>NC_086217.1:1262613-1571363 GCF_035770615.1 Melospiza melodia melodia | reverse complement strand
AAAAGCTCTGTGTCCCGCAGAGGCGCTGGGCTCGTCCCCGGTCACCATCGTGGTCACGTCCGAGGCCGACACGTGGGACATCGACACCTCCCCGGGCCGGGGCTGCGGGCCCTTCGTGGACTGGGCCCAGATGCCGGAGGCGCAGGGCCCGGCGCGGATCCCGCGGGACGTGCTGGGCCGGCCCCCGAAGGAGCTGAAGCGGCTGGCGAGGGAAGGCTGCTGGGCCGGGAGCCACGCGGGCCGGGCCCGGCTCTACCCCCGCCTCATCCAGCGCGTCTCCTGCCGCCTGGTCACCCCCGACGCGCTCGTGTACCGGGACGTGGCCGGCCGGCTCTTCGGGCAGCGCAGCGTGAGCTCGCACCCCCTGCCCGAGTTCCTGGAGGGCTGCCCCGTGCCCACCTACTGCCTCAGCCCGCGCGGGGTCACGGCCCTGAGGAAGATCCTCATCTGCGTGGGCGCCCTGTTCCCCGACATCACGCACAGCCCGCTGCTGCCGGCGCTGGCGGCGCTGCTGCTGCACTACAGCGAGGACGAGGCCCGGTGCTTCGAGAGCCTCTCGCGCCTCATCGCCAGCAACGCTCCCCACGCCGCCTACATCGACCAGTCCTTCCTGGCGCACCAGGCCTCCTGCATGACCTTCGGCGACCTGGCCAGCAAGCACTGCCCCGCGGCCCACAAGCTCATCGCCGGCGCCGCCGACAACGTGCTCGAGGTCTACTCGGAGTGGCTGTCGTGGCTCTTCCCCGGGCTGCCCTTGGCCTACGCCGTGCGCGTGCTGGACGTGTTCCTGCTGGAGGGCCAGAAGGTGCTGTACCGCATCGGCCTGGCCCTGCTCAAGCAGTTCCGGCTCTCGGCGGCCCCGGCCGGGCCGCAGGGCTCCGACGTCAAGGCCGAGCTGCAGGCCTTCGTCAGGAACATCGCCCAGCACGTCAGCGTGGACAAACTCCTGGAGAGAGCCTTCGGCATCCGCCTCTTCTCCCGCAAGGAGATCTGGCTGCTGCACATGGCCAACAGGAAGGCCTTGGTGGAGAGGGGCATCACCGTGGTGCAGAGGAGGTGAGGAGAGCTCTGCGCTCCCAGCTCTGGGGCTGAGCCGGCAAAATGGGAGCTCCTGTGGAGAGCTCTGGGGGAGCTGCAGGAAACTCCCGCAGCTGTGGCTGTGCTGGGCCCTCACAGCCTCTGGGAGGCCCTGTCAGGGGACACGGCACAGCCAGAGCTGGGGACCCTGTCAGGGGACACAACACAGCCAGGCCTGGGACCCTGTCAGGGGACACAACACAGCCAGGCCTGGGACCCTGTGAGGGGACACAGCACAGCCAGAGGAGTCAGGGACCCTGTCAGGGGACACAACACAGCCAGAGACAGGGACCCTGTCAGGGGACACAGCACAGCCAGAGACAGGGACCCTGTCAGGGGACACGGCCCAGCCAGAGTCAGGATTCCTGTCAGGGGACATGGCACAGCCAGAGACAGTGACCCTGTCAGGGGACACAGCACAGCCAGAGTCAGGGACCCTGTGAGGGGACACGGCCCAGCCAGAGTCAGGATTCCTGTCAGGGGACATGGCACAGCCAGAGACAGTGACCCTGTCAGGGGACACGGCACAGCCAGAGCTGGGGACGCTGTCAGGGGACACAGCACAGCGAGGTCTGGGGACCCTGTGAGGGGACACGGCCCAGCCAGAGCCAGGGACCCTGTCAGGGGACATAGCCCAGCTGGGGGTGCTGGCAGGGAGCTCACGGTGCTCAGGGCAGGGCAGAACCTGCTGCAGGGGCTGTGCCCCATCAAGCAGAGGCCCCCAGCCCCCTGATGTCCCTGCCCCCAGGCCGTCCTTCCACCTGGCCGTGGACATGCAGAAGTTCAGCTCCAGCACGGTCACGGCACAGGAGATGCGCCTCGTCTGGTCCTGGCTGCCCGAGCGCTTCTCGCTCTTCCCCCCGCTGCTGCTCTTCTCCACCTCCCAGGACGGCTGCAGCCTGCAGAGGTGAAGCCTCACCTGCCCCCGGGCTGGGCGGGCACGGGGGAACCTGGGCAGGGCTTGGTGCTGGGGGGAGGAGCAGCACAAGGGACCTGGGCACCTCTGGGGCTGCTGGGGACCCTCCTGGGCTGGATTCGGGGTCCCGAGGGTGGCTGAGGGCAGAGGGCAGAGGCTGGCCCAGATGGGCACCGACACCTGGGCACCGCCCGGGGCACAGGGAGCCCTGTGGCTGTGCCAGGCAGGGATGTCCCCTGTGCCACCCTGTGCCAGCATGCTGTGAGCGTCCAGGGACAGCCAGCACACCGTGCCCAGGGTCAGCCAGCACACCCTGCCTAGGGACAGCCATGCCCAGGGACAGCCAGCACACCCTGCCCAGGGACAGCCATGCCCAGGGACAGCCAGCACACCATGCCCAGGGACAGCCAGCACACCGTGCCCAGGGTCAGCCAGCACACCCTGCCCAGGGACAGCCAGCACACCGTGCCCAGGGTCAGCCAGCACACCCTGCCCAGGGACAGCCAGCACACCGTGCCCAGGGACAGCCATGCCCAGGCACAGCCAGCGCACCATGCCCAGGGACAGCCAGCACACCGTGCCCAGGGACAGCCAGCACACTGTGCCCAGGGACAGCCAGCACACCGTGCCCATGGACAGCCAGCACACCGTGCCCAGGGACAGCCAGCACACCCTGCCCAGGGACAGCCATGCCCAGGGACAGCCAGCACACCCTGCTGGGGTCAGCCAGCACACCGTGCCCAGGGTCAGCCAGCACACCCTGCCCAGGGACAGCCAGCACACCCTGCCCAGGGACAGCCATGCCCAGGGACAGCCGGCACACCGTGCCCAGGGTCAGCCAGCACACCCTGCCCAGGGACAGCCAGCACACCCTGCTGGGGCTCCAGCTCCCTCAGCCCAGCCTTGTCAATCCCTGCAGGTTCTACACGTGCTGTGAAGGCTACGAACCCACGGTGCTGCTCATCAAAACCACCGAGGGGGAGGTGAGTGCTGCCAGGCAGGGCTGGGGAAGGGGATGGGCTGGGTGACCCCCCTGGCACTGCTGAGAGCACCCACAGGCTGTGAGCTCCCTGTCCTGCCCGGGCTGGGTGACCCCCCTGGCACTGCTGGGAGCACCCACGGGCTGTGAGGGCTGTGAGCTCCCTGTCCTGCCCGGGCTGGGTGAGCCCCCTGGCACTGCTGGGAGCACCCATGGGCTGTGAGCTCCCTGTCGTGCCCCGGGTCGGGTCTGTCCCAGCTCCCAGGGCAGCACAAACTGCCCCTCTGCCACCAGGACACACCTGAGCCGGGGTGCTGGGGAACCAGGAGGGGAGGGTGAGGGGGAGAGGCCACCAGTGAGACTGATCCATCCCTGAGCTCCCTGTGCTCTCTCCCAGGTGTGTGGGGCCTTTCTCTCCTCCGACTGGGCCGAAAGGAAGAAGAGCGGAGCCACCTCGGGCTTTTTTGGGACAGGGGAGTGCTTTGTGTTCACTGTAAGTCACGGTTTGTGTCCGGCCCTGTCCCCTCATTGCTGTCCTGCCAGGACACGCCGTCCCTTCCCTGCCCCAGGCCCCACCCGGAGCAGCAGCAGCCCCTTCCCCCAGGTCACCAGGTGTGTCCCGTGCCCAGGTGCGCCCCGAGGCAGAGAGGTACGAGTGGGTGCTCATCCAGAGGCCAGAGCTGGCCAAGGCCGTGCCGCGCTCCCGGCGGCGCTCGCCTTCCCCCGCTCCCGAGTCCCTGCTCGGCTCCTCCCGGGACAGCTGCAGCCCCCAGCACCTGGCCGTGCCCTCGGCACAGGGCAGAGGCCGCCTGTCCCCGTTCCTGGCCACCAGGCACTTCCTGCTGCCCTCCAAAACGGCCTCCATGTTCATGTCCGGCTCCCGGGACGGCATCGTTATCGGTGAGGGGGGATGACATCTGTGGGGGATCAGTATCAGTAAGGGGAAATCGATATTGGTAAGGGGGGAATTGATATCAATAAAGGGGGGGGATCGTTATCAGTAAGGGGAAGATAAGGAGGGATAAGGAGGGATCCCTATCAGTGAGGGGGGATCGATATCAATAAGGGAAGATCCCTATCGATAACGGGAGGTGCCTATCAATAACGGGCGATCCCTATTGGTAAGGAGGGATCCCTATCGATAAGGGGGGATCCCTATCAGTGAGGGGGGGAATCCCTATCAGTAAGGGAGGATCCCTATCGATAAGGGGGGATCCCTATCAGTAAGGGAGGATCCCTATCGATAAGGGGGGGATCCCTATCAGTAAGGGAGGATCCCTATTGATAAGGGGCGATCCCTATCGGTAAGGAGGGATCCCTATCAGAGTGGGGGGATCCCTATCAGAGTGGGGGGATCCCTATCGATAAGGGGGGATCCCTATCAGTGAGGGGGGTATCCCTATCAGTAAGGGAGGATCCCTATGAGTGAGGGGGGATTCCTATGGATAAGAGGGGATCCTCATCAATAAGAGGGGGATCCCTATGGGCTTCCTGGAGCTCCAGCTGGGGGTATCGGGTTGAAGTCTGGGCAGGCGAGGGCAGCTGCCCTTCCCCAGCCCGGGAGCCCCAGGGGGTTCCCACATCCCCAACCCTGCCGGGGTTCGCTGCCCGGGCCCGGAGCGGCCCTGCCCGGCCCTTCCCTCGCTCCGAGGGCGGCCCCAGCCCGGCCCGGCCCGGCCCAGCCCGCGCTGCCCTTGCAGGCGGAGGGGGAGGCCAAGCGCTGTCCCTGGACGCCAGCCTGCTGCGGGGACGCACGGAGCGCTGCGAGACCTTCGACAACCCCCCGCTCTGCCGGGAGAACTTCCAGGTGCAGCTCCTGGAGGTGTGGGGCTTCCAGAGCACCTAGGGGCCCTGGGGACACCCCGAGTGCCACCCGCGGGCACGGGCACCGGGCACCGGGACCCTCCCTGCGCTGGCACCCCCGGCCGGGCTGGGGCCACCTGGGCGGCTGTTCCGGTCCCCTGGGCCCCTCCACGGCCAGAACGGAGCAGAGCAGAGCAGAATGGATCAGAGCAGAGCAGAATGGAGCAGAGCAGAGCAGAGAGAATGGATCAGAGCAGAGCAGAATGGAGCAGAGCAGAGCAGAATGGAGCAGAGCAGAGCAGACTGGATCAGAGCAGAGCAGAATGGATCAGAGCAGAGCAGAATGGAGCAGAGCAGAGCAGAGAGAATGGATCAACCAGAACGGAGCAGAGCAGAACG
Organism: Melospiza melodia melodia; assembly: GCF_035770615.1. Classification (NCBI taxonomy): domain Eukaryota; kingdom Metazoa; phylum Chordata; class Aves; order Passeriformes; family Passerellidae; genus Melospiza; species Melospiza melodia. The sequence goes on along the minus strand of NC_086217.1, from coordinate 1,566,189 downwards.
GAGCAGACTGGATCAGATCGGATCAGATCAGACCAGATCAGCCCTCGTGGTTCTGTGGGAGAGGCCGAGGCAGTGCCAGGGCCAGAACTGCGGGTGCTGCCCCTGGGGACATTCGAGGTCCCCTCCTGCAGTTTAGCCCCAGCTCACTCCACCCAGTCTGGCCCGGTTTGGGGCGCTGGAGGGGAGGGCAGCCAGGCTGGATTCTCACACCTCCCTGGCCTGTCTGCAGCGTGGGGCTCAGCAAACAGGGACAGCATGGGCAGATCTTGTGGGGGTTCTGAGGCCAAGCTCCAACACCGAGCTCCAGAGCTCACCAGAAACATTCTCAGATCCGCTTCCCTCCCAGCCCCCAGCCCAGCACAGCCCCTCAGGCACCCGGGGGGTTCTGCAGCCTCCGTGGGTACCCAGGACTGCCCAGGACCCACCAGCCCTGGCAGAGACTCCTCCCGTCCCTGGCTGGAAGTGCTGCCGGGGGTGGCAAAGCCCTGCCTGGGGTTTGGGGGGTGCCCGAGCTCTGCCGAGCCTTTGCCGCGCTGAAAGGGACCCTGAAAGGGCTCCTTCCTTCCTGCCCCTTATTCCATTGCTGAATAAAGTTCCAAACTCTTGGAGAATTCAAACAAATTCCAGCACAAAGACACGGTGGGGGAGCAGCAGGGCTGGGAGGCAGAGGGGACGTGTGATGGGGAATAAAGAGATCTGGGACCTGCTCTCACCTCCCTGGAGAGGGTCAGCACCTCAACCCCTCACCCCATGGCCCCACAGCACCCCAATCCCTCACCCATGGCCCCAGAGCCCCCCAGCCCCTCACCCCATGGCCCCACAGCACCCCAATCCCTCACCCCATGGCCCCACAGCACCCCAACCCCTCACCCCATGGCCCCACAGCACCCCAATCCCTCACCCATGGCCCCACAGCACCCCAATCCCTCACTCCATGGCCCCACAGCACCCCGACCCCTCACCTCATGGCCCCACAGCACCCCAATCCCTCACCCCGTGGCCCCAGAGCCCCCCAGCCCTGCCACCCCCTGCCCATTTCCCTTGACTTTGCGTCTTTACTGAAATCTTCAGTGAAAAGGAAACTTCAGCCCCCGTGTGCTCTGGAAGGAGCTGGAATATCCATCAGCTCATCCCTTTGGGGCGTTTCTGCTCCTTGTCCCCACAGAGGTGTCTCAGAGCAGTGCAGGGATCTGCCTGGCTCACCTCTGCTCCCTGAGCTGCATTCTGGGCTCCTGCCAGCCTTGGCACAAATAGAGCAGCCCAGGGTGGCTCTGAATGACGGGGAATTAACGGAGGGACAATCCCTCCCTGCAGGTCTGGGTCATCCCCTGCTCCCCCCGAGGTGAGGGACTATTGGACACTTCCTTGTACCACAAATGGCTACAAAAAGCACATTTTGTGAAGCTGGGAGGATCTGGGGGCTGTGGATGCCCTGCTCCTCTGGAGGGACGGGCTCAGCAATTCCACAAATAGCTACAAAAAGCACAGTTTGTGATGCTCGGAGCTGATTTCCCTGCAGATCTGGGGGGTGTGGACGCCCTGCTCCTCCGGAGGGCCGGGCTCAGCAGTTCCCACACTGGCACACGATGGGGGCAGCGCCGAGGGGCTGTGTGTGCTCCCTGGGCAGCTACACTGTGACAGAAACGGCCCAAAGTGTCCCAAGCACCCCTGTGTCACCCCAGAACTGACTCCAGAACACTCCAAAGTGTCCCAAGCACCCCTGTGTCACCCCAGAACTGACTCCAGAACACTCCAAAGTGTCCCAGCCATCCCTGTCTCACCCCAGCACTGACTCCCACGGGGCTGTCTTGGGAGAGGAATGCCCGCTGATGATTGTGGTGAAGGGGGAGAAGAGGAGATGCCTGGGATGGGAGTGACAGGCGGTGCCTCCAGCCTCCTCCTTCCCATGCTGCCCACAGCAGACATTTCTGTTCAGAGCCAGGATTGTGGAGGACACAAGCGCTCACCTTTCCCTCCTTCTCCTCTCCTTCCTTCCTCCCTGCCCTCTTCACTCACTCTCACCAAATGCAGCTTCCAGAGCCTTGAAACGGGAAATCCACAGGCCCTCCTGTCCTTGCAGCTGGGGAGAAGGTCCTGGTGTGTTTTTATCCCCCACCACTGTCAGATCCATTTGCATCCTTCCCATTTTCCTCTCCCAGCCCCGTGCAGTGATTCCCCTCCCGTCCCACCCACCTGCTGCTCACACAAACAATTCCCTGTCGCTGCACTGCCACCAGCTCCTTGTGAAACCACGTTTAATGTCCCACAGCAGAAATTTCCAGCTGGAGCAGAGCCTTCAGTGCCACAGGAGGGGTTTTACAGATGTTTTCTTGCAGTCAAACCCACAGCATTTATCAAAACAAACATGTTTCCATCCCTGTTTCCACACAATTTAGTCCCTGGAATGGCTAACCCTGGGCCAAGGGCTGGTTTTGTTTCCCCCCTGCAGAGCTGGGTGATTCCTCAAGGCATCTCTGGACTTTTCCTTGGAAATGCAGCAGGTACTGGGAATGGAAAATCCCCCCGTGGTGCCTGCAGAGCAGAGCTGCCCTGGGCTCAGCAGGGTCTGGGGATGGACACTGCCCTCCCAAGGGGGAATTTCCCTCCCTGGAGGGCAGCTGGGCCTGCAGCCCCACCCTGGGACTGTCCCTCCCTGAGGGATTGTTTTCAGCGCTTTGTTGTAATTTTTCTGAAAAATACAATCCCAGAATGGTTTGAGCTGGAGGGGACCTCAAAGCTTATCCAGTGCCACCCCTGCCATGGCAGGGACACCTTCTCTGTCCCAGGGACACCTTCCCCTGTCCCAGGGACACCTTCCCCTGTCCCAGGCTGCTCCCAGCCCCAGTGTCCACCCTGCCAGGGATGGGGCATTCCATGATGCATTTTAGTGAGCAAACATCACCCTTTATCCCCAAAACCTTGTTCCCACTGGGAATTATGGGCCCCTGGCTCCTCACGAAACTCCAAACCTGGAATGCACAGTCCCCCACCCCACGGGGAGTTTATCTCTAAAGAAAGGGTTTAGATCTGCTGGGGGAGGGAAAGATGTTTATTGAAAATAAAGTCGGGTCAACCTTAAAGGAACTCTGCCTTCAGATAGAGGAGAACGTGTTTATTCCCTCGGGCTGATCTGAAGATTCCTTTGTTTGTGTTTTGAGAAGGAGCGGCAGAACCCTTCAGTGGGTGATGATGATGCTCCTTGTTTTCCACCTATGTGGGATTATCTGTACGTGCATTTCTGTGAGCTCTATAAATGCTGGGATAAACAGCAGGATTGGGTTTGGTCCCCATTTCTGTGAGCTCCATAAATACTGGGGTAAACAGCAGGATTGGGTTTGGTCCCCATTTCTGTGAGCTCCATAAATACTGGGGTAAACGGCAGGATTGGGTTTGGTCCCCATTTCTGTGAGCTCCATAAATACTGGGGTAAACGGCAGGATTGGGTTTGGTCCCCATTTCTGTGAGCTCCATAAATACTGGGGTAAACAGCAGGATTGGGTTTGGTCCCCATTTCTGTGAGCTCCATAAATACTGGGGTAAACAGCAGGATTTGGTTTGGTCCCCATTTCTGTGAGGTCTATAAATGCTGGGGTAAACAGCAGGATTGATTTTGGCCACCATCACAGCTGAGCAGCTCTCAGGCTGCCAAGGCAAAGGGGGATGCAGCCCTGAAATGCATTTCCAGAAAGGGCTGGTTTGCACTCAAAGAAAATTCAGACATGTATTTAAAGGAGGTGAGCTGGAAGGGTTCACAGGAGAGCAGAGCAGGACAAAGAGCAAATATTTCTGCAGGGGAAGGGTGGGCAGGCAGGGCTCCTGATGGTGTTTGTATTTATAATCACACTTCAAAGCAGCGGGTTCTTGCTGCAAGGAGTAAATAATGAATGGAGATATTTTTAACCTCCTACACAGCCTCTGGGTTTCATCCACGAGAGGATGGCAGCAGACAGAGCCCTGGTGGGGCTGCCTGACTGCTGGGGACACCAGAGCCACCCAAAGGTCCCCGTTTGCTCGGGGGGACCCAGAGCACAGCCTGGGCAGGACAGAGGGACAATGATGGGGTTAAAGTGGAAATCAAACCCTGGGGAGCTTGGAGGAGAGCTGGGGGTGCTCACCTGGAGGAGAGAAGGCCCAGGGAGAGCTCAGAGCCCCTGGAAGGGCCCGAAAGGGCTCCAGGAGGCACTTGGGAAACAGAGGGGACACAGGGGACAGAGGGGACACAGGGAATGGAGGGGACACAGGAGACACAGGGTACACGGAACACAGGGGACACAGGAAATATGGAACACAGGGGACACAGGGAATGCAGGGAACAGAGGCAACAAAGGGGACAGAGGGGAGACAAGGAATGCAGGAACACGGGGTACACAGGGGACACAGGGATCACAGGAAACCATCTTCCCCCTGCCCTGCTCCCGGTTTAGTTCTGCTCTCCTGCACTCAGGGCTGTGTCCAGGTGCCTCCCCCAGAACCCTGGCAGGTTCCTCTGCAGCCAGCGCCGGCCTCTCGTGGTGCCTCTCGTGTGCCATCTCCTCAGGAGCTCCCATGTGCCACTCGTGTGCCACCTCATGTGCCACTCGTGTGCCATCTCCTCAGGAGCTCCCCAGGGAGCCGTGCCATCACCGTGGGCATTGCCTGCAGCTCACTCCATGGATTTGCTGTGTCTCTTTTCCTTACCCTGGGTTAGGGATGCTGGTTCAGAGCCCTTTGAAGGCCCTTTGTGCTCCTGGCCCAATTTCTGGGCACAGCTCCCCAGGAGCTGCTGCTGCAGGCCCTGAACTCTGCTGGGCACCGACTCTGCTTCAGCTGAAAAGGAGCAATTGTCCCAATTCCTGCAGTGATTGTCCCACCTGCCGAAATCAAAGGGACATCTGAGTGCTCCCTGCCTGTGGGGAAAGCAGGAACAGGCTCAGGCAGAGCAGGGAAGGTTTAGATGAGAAATTAGGAGGAAATATTTCACTCCAGGGCTGAGGAGGCCCCGCTACAGAGAGGCTGTGGACTGGACACCCCTGTGAATGTCCCAGGCCAGGCTGGACAGGGCTGGGAGCAGCCTGGGACACTGCAAGGTACCCCTGCCGTGGCAGGGGTGGCCCTGGGTGAGCTCTGAGGTAATTTCCAGCCCAAACCATTGTGGGATTCTCAGATTCCAGGTGCTGCCAGCCTGGTCTGGAATTCCCCAGGTTTGCACAAGCAGCTGGAGCAGGAGCTGTGGGGCTGCTGCTTCCTCAGCCTCTCAGGAGATCCTTTTCCTTACAGCTGAGGCAACTTTAAAGAACTTTTACAATTAGAGGAGAGTCCATTTTTGTATTTCCTGTCCTGCATTTACCAGATCCCCCCAAGAGCCCCACAGCACTGAACAAATGGGTCTGACTGGTTCAGGGGGAGCAGGGGCTTGTGTTCCTTTCAGATTGCTGTGAAGGGTTCCCTGCTTCTGAGAATCACCTTGGGACACAGGGAACACAGCTTGGCTGCTGTTCAACACTTCCCTGCTGTCACTGCCACCTTTCCCAGAGGCTCCTGGCACGGCCTGGTTGGGATCTGCTCCCTTTTGCAGGATCTGCTCCCTTTTGGAGGCCCTGCTCCTTTTGGAGGCTCTGCTCCCTGTTTGAGGATCTGCTCCCTGTTTGAGACTCTGCTCCCTGTTTGAGGATCTGCTCCCTTTTGGAGGCTCTGCTCCCTTTTGGAGGATCTGTTCTATTTTGCAGGATCTGCTCCCTGTTTCAGGACCTGCTCCCTTTTGGGGGATCTGCTCCTGTTGGATGATATCTCGCTTTCACTCCCTCTCTTTTCCACTCCCTCTCTTTTCCCTCCCCCCTCCTGCCCTGCCTTTAATGAATGACTTGTTGTGTAAATTCAGTCTTCTGTGTTTATTTTAATTTGTCTGCTCCTGATTAAGGAAAAAATTCAGCTCCAACTCCTGGCATTCACTGGGAAGCTCTTTCGAGCCAAGATTTTAACCCCACGTTCCCAAAGACACTCGGGGATGCTGGGGCTGTTCCTTTGCCGTGTCCAGTTTAAAGCTCTGTTCAGAGACCTTGTTCTAGGAGTGCAGCCACTGCTGAAATGCCTGGGTGTTTCCAGCCTGGCACGCTTGGCCTGATTCCTCAAACAGGCTCCAAATTTGCACAGCAGAAGTGCTTATTACTAACTCAGTATCACATCTAGGATTAAAAGCAGCAGCTCTCGAGTGCTGTTTGTGTAAAGATCAGTGCCTGGGAAGTGATGCAAGGGAAGGATTTCTCTTGCAGGCATTGGAGACCTGGGAGAATTCTGTCATCAGCTAGAATGCAGCAGAAACAGAATGCTGCAGCCCTTAACGCTGAGGATCTCAGATGTTTCAGTTAATGGAGATGATTTATCTCCACACCTGCACTGACAGCTCTGGAAGGCACTGGGGACTGGCATTTAAAGGTGTCATTGCTTGGTTTTCCTCACGTGTCACTGACAGCATTTCCTGCTCACAGCACAGCACAGGGGGATCCTCTCAGCCTGTGCCCCTCTGCTGTCCATCAAACCTGAGCAAATCCTCCTCCTTCTGCCTGAAACCCCTGCTCTCACTAAGGGAGCCTCCAGCCCAGGAATCCAGTCAGAATCCTCTCCTCCTGTGGAGCCCCTGGTGCTGTGAGCCACAAACCCCCCAGCAGGTTCCACAGGCTCTGCAGCAGTGCTGGGGATCCAGGGCCAGCCCTGGAATGTGGGACAGGCTGGAAAACCTCTGTGCCTGTGTGGGGGAAAGAGCAGGGGCCTGTGAGCCCCCAGGGGTGCCAGGAGCTCTGGCACTGCAGCTCCCCTGGGGCAGAGTGTGGAGAAGGGTCAGGTTTGGGGATCAGGGCTCTGTTCTACCTCAGCAGAGCCATGCTGTCCCCATGGGTCACCCAAACCTGTCACTGCAGGAGGGGGAGAACCACTGTAGAGCCAGAGTCCTGTGTTGGTGTGGCTGCTCCCAGAGCCACATTCCTACAGGAAACAGAGGCCATTCCCTCCCAGGCTGCTGCTCTGGGTGCCTCTGTCACCTTTCAGGCTTGTGCTCAGCTTGGCAGACCTGTTCCCCTGTCCCTCCCATAATATCCCTGTTCCTGCCATCATATCCCTGTCCCATCTGGCACCTCCCTGCGGGCACATCCCTGTCCCTGAGGGCACACCCCTGTCCCTCCTGGCACATCCCTGTCCCTCCTGGCACATCCCTGTCCCTGCGGGCACACCCCTGTCCCTGCGGGCACATCCCTGTCCCTGCGGGCACACCCCTGTCCCTCCTGGCACACCCCTGTCCCTGCGGGCACATCCCTGTCCCTGCGGGCACATCCCTGTCCCTGAGGGCACACCCCTGTCCCTCCCAGCACACCCCTGTCCCTGCGGGCACACCCCTGTCCCTGTGGGCACACCCCTGTCCCTGCGGGCACATCCCTGTCCCTCCTGGCACATCCCTGTCCCTGCGGGCACATCCCTGTCCCTGAGGGCACACCCCTGTCCCTGTGGGCACACCCCTGTCCCTGCGGGCACACCCCTGTCCCTGCGGGCACATCCCTGTCCCTGCGGGCACACCCCTGTCCCTGCGGGCACATCCCTGTCCCTCCCGGCACATCCCTGTCCCTCCTGGCACATCCCTGTCCCTGCGGGCACACCCCTGTCCCTCCCAGCACACCCCTGTCCCTGTGGGCACATCCCTGTCTCTCCTGGCACACCCCTGTCCCTCCCAGCACACCCCTGTCCCTGCGAGGCGCACCCCTGTCCCTGAGGGCACACCCCTGTCCCTGCGGGCACATCCCTGTCCCTGCGGGCACACCCCTGTCCCTCCCAGCACATCCCTGTCCCTGCGGGCACATCCCTGTCCCTGTGGGCACACCCCTGTCCCTCCCAGCACATCCCTGTCCCTGAGGGCACATCCCTGTCCCTCCTGGCACATCCCTGTCCCTCCCAGCACATCCCTGTCCCTCCTGGCACACCCCTGTCCCTCCCAGCACATCCCTGTCCCTCCTGGCACATCCCTGTCCCTCCTGGCACATCCCTGTCCCTGTGGGCACATCCCTGTCCCTGCGGGCACATCCCTGTCCCTCCTGGCACATCCCTGTCCCTGCGGGCACACCCCTGTCCCTGCGGGCACACCCCTGTCCCTCCTGGCACACCCCTGTCCCTGCGGGCACACCCCTGTCCCTCCCGGCACATCCCTGTCCCTCCTGGCACACCCCTGTCCCTGAGGGCACACCCCTGTCCTGAGGGCACATCCCTGTCCCTGCGGGCACACCCCTGTCCCTGCGGGCACACCCCTGTCCCTCCTGGCACATCCCTGTCCCTCCTGGCACATCCCTGTCCCTGCGGGCACACCCCTGTCCCTCCCAGCACACCCCTCCCACCGCTCTCACCTCTGCACGGTGCTCATTTACCCCTGGGACACCCCGGGTGAGGTTTCCGAGCTCCCCCAGCCCGCTGAGCCCCACAGAGCCCGGGGCAGTGTCCAGGCACAATCCCCGCTCAGCGCTGCTGGATCCCAGCTCGGCTCCTGCTGCGGGATCACAGTCCCGGCTCACACGATAATGGGAGGAAAGAGCCTGGAGACACCTGCTCAGTGAAGCACCAGCGATGGAGCAGATGCATCAAAGCCGAGGGGAATCGCTGTGGACAAAGGGCAGGAGCTCCTGCAGCCCGGGGTGATCTGCTGCTTTCTTTGGGAACCGGCGCGAGCATGGCCAGCTCCATCCATCAGCCTGAGCCCCGCACAAGCGGCATCTCCCTGCCTCGGGGCCGTCCCTCCTCAGAGACTCCCAAAACAGGCAGGCCCATGCATCTTTCATGGGGCACGGAATAACTCACTCTGCTATCTATAATTCAATCCCAGCTGCAGACCCTGGGGAGGGAGGCGGTCCAGGGGGGAGATTTCTCTGCCTTGGGCCCAAAACAGCTGCAGGCAGGGAGGGGCAGGGATGGGCAGGGAGGGGCAGGGATGGGATGGGATGGGATGGGAAGGGATGGGAAGGGAGGGGCAGGGATGGGCTGGGAGGGGCAGGGATGGGGCAGGGATGGGCAGGGATGGGCAGGGATGGGGCAGGGATGGGGCAGGGATGGGCAGGGATGGGGCAGGGATGGGGCAGGGAGGGGCAGGGATGGGCAGGGATGGGGCAGGGAGGGGCAGGGATGGGCAGGGAGGGGCAGGGATGGGAAGGGATGGGCAGGGATGGGCAGGGATGGGCAGGGATGGGCAGGGATGGGGCAGGGATGGGCAGGGATGGCAGGGAGGGGCAGGGATGGGGCAGGGAGGGGCAGGGGATGGGCAGGGATGGGCAGGGAGGGGCAGGGATGGGAAGGGATGGGCAGGGATGGGAAGGGATGGGAAGGAAGGGCAGGGATGGGAAGGGATGGGCAGGGATGGGAAGGGAGGGCGCAGGGATGGGCGGGGATGGGGAGGGAGGGGCAGGGATGGGAAGGGAAGGGCAGGGAGGGGCAGGGATGGGAAGGGCAGGGATGGGGAAGGGAAGGGCAGGGAGGGGGCAGTGCCAGCCCGGGCCGCTCCCCCAGCCCCTCCCGGGCTCCCCCAGCTGCCCCAGGCTCGGAGGGGACGGGGCTGTTGAAAGCACATTTCCACTCCACAGCACAGATGTTCCCAGCCGGTGCCAAGAGAGCGGGAGAGGCTCAAAGAAAGCAAACATTGTCCCAGGGCAGAGCACAGCGAGCAGGGAGGAAGGTTTCTCTTTTTTTTTGCTGTTATTATTGTCACAATGATTTGGCAGCATGGAAATGGAGTTCTCTGGGGCCTGAGTCAGTCCAGCTCACATCTATTCGGGATTTCATCCTGAAATCCAAGTGCCTCCCTGGCACAGGGACTCCTGTCCATGCGCAGGGCTGTCCTGTCCCCGTGTCTCCCTAATCCAACCCAACCCCTCCGTGTTTTCATACCCATCCTGCTGTCCCGGGCAGTTCATGCCATAACAACAAGGAATTTTCCAGCACAGGGACCGAGCGTTTCCATCCTTTCCTGGTGTTTGACACTCGGATTTTGCCCACCCCACATTTGCTCTGAAGCCGAAGCAGGAAATGGCAGCTTGAGAGGCAGGAGCTGGAGAGAGGCAGGAGATCCCAAAAAAGGCATTTTAGGGAGAAAGTGCTGACGCAACCAGCAGGGCCGGATGCTGCAGCGTTGATAAATATTTGATTCAGCCTGAATAGGAAGGCATCACGTTCAGAATGACCTGAAAAAGAGGGAAGATGACAAGTACAGTGCCACTGAAAGACAGATTCACACGGTGAGCATTCCTGAGGCTCACTCCGGTGTGCAAACTGCTTTGAATTGGAATGCACTGGAGTTACCTGTGGGCAAGGCCCCTCTGCCTGCTCCAGGCTGGGGGGGAGGCACTGACATCCAGGGGATGCCTCTGCCTGTGCTTGGAAAGGCCCTGATTCAGTTTTCAGTCGTTGGCTGACGTGTGCTGTCAGAATTCCTGCTCTGACATCACAGGTGGCAGCTGGGGGGGCTGAAAGGACCCCAGGAAAAATGCTTTCACTACCCAAACTTCCTAATCCTGGCAGGACCGGGGTTTTGTGCATGACTGAGTTCACTCTCTCATTTTAAAGCCATTTCCCTTGGCTGTGCTTGTCAGCTCTCCCTTCCCATCCATCCCACCCTAACAAACACCAGGTTCTCACCCAGCCCGAGTTCAGCTCCTGCCTCTGGACTCTCCCCCTCCCCTTGCTCTCCTTTAGGCTTTTCCTCACCTTCCTTGAGGAGTTGCTTTTTGTTTCTGGCTGCCTTGAGCTGGGCAGGAGCCCTGCCCGGGCTGCCTCTCCTCCCTGGCTCGCGTGGGATGCTCGGGGCTCCAGTGTGCAGCCAAAAGCGGCCAGAGAGAAACAACAAGTGCTTTTCTCCTCAGTGAGCCGGGAGCTGCTCTAGATAAACCCATTCTTCCCACGCTGCATGAGGCACAACCGGCCCTTGTTAGAGAATTCAGCCAGGAAAGGCCCCGCAGCCCCACACGAGCGCTCTGGCAGATCCCAGCTCCCATCTTCTGGGTCTCCAGTGGGGTTTGCACTGGGGCGTGCTGCAGCAGGGCCAGAAGCCCGCCAGGCGTCCCAGGGAACACCCTGTGTGTGGATTGACACCTTCGGATAGGAGCAGGGAGGAACATTTTATCCTTTGGCTTTGTAATGATGGATTTCACAGCTCTGGCCAGGAGGATGCTGAGAAATGAGCTCCAGCAGTGGATGCAGAGTCAGCCCAGGAGTCAAACCTTTGAGCCTGGGGGCTTCGTAGATGGAATTTCAGCTCAGCCCAGAGTGCGTGGGCCGGCGAGAGCCCCGGCAGTGCCAGCAGCTTTCCTCGGGCAGGCTGGGAGCTGGGAGCCCCCACGGTGCTGCAGGGGCTGCGCTGAGCCCCTGCCCTGCATCCCCAGCCCAGAGCAGCTCCCCGGGCACAGGGACCACCCCCGGCGGGGCCCATCCATCCCCATTCCCATCTGCCCCGAGGAAAGGCTGAGAGCCCGGGATGGCCCCGGGTGGGAGCCGCAGTCCCCACAAGGCGGCTGCTCCCTCGGGGGGCTGTGAGGGGCAGGGCTGACCCCAGCCGGGCTGTGAGGGGACAGGAGTGACCCCAGCCGGGCTCTCAGGGACAGGGCTGACCCCAGCCGGGCTCTCAGGGGCAGGAGTGACCCCAGCCGGGCTCTCGGCGGCAGGAGTGACCCCAGCCGGGCTCTCAGGGGCAGGGCTGACCCCAGCCGGGCTCTCAGGGGCAGGAGTGACCCCAGCCGGGCTCTCAGGGACAGCAGTGACCCCAGCCGGGCTGTGAGGGGCAGGAGTGACCCCAGCCGGGCTGTGAGGGGCAGGAGTGACCCCAGCCGGGCTCTCGGGGACAGCCCGTGCCAACCAGGGCTGGCTGCGCGCGGGAGGAAACTCCGGCCAGACTCAATCCTCTCTCCTGTCTGGATCAGCAGCTCCTGAGCCCGGCGCCACTCGCGGCAGAGCCGTCCCTGGGGATCCACGCGCGGCTGATCCCGCTCCATCTGCTCAGCATCGGCAGCTGCATTTAGCCCGAGCTCACTCCAGGGCCAGCACACGGCCCTGTGCCCGATCCGTGTGCACCACACCGCTGCTGCCAGCCTGGCATCCCCCCGGGGAGGTCACTGTCCTGTCACCACCCCGAGCTCACAGCCCGGCCCAGGGACACTGGGAAGGACCGTGACACCCAGCAGCACCCGCCTGACCCTTCCTCTGCTACCCTGCCGCACCTCCCGAACCCCAAACCGACACCAGGGTGTGGTGCCAGACAGTGAAGGGTGGCAGGAGGCGGCCAAAGGCTCTGGACTTTGCCAGCCCTGGGTTGGAAACCCCCGTTTTGTGACTCCTCTGTGCACAGGAGCTGTCGCTATGTCCCCAAGGCTCAGTGTGGAGGGTGCGGAGGTGACCATGGTGCCACTATCAGCTCAGAGCGCCCAGCGGGAGCAGAACTGGGGCATCTCCGAGCGCCGCTGTGACACCCGGAGGCGACGCTCAGGGCAGCAGGGACGGGACTGCCGGGAAAGGGGACAGAGGGACGGCTCACTCGGCTGGCACCGGGCGGTGCCGGGGTGACGCTGGGGACACCGGGGCGGGGGGGGCACGGCCGCCCGTGCCGCCGGCGGCACCTCCCCGCTCCCCCCGCCTCCGCTCCGCTCCCTCTTCCTCCTCCTCCTCCTCCTCCTCCTCCTCCTGCCGTCTCCCTCTCCCGAGCCAGCCCGGCCGGGGGAGGAGCCGGCCGCGCACAAAACCTCCCGCCCGGCCCCTCCGGGCCCCGCAGCGGCTCCGGCACCGGCGGCGCCCAGCGCCCAGCGCCCAGCGCCCGCCCGGGGCCATGCGCGCCGCGGCGGGGCCGGGGCCGGCGGGGCCGGGGCAGGGGCAGGGGCAGGGGCAGGGCGGCCGCCCGGGGCCATGAGCGCGGCGGGGCCGGGGCCGGGGCCGGGGCCGGGGCAGGGCTGCGGCCCCGGGCGGCGGCGGCGGGCGGGGGGCGGCGGGGCGAGCCCGGCGGGGCGGCCGCGGGCGGGGGGCGGGCGGCGGCGGCGGGCGCTGCGCTCGCTGGGCTGCCTGGCCGGGCGGCTGCTCCGCACCTGGGCCATGCGCCTGGCCGGGGGCCGCGGGGGCCGCCGCGCCGCCCCCGAGGATGACGAGGGCGGGTTCCGGGGGGGCTCGCGGCGCCGGCTCGGCGGGGCGGCCCCGGCGGCGGCCCCGGGGGGCGAGGCGGCAGCGGGCGAGGCGGCAGCGGGCGGCGCGGAGCGGCCGCCGGGCGCGCAGGGGCTGCGGAACCACGGCAACACCTGCTTCATGAACGCCGTGGTGCAGTGCCTGAGCAACACGGCGCCGCTGGCCGAGCGCCTGGCGCTGGGCCGGTACCGCGCCCGCGGAGAGGTCACGCACCGGCTGGCGGCCCTGGTCCGGGCGCTCTGGACCCGCGAGTACACCCCGCAGCTCTCCGCCGAGTTCAAGGTACCGAGCGGTCCCCCGCCCCGCGGCCCCGGCTCACCCCGGCCCCAGCGGCATCCCCAGCGGCACCGGCACAGCCGCTCACAGCACCGGCGAACCCCTCTCACAGCTTCCTCCAGCCCCCCGAACCCACTGACACCATTTCTAACCCCCTGAACCCCCTGACACCCTTCCCAGTCCTCCGAACCCACTGACACCCTTCCTAACCACCCCCCAAACCCCTGCCACCCCTCCCAGCTCACATCAGCTGCTCCCCTGCCTCACCCTCCCGGTGGACCCTGCCTTGCCGGACACCCCCGGCCCTGTTGCTGTCACCTCCCTCTGGCCTGGCCCCTGTCCCCGGAGCCTCCGGGGTGGGTGAGCTGCCAGCCCGGCCGTGCCCAGAGCCCTGAGGCTGAGCTGGAGCCGGCTGGGATCACGGGAAAGGCAGGATGTTGTCCCAGGAGCCAAATTCAGTGGCCTCGGGCTCTGTCCCTGGGTGTGTCACACCTCTGCCAGTGTGCCAGGGGACAGGGTGTCAGGGGCATCCAGGGGACAGGGTGCCACGGGCACCGCAGCCCGGCCAGCCTGGCATCACAGCTCCCCGCGCTCAGGGACACGTGTCCCCTGCCCGAGTGACATTTCCTCCGTGCTGCCAAGAAACTGAACTTTGCAAAGTGCCCGGGGGAGCTCCCGGGCAGCTGAGCCCCGCCCTGGCATGGGCTACTCGGGCTTGGTGCCATCGGAGCGCTCGGGGCAGTGGGACCCGAGGGTCCCCATGGCTGGACCTGCCCATCTGGGCCTCAGTGCGGTTTTCCCTGTGTCCCCTCCTGGCCGCTGGAAGCTGGGGCACCACAGAGCCTCTGTCTCTGTCCCCGCTACTCTGCTGGCCCCGGGGTGGCCGAGATGTCCCCTGCAGAGGCAGGACAGGGCAGCGGCTGTTGCAGGGATGGAGCAGGGATGGTTTTGGGGTGGGTGCTGAGCATGGACCCGTTGATCAGCGCCCGCCCCGCCCGTGTCGTGCAGAACATCGTCTCCAAGCACAGCTCGCAGTTCCGGGGCAATGCTCAGCACGACGCGCTCGAGTTCCTGCTCTGGCTGCTGGACCGAATGCACGAGGACCTGGGCGCCGCCTCCCCGGCCCAGCAGAGCCGCGGCCCCGCGCAGGTGGGTGCCCCCGGCTCGGGAGGGGCGTTCGGGCCCGGGCTGGCACCGGGAACACCGGGATGCGGTGCCAGGCGGTGGATGGAGCTGGGCCCCGCCCCGGAGGGGACAGGGATGCTGTGGTTCGAGGTGGGAGCCGAGACTGGCAGGGGTTGGAGTGCTGGGAGAATGGAGGATGTCGGCAGGAGCCTTCCAGCTGAGCATCCCGGCTCTGGGAGCATCCTGGTCCTTGGATGAGGAGGAGATGCAGCCCCCCCCCGTCTCTCCCTGCCTCCAGCTAAGCCCGCTGTAATTACAGCTCGGCGGCTTTGCTGCTGGCAAAATGAGTAATTAAGTCTTCCTCAATCCATCTGCGCTCAGGCATTGCCCTGGCCCTGGCCCTGGCCCTCCCTGCCTCCTCCTGCCGCCTCCTTCCCACTCCTTCCCTGCTCCTTCCGGCTCCTTCCCCGCCTGCTGCTGCCCGCCGGGCACCGCCTGTTGCAGGAGATGGATTTGAGCTGTTGCTGTTTGACCCATGAGCTCAGCCCAGCACTGAGCTGTCCCTGCTCTGGGGGTGACTCCCAGCCCAGCACTGAGCTGTCCCTGCTCTGGGGGTGACACCTGGCCCAGCACTGAGCTGTCCCCACTTTGGGGTGACACCCAGCCCAGCACTGAGCTGTCCCTGCTTTGGGGGTGACATCTGGCCCAGCACTGAGCTGTCCCTGCTTTGGGGTGACCCCCAGCCCAGCACTGAGCTGTCCCCACTCTGGGGGTGACACCTGGCCCAGCACTGGGCTGTCCCCACTTTGGGGTGACACCTGGCCCAGCACTGAGCTGTCCCCACTTTGGGGTGACCCCCAGCCCAGCCTCCAGCCCAGCTGTGTAGCTCAGGGACAGCCTGGCTGTGGTGCCCTTTACTGCCTGGCCAGGGCCCTGCAACCATCCCTGCCCTGCCCTGAGCTGCCCTCAGCCCTGCCACCTTCCCTGGCACATTTGGATACCTCAGGCTTTTTGGGAAAGCCTGGCAACTCCCGTTAAATGTCAGTGTGCCATGAGCTGTGGTGTGACACCGGCTGTGCCACCTGGAGGCTGTGCCACCTGGAGGCTGTGCCACCTGGCTCTCGGGAGGGGACCCTTGGTGTGTCCCTCAGCACCTGTGGTTTTCCCTGCCATCCCCCAGTTTTGGCTCCTTTTGGTGATGCCAGCCGTGTCACCCACATGTCCCTGTCCTTGGGGAGGGATGCCTGGCAGGGGTGGGACCCCCGATAAGTGTCTGGGGTGAGGGGGGACCAAAGTGGGCACCAAGGCTTGGCTGCCAGGAAGGCAGGAGGAGGAGGCACCCCTTGGGTTTTTGGGGAATTCTGGGGGCCCTGTAGGGCACAGACACCATCCAGGTCCCCTCTCAGCCACACCAGATGGACCCCAGTGCCAGGCAGACCGTCAGGACACGTCAGCCTCAGCAGGACCTGATGCCAGCAGATGGCATTGAGGAAAATCCACCTCTCGGCCAAAATCCTCAGTGATTTTCAGTCTTACTCATTGAGACACCAGAAAGTCACTGTCTTACCCCAGAACAGCCCAGGGTTTTTACTGACACTGCCTGGAGGGTGCAGCAGTGCCAGGCAGGCAGGCGCCAGAGTCTCTTTGGCATCACCTTGAGCCCATCCTCGTGCCATAGGGACACCAAAGCTGGGCTTGGTTCCCTAGGACGTGTCCCTGTCCCCTGAAGGACATGCCCTCACCCTGTCACCTCACTCATCACTTGTCTCTTGCCCCTGCAGCCTGGCAAGGACGGAAGCAGTTGTGCCAGCAGGTCCCCCCCTGGCACCCAGCACCCCCGTGGGCAGAGCTTCGTGCAGAGCCACTTCCAGGCCCAGTACAGGTCAGTGAGGCACAGATCCTGCCACAGGAGGCTTTGCCCTTCTGTGAGCCCTGGGTGGGCACTGTGAGTCCAGAAAAGGCATGAAATGGAGAGGATCTCCATCCATCCATCCATCCATCCATCCATCCATCCATCCATCCATCCATCTATCCGTCCATCCATCATCCATTCATCCATCCATCCATCCATTCACCCCTCCCTCCATCATCCATCATCCATCCATCCATCCATCATCCATCCATCCATCATCCATTCATCCATCCATCCATCCATCCATCCATCATCCATCCATTCACTCCTCCCTCCATCATCCATCCATCCATCCATCCATCCATCCATCCATCCATCCATCCATCCATCCATCCATCCCTCCATCATCCATCCATCCATCCATCATCCATCCATCATCCATCATCCATCCATCCATCCATCATCCATCCATCATCCATCCATCCATCCATCCATCCATCCATCCATCCATCCATCCATCCATCCATCATCCATCCATCATCCATCCATCCATCATCCATCCATCCATCATCCATCCATCATCCATCATCCATCCATCCATCCATCATCCATCCATCATCCATCCATCCATCCATCCATCCATCCATCCATCCATCCATCCATCCATCATCCATCCATCCATCCATCATCCATCCATCCATCCCTCCATCGTCCATCATCCATTCACACATCCATCCATCATCCATCCATCATCCATCCATCCATCCATCCATCCATCCATCCATCCATCCATCCATCATCCGTCCATCCATCCCTCCATCCCTCCATCGTCCATCATCCATTCACACATCCATCCATCATCCATCCATCATCCATCCATCCATCCATCCATCCATCCATCCATCCATCCATCCATCATCCATCCATCCATCCATCCATCCATCCATCCATCCATCCATCCATCACCCATCCATTCATCCCTCCATCCATCCATTCATCATCCATCCATCTCTCCATCCATCCATCCATCATCCATCCGTCCATCGTCCATCATCCATCCATCCATCATCCATCCATCCATCCATCCATCCATCCATCCATCCATCCATCATCCATCCATTCACTCCTCCCTCCATCATCCATCCATCCATCCATCCATCCATCCATCATCCATCCATCCATCATCCATCCATCCATCATCCATCCATCCCTGTATCATCCATCAATCCATCCATCCATCCATCATCCATCCATCCATCCATCCCTCCATCCCTCCATCGTCCATCATCCATTCACACATCCATCCATCCATCCATCCATCCATCCATCCATCCATCCATCCATCCATCATCCATCCCTCCATCAATCCATCCATCCATCCATCATCCATCCATCCATCCATCCATCCATCCATCCATCCATCCATCCATCCATCCATCCATCCATCATCCATCCATCCATCCCTCCATCATCCATCCATCCATCCATCATCCATCCATCCATCCATCATCCATCCATCCATCCATCCATCCATCCATCCATCCATCCATCCATCCATCCATCCATCATCCATCCATCCCTCCCCAGCCAGGGCAGCTTCTTCCCCTACAAGCAGGTGAAAGTGTGCAAGGCCAGGTTGGACAGTGCTGGAGTGACCTGCTCCAATGGCAGTGTCCCTGCCCATGGTGGTGTCCCTGCCCATGGTGGTGTCCCTGCCCATGGCGTTTTCTTGCCACAGGACTCGGGATTATCCCAGAGCCCCAGCACGAGGGTGCCCCGCTATGGGACACCCCACACCCTCACCAGCCTGGCACTCGTGGGATGCTCAGGCCACCCTGTCCCCAAGCCACGACACCACAGGCAGCAGGGCACGCATCTGGCATCACAAGCCCTCCTCCTCTCTCAATTAATCCCTCGTCCTATATATGCAAAAGGCACTTTAATTATCCCTGTTCCACGTGCCAGAGCCGTCTGTGCGCTAAAGGATTATTAATTCCTGTGGCTGTTTCCCAGGGAGCTCAGTGGCTTTTCAAGGTGACAAATAAAGAGGACTTGGGATTTTGCTTTGGATTTTAATTCATTTTTTCCCTTTCTGTTGAACAGAAAGGCAGGGGGAAAAAAGAAATTAGAAACAAACAAACAAAACAACCCCCCCAAAAATAAAACCAAACCAAACAAAAAACAACAAAACAAACAAATTAAGAAGAATCAGCAGTAGGTGGTTGTTGGTACCAGGGATGATGGATGTGGTGTGTGGTTGCTGGGATGGTGGATTTGGGGTGTGGTTCCTGGGCTGGTGGATTTGGGGTGTGGTTCCTGGAATGAGGGATTTGGGGTGTGATACCTGGGATGATGGATTTGGAGTGTGGTACCTGGGATGGTGGATTTAGGCTTGGTACCTGGGATGGTGGATTCGGGTGCGGTACTTGGGATGGTGGATTTGGGGTGTGGTACCTGGGATGGTGGATTTGGGGTGTGGTACCTGGGATGGTGGATTTGGGTGTGGTACCTGGGATGGTGGATTTGGGGTGTGGTACCAGGGATGGTGGATTTGGGTGTGGTACCAGGGATGGTGGATTTGGGGTGTGGTTGCTGGGATGGTCGATTTGGGCTGTGGTACCTGGGACGGTGGATTTGGGGTGTGGTTGCTGGGATGGAGGATTTGGGGTGTGGTACCAGGGATGGTGGATTTGGGGTGTGGTTGCTGGGATGGTGGATTTGGGGTGTGGTACCTGGGACGGTGGATTTGGGGTGTGGTTGCTGGGATGGAGGATTTGGGGTGTGGTACCTGGGATGGTGGATTTGGGGTGTGGTACCTGGGATCAGCCCCAGGGTGGGCTCTCGGGGGCCGTGCCCGCTGTGCTGACGCTGCCCATCCATCTGCCAGGTCCTCCCTGACGTGCCCTCACTGCCTGAAGCAGAGCAACACCTTCGACCCCTTCCTGTGCATCTCGCTGCCCATCCCGCTGCGCCAGACCAGGTGAGCCCGCAGGACGGCTGTTCCGAGCACAGCAATTTGCATTTTTTGGGGTAAATAACGAACGCGGAGGCGGCGGCAGCCGCGGGGCAGGCGGCAGCGGTGCCCGGTGGGTGTGTGCCATGCGGGGCTGCCAGGCGGTGCTGAGCCGTGTCCCCGCCGTGTCCCCAGGGCTCTGAACGTCACGCTGGTGCTGCAGTGCGAGCGCTGGCGCTTCGTGCGGGTGGGCCTGGCCGTGCCGCTGCTGGGCACCGTGGCCGACCTGCGGGAGATGGTGGCGCGGGAGGGCCGCGTCCCCGCCGAGCAGGTAACGGGCGGGCGGGGAGCGGGGTCCGGAGAGCAGAGCGGGGAACGGGGAGCAGAGCGGGGAACGGGGAGCAGAGCGGGGAACGGGGAGCGGAGCGGGACGGGGAGGGGAGCGCGGAGCGGGGAGGGGAGCGGAGCGCGGGGAGCAGAGCGGGGAACGGGGTGCCGAGCGGAACGGAGCGGGAAGCGGGGAGCGGAGAGCGGAGCGGGGCGGGGCACGGGGAGCGGGGAGGGGAGCGAGGAGCGGGGCTTGGGGCCGGCCCGGGCGGTGCTGCTGAACGCCCGTCCCGCAGGTGATCCTGGCCGAGGTGTCCCCGCGGGGCCTCCTGCGCTCGCTGTCCGACCCCGAGGCGCTGCGGGCGGCCGGCGAGGCCGCGCCCGTCTACGCCTTCCAGCCGCCGCCCGCCCGCCGCGCAGGTACCGCCGCGCGCTGCCATTGGCTGCGGCTGCCGGCCCGCCCCGCGCCGATTGGCTGGGAGCTCCCGGGCTGTGCTAGGATTGGCGCTGGGCGGGGGGGCGGGAACGACCCTGTGATTGGCGGGAGGCCGTGGATCCCTCACTGTGATTGGTGGCAGGTGATGGATCCCCTCATTGGGATTGGTGGGGCAGTGGATCCTCCCTGCTGTGATTGGTCAGAGGCAGCTGCGCCCCATCGGGAATAGGGGAGGCAGTTTCTGTCAGAATTAGTGGGAAATGGATCTCTTTGGCTGGGATTGGTGGGAGCTGTGTCCTCTCTGCTGGGATTGGTGTGAACGGCAGTGCTAGGCAGGGCTGTGGCAATAATTAACCCACTGCTAACAAGAGCCCCTCGTTTCCCTCATTCCGCAGGGTGTCCACGCAGCCTCCCCACGTCCCCCGCGGTGCCACGGCCGGAGGGGCCGCGCTTGCTGTCCAGCGCTGCCCGCTCCTCCGACTGCCTGCACCGCGCGCCCGGCGGCCGCATCCTCCTGCTGCTCTGCAACACAGCGGGCACGGGGCCACAGCTCGCCAGGTACCCCCACCTGCCTGCCACCCACCTGCCCCCTGCCTGCCACCTGCTTGTCACCCTGTCCTGCCACCTCCCTGCCACCTGCCTGCCACCCTGTCCTGCCACCTGCCTGCTACCCACCTGTCACCCGCCTGCCACCCTGTCCCACCCCCTCCTCACCCATGTGACACCCAGCCCGTGTCCCTGCTGCCTGTGCCCAGGTTCGGGCCGCCGCTGGTGCTGCGGGAGGAGCGCGGCGTCTCCTGGGAGCAGCTGCAGCAGAACATCCTGGCCCAGCTGAGGGGGGTCCTGCGGGGAGATGTCCGGCCACAGGTGAGCCCAGGGAACAGCCCTGTGCCCTCAAAGCCATCCAAATTCGGGGGCTGTGTTTGCCCCGTGTGCCAAGGCCTGGCTTGGCCAGGTGCTGCTGCTGGGCAAGGGATCCCTGTCCCCTGGTGGCCCCACAGCCCCCTCTCCCCTCACAGGGCACAGGAGCCCTTTTCCGGATCCGCCTGGCCGGGGGCTCGGCCCCCTGCACCTACCTGTCCCCTCAGGATCCTCATCCTCTCTGCCACCCTGCCATCGACAGGTAAGGGGCGACAGGGACAGGACTGTCCCCAGGATGTCCCCTCAACCCCTGGGGGTGGTTAGTGACATCAACATGAGTGGGCCATCAGAGGGTCCCTGAGCATGGCTGTGTTGTCACCATGGGTGCCCAGTGGTGACACTTTGGGTAGCCACAGTGTGGTCACTCTGCTGCCCCAGCACTGGGTCCCCAGCCCCGTGTTCCCAGTGTGGGAGGTGCTGGCTGTCCCTGCCTGCCTCCACGGGCTGGCAAGGAGGTGTCCCCATGGGGACAGGGGTTCTGGGGACATCTCACCCTGTCCTCCCCTCAGGGCCCTGCAGCTGTGCGGGGCCGGGGGCCCTCCCCACGTGAGGCTGACGGTGGAGTGGGACATGAGCACCAAAGAGCGGTAAGTCCCCTGTGCCCGGGCTGAGGGGACACCCTGGCATTGGAGTCACCCTCAGTGGTGACGTGTCCCCCCCAGGCTGTTCGGGAGCATCCAGGAGGAGGTGGTGCAGGATGCAGAGAGCGTGAGACGGCAGCAGCAGGCGCACGGGCAGCAGCACAGCTGCACCCTGGATGAATGCTTCCAGCTCTACACCAAGGAGGAGCAGGTACGGGCACCCCCAGCACAGGGGCTGCAGTGCTGGGGGTGGCTGTGGAGCTGCCGGGGGTGACAGGGAGGGAGGTGGACATGACGTGGTGTCCCCAGCTGGCCCCGGACGATGCCTGGCGCTGCCCGCACTGCAAGGTGCCCCAGCAGGGCACGGTGAAGCTCAGCCTGTGGACGCTGCCCGACATCCTCATCATCCACCTGAAGCGCTTCCGGCAGGTGGCCGAGCAGCGGCACAAGCTCACCACGCTGGTGAGGTTCCCGCTGCGGGGGCTGGACATGGCCCCGCACGTGGCACAGCGGGGCCAGCCCGGGGGGCAGCTCCTGGGGCGCTGGGTGCCCTGGCAGCCCACCCTGTGCCTGCCCCCGGGCTGCCCCCGCGACCACCTGTACGACCTGTACGCCGTCTGCAACCACCATGGCAGCATGCAGGGCGGCCACTACACCGGTGAGCGGGGACGCTGGGACAGGGGTATAATGGGGGTGCCATGGGGCAGGGCAGAGGGGAACCGGGGGGCAGGGGACATTCAGGATGGCATTCCAGCCACCTCATGGCACCGGCATGTGTCCCCCAGCACCGTCATTCCCTTGGTGTGTCCCTGCACCATAGGGCTCCTGGTCCCCTCTGCACGCTGGGGCTGGGGGCATCCAGGGACAGAGCCCCTGTCCCCGCTCACCCCGTGTCCCCTCGCCCCCAGCGTTCTGCTGCAACGCCCTGGACGGGCGCTGGTACAGCTACGACGACAGCCGGGTGGAGTGGGTGCGTGAGGCCGAGGTGAGCACCCGCAGCGCCTACATCCTGTTCTACCAGCGCCGCCGCGCCGCCGGCTCCAGCACGGGTGAGCCCCAGATCCCTGCTCCCACACCCTGGCACTGCCGCGTGCTCACACACAGCCCCACGTGTCACCCACACCCGTGTGCACACGCCTGCCTCTGCCCCCTGCACACGTGTGCACACAGACCTGCTGCGCCATCCCTTCGCGTGTGAGCACCCTCAGCCCACCCTGTCCCATCCCCGGTTCACCCCCAGCCCATCCTGTCCTACCCTGTCCCACGCCCCGCTCCCCGCGCTGGGTCCCCCCTCTCGGTGCCCCCGGCCCACGCCCCGCTCCCCGCAGGCTCCGCCGCCGCCGCGGGGCACTGGGTGTTCCGCCTGGCCGCCTCCGAGCCCCGCGCCGACCCCCGCACCGACCCCGACCCCTCGGGCTCCGTCGCCGCCCCGGAGAACGGTGAGACTCAGGATGCCGGCCCCCGGTGCCCGCCGCGCCCCCCGCCCGCCCTGACCGTGCTTTCCCCGCAGGCGGGTTCGAGGCGCGGCCCTCGGTGCGGGGCCTGCAGGGGCTGCACGGTCGCAGCCTCAGCGTCCGGACCGTCCCCGCCGGACCCGCGGGACAGGGGGAGCCGGGCGCCCCCCGCGCCCCCCGCCGGCTCCGCCGGGCCGCCAGCGCCGAGGGGACCCCGCGCCGGCCGCCGCCGGGAGCCGGCAGCAGCCCCGGGGCCGCGGGGCCGCGGGGGGACGCGGCTGTGCCCCCGGGCCGCTGCCCCCCCGGCCCCTCGGCGCTGGGGCGGTCGCGGAGCTCGGCCAGCCTGCCCCCCCGGGCCGAGGGGGCGCTGCGCAGATCCGCCTCGCTGGGCAGGGCCGCGGCGGGGCCGCCCCTGGCCCGCGCTCCCCCCGGGGCCACCCTGCAGCGGGGCCGGCAGCCCCCTGGGCCCCTGCGGCCCTCGGCCGTGCCCGAGTCCAGCTTCTGAGCCATGGATGGGAGCACCACCCCAGCAGATGTACAGCAGGTCCTGAACGGATCGGGGAGCTCCCCAACAGGGGTGTCTCACCACAAGGGTGCCTGAAGCGGGGATCCAAAACCAGGAACGTCCTGACTGGGGTTGTCCCGACCTGGGGGCTCCCAGCCCAGGGACTTCTGAGCTGGGGGAAAACCAAACCAGGCTACCCTGATGCAGAGGCTCCCAAATGGAATCCTGACAGGGGGGCTCCTGCCTGACCCAGGGCACCCTGGGTCCCGATCCAGAAGCATTCCAAACCAGGACCATCCCTAGCTGGGGGTTTCAGACCTGGGTTCATCCCCAAGTGGCGGCTCTGAACCCAGGGGTCTCCCAGCTCCGGGCCATCCCAAACAGGGCAGGCGGGTGCATGGTCCCCAGCTCTGCAGCACCAGAGTATTTATTGTACCAGGAGAGTTTTATTCAGAGACGCTTTTTGTTTTCTAAAAGGCGACTATTTGAGGGTGGGGGGTCCCCCACACCTCGGTCTATGCAATCCCCGATTCCTGCAGCCAGCTTTTGTACGGGGCTCTGCCCACCGCCGGCGGTTTCTATTAAAGACACGTGAAACAAACCCAGTGTCCATCCCAGGGGAAAAGGGCTCTGAGTCCCTTAGGGCTGGTCCTGGTCCTGCAGTGGGGATCAGCCCGGGATCAGGGGTCACTCCGGCTGGACCCTGCCATGTGGGGTGGCTGTTTCTGGGGGAGGGGGACCCTGCCCCATCCCATGGCACCAGACCCGTAAAGTTCCCTATAAAACACCAAACCACCATTTTATTCCCCAAACGCTCTCCACCTCCCAGTCCTCCCCCCAAGGCGGGGCAGGAAGGAAGGGCCAGCGCCGCCGGGCGGTTCTCAGCGAGTGGCACACGGATTTATTGGATTTATTGATTGCTTTGGGGTGCTGGTGCCCCCCGGTGCCCACCTGGGGCGGGGGGCACGGCGCGAGCGGGGCGGGGGCGAAGCGCTGCCATTTCCATCCTCCCTCTCGCCCCGGCCGGGCGGGAATGGCTCCACATAAAACAAATCTCTCTATAGTTTCTCTCTCTCTATACAAATATAGAATATATATATATCTCTGCCGATATATATATATACAGCTCTTCTCTCTCTGGAAAGGATAAAGGTTAATTTGTCTGTGCATGCACGACCAAAGCCACCAAGCCCCGGGGACAGCGGGTGCCGAGGGACATGCGCCTCCCCCGCCAGCACCCCGAGAGCCGGGGGGGCACATCCTGCATCCCCAGGTTATTGCTGGTCAGGTCCCATCCTGCTCCCAAACAAGCAGGGGGGGAAGAAGCCGAAGAAAGGAAATGCCACTGCAAAGCGCCGGCGAGCTCCTTGTCACCTGGCCAGCACCCAGTGGCACCCGCCTCGGGGCATGGGGGACGTGGTGGCACCGCCCCAGGGTCGTGGGTGCTGCGGGGCAGGGGGGCAGGCACCCGGTTCCAAGGCAAAGTCTGGATAAGGCGAACAAAAATGAAATAAAGAACGGCGGCCGCCCCCAAAACCGGGCGCTTTGCCACCCAAAATGGCCCCGTGGCCCTGGGTGCCGGTGGCCGGGGCTGGCCCTGGGTGCCGCACGGATGAGCTCGGGGACAGGGACACTGTCATAGGGCTGTGCTCTCCGATTCCTCCTCCTCCTGCCGCGGGGTCAGGCTCGGCCCCGAGAGTCTCTGAGCTGCCTCGGGCGGGTCCCGGCACAGGGCGGCGTCCGGGGACACGTGGAGGGAGGGGACCTCAAAACGGAGCAGACCTGCGGGAGGGCACAGAGATGGGGACACCCACCGGGCTGGCACCGTGTCACTGTCACCACCGGGGGTGGCACCACCGCCCTCTGCTCTGTGGATCCCACCCGAGTCAGGGCAGTGACACCAGCTGTCCCCACACACTGCCCGTGTCCCGTGAAGCGCAGGTGACACCGCTGTCCCCACACACTGCCCGTGTCCCCTGAAGCCCTGTCCCACTGAGGGCAGGTGACACCGCTGTCCCCACACACTGCCCATGTCGCACCGAGCGCAGGTGACACCTCTGTCCCCTCTCCCAGGTGACCCGCAGGGTGAGGCTGCACGTGTGAAGTGACAGGGTGACCATAGCCACAGCAGGCAGTGTCACCGTGTCCCTTGCTGAGAGCAGAGCAACCCCCTCAGACAGAAGAAGCACCTCTGCCACCCCTGCCCAGCTCAAGGACGTTGCTCAGGGACATTTCTCAGAGATGTTGCTCAGGGACATTGCCCAGGGACATTATACAAGGGACATTTCTTAGGGACATTGCCCAGGGACATTTTTCAGGGATATTGCCCAGGGATGTTGCCCAGGGATATTTCTCAGGGATGTGGCTCAGGGATCTTGTCCCACAATGGCACAGGGGAGCTGCACCTGAGCCAGGGGTGATGCCAGGTGTGATGTCAGGGCTGCATCCATGCCAGGGTGCCCTGCCAGGCCCACAGCAATGCGTTGGCAGAGCCACACCGGTGCCAGTGCCACCCAAAGGCAGGTGGCAGCCCCTGGGGACAGTGACCACTCCCTCTCTGCCACTCGTGCCTGCCCACCCCTCACAGGCAGGGCAGGCAAGCGGGGACAGAGCCCTGAGTCCTGCCAGACCCCACAGAAGGGACACTGGGACACTCCCCCGGCCTCTGTGTCCTCAGTAGTCCCCAATGCCACCTGCACTTCCCAAGCACGCCCCTGGCTGTCCCCCGCAGCAGCGCAGGGACCCCGGGGGGACACGGCACCACCAGGGCTCAGGGAGAGCAGTAGGGACAGCAGCACAGCTCCGGGGATGCCACATTCCTGGTGACACTGCCACCTCCCAGGGGACACTGCCAGCTTCCCGATGCCTCGGCACCTCCCTGGGCTCATCACCACCGTCTTGGGGACGGTTCTGCCTTTCCAGGGACATTGTCACCTTCCTGGGGAACACCGCCACCTTCCCGGGCACATTTCTGCCTTTCCAGTTCCACCTCAGCGGGGAGGGCGCCACCTCCCAGGGGACACGCGCACCTTCCAGGGCACACCGCCGCCTCCTCAGGGCCACCGTCCCCGTGCCGGGGGTCTCCGCCCCCCTCCCGGGACCCTCCCCCGGGGTTACCTGTGACGGCGCCGTCCCCGGGCGCCGCGCTGTCCGTGCGGGGCGGCTCCGGGGGCTGCGGGGGCGCGGGGGCGGCCGGGGGCGGCTGCGGCGGGGGGGGCAGCGCGGGGCGCGGCCGAGCCTTGGGGGCGGCCCGGGCGCGGGGGGCGGCGGCGGCGGCGGGGGACGGCAGCAGCGGGGGCGGCCCCGCGCCCGGGGGGGCTCCGGGGGGGCCGTACGGGGACGGGGTGCTGGGGGGCGTCGGGGACAGGCTGGCCGGGGACGGGATGGGCGCCAGCTTCTTGGCCCCTGCGGGACAGACACGGCGACAGCGGCGGGTCAGGGCCGCGCCGCCGCGGGCACCCCCCGCTCCCCCCGGCCCGCTCCGGTCCTACCTTTGCGCAGCGAGTGCGGGCTCTGCTCGGGGGGCGGCCCCGGGGACAGCTCCGGGGGCCTGAAAGTGCTGGGGCGGGCACGGGGCACGGAACGGGCACGGGGGAGAGACAGAACGGGAAAGAACGGCCAAAAGACAGATGGACAGAAAACGGGGGAAAAAACAGAGAAAAAAAACCCCTCGCAAAATGGGAAAAAGGAAAGAGGGAAAGGGAAAGAAAAGAGGGAGAAAAGAAATGGAAGAAAAAGGAAGAAAAAGGGGGGAAAAAACCTCAAAAAAGGAAGAAGGAAAGGGAAGGGGAAGGGGAAGGGGAAGGGGAAGGGGAAGGGGAAGGGGAAGGGGAAGGGGAAGGGGAAGGGGAAGGGGAAGGGGAAGGGGAAGGGGAAGGGGAAGGGGAGGGGAAGGGGAAGGGAAGGGAAGGGAAGGGAAGGGAAGGGAAGGGAAGGGAAGGGAAGGGAAGGGAAGGGAAGGGAAGGGAAGGGAAGGGAAGGGAAGGGAAGGGAAGGGAAGGGAAGGGAAGGGAAGGAAAGGAAAGGAAAGGAAAGGAAAGGAAAGGAAAGGAAAGGAAAGGAAAGGAAAGGAAAGGAAAGGAAAGGAAAGGAAAGGAAAGGAAAGGAAAGGAAAGGAAAGGAAAGGAAAAGGAAAGGAAAGGAAAGGAAAGAAAGGAAAGGAAAGGAAAGGAAAGGAAAGGAAAGGAAAGGAAAAGGTTTCAAGCATATAAAGGCAAAGAATAAAAAGTAAAAGTAAAGTTGAAAAATTAAATAAAATAAAAATAAATGAAAAGTAGAATTAAAACAATGGAAAACAAAGATTAAACATTGGAAATAAAATTAAAACCAGAAAATACAAGAGAATTAAAGTATAAAGTTAAGCAGGAAAATTAACAAAGTAAAGAAAACTCAAAAATCAGGAAAATATTATTAAAAAATAAAACAAAAATAAAACAAAAAATCAATAAAAGGAAAACGCAAAAGATGAGCCATACGAATAAAACAGAAAATTGAAAACAAACAGTGGAAGAACAAGAAGAAGAAGAAGAGGGAGAGCCATGAGCTCCTTCCCGCACCCAGCACTCCGCACCCGCTGTCCCCCTCCCGCCCCCCGGGTTCCTCAGGCCCCGGCGCTTGTGTCCCCTCCCCACCAGACCCAGGGTCCCCCCGGGCGGCGATGACACCCCCAGCCCCCCCAGCCCCCCCAGGGCCCCACGGTTACCTCGGGGGGCCGGCTCCGGCGGCGGGGGCGGGCGGGCGGCTGCCCCGGGGCAGGGGGGGCGCGGGGTGCAGGCAGAGCCGCGGGGCCGGGGTGGGACAGGGCCAGGGGGACAGGGGGGCACAGGGCCACGGGGACAGCGGGGGGACAGCGCAGGGAGCAGAGCGGGGCGGGCGCGGGGGGGCTGCGGCCACAGCCCGGCCCCAGCGGCGGCGCCCAGGGGGGACAGCGTGCCCGGGGGCTCGGGGAGTCCCCAAGCCGGGGGTCCCCGGGGCCGCCGCGGCGCCAGGCGGCCGCTGGGTCAGCCCTGCTGCAAAGGTACAGAAGCACCATAAAAACTGGCAGAAGTGACACCAAAGCGAGGGGAAATTCGTCAAAGAGCAGAAACCTTGGTGGGCGCGGGCAGAGGCGCGGGAGCCCTCGTGGTGCCGAGTCCCCCCGCTCGTCCCACGGCACGACCCTCCCGGGGCTGCCCCTCCCCAGGTGTGAGCACCCCGGCCCCAGCTCTGCTTCACTTTTGGGGCAGAAAAGTGCGATTTAGGAGCTTTCTCCCATGTGGGCTGTGCAGATTGAACTCGGGCTCAGACCCTGGGCACACGAAGGTCTCAGAGGGCTCTGGGTTCCCCCAGGGCTTTCTCTGCACCTTCCTGCAGCAACTCCAGCCCGAATTCCACTAGAGCCCAGTGACACCCGGGCAAGGGGCCCTCAGGAATATCCCTGAAGGCAGCACGGTTCTCATGGGAGTGGCAGGGTGGAGTTGTGCTGGTGGCTGTGGGGATACTGAGCATCCTGTCCTGCTGCCTCGGGACTCTGCTCCTCACTGGCATGCTGTGCTGTCCTGCTGTCCTGCTGCCCTGGGTCTCTGCTCCTCTCCGGGGATGCAGAGCACCCTCCCCTGCTGAGGTTGTTTCTTGCTGTTTCCTGCTGGCCTCACTCGTGGGGACGGTGCCCCGGCTCGGGGACAGGAGGAGCTGCCGCTGTCCTCAGGTGTCCTTACCTTGTCCGCTCGGCTGCCGGGGGGAAGCCGAAGCTGGTGGGAGGTGGAGAGGCACTGCTGAAATCTCCGGGGGCTGCTCGGGAATGGGCGAGTGGGGCGTGGGGGGCAGCTCGGCGGGCGGCGCCGGGGGCTGCGCGGCCGGGGGCGCCGAGCTCGCCTTGCGCCCCGCGGAGGTGCCGCGGCGAGCCACCCACGACGTGTCCATCACCCTGACGCCCATGCTGGGGACACAGACACGGGGGTCAGCGCCTGCCTGGTGGGAGGGCACGGTCAGCACACCCCCGCCACTCCTTTGGGGTCCCTAAAAACACTTCTTCCACCGGGAAACTGCTGGGAATGAAACTACAGGGCAATGGGCAGGGGGGGGGCAGAGTGGGATGGGTTGTGTCACCCCCAGCGACCTCTCCCTTCCTGAGAATCAGCACCCACCAGCACCCTCCCAGCACCCTCCCAGCACTCATCCAGCACCCCCCCAGCACCCTCCCAGCACCCTCCCAGCTCCCTGCCAGCACCCTGCCAGCAGCCTGCAGAGGATATGGTACCTTTGGATTTTCCTAAGGCTGCATGGGCAGAAACAAAACGATTATTATTGTGAAAACCCTCTAAAACTGCAGAGTGCACAGGGACTGAGGTCACTGCCGGGCAAAGGGGCTGTGAGAGAGGGGGGCTGAGCAGGGACCAGGCTGTGCCAGTGGTGGGACAGCTGGGGGTACCCCCTGGAAATGGAGACATTTTGGGATGGGCAGAGTCCTGGGGTGTTTTCTGGAGCCCATTCAACTCTTTGAGGTCCCTGTGAGGTGTGATGGAGGGGGGACATGCACAGGCTGGGAATGGGCAGCAAATGCTGCAGGCCTTGAGGACAGCAGGACACCTGTCTCTGCCATGTAACAGCCCCAGTGTCACCCCATGCGCCACCCCACTCCCATCTGCAGTGGGCTGGAGGCAGGCATGGAGCCCTGGGTTCACCTGAGCCCCCCAAGAGCCTGGCATGGAAATCAGGGGGTTCCTGCACCCTGGGACCACCCAACCTCCACCAGCTCAGTGCCACCCACCCCAAAGTGATGCTGAGCATCCTCCCCTGCTGCCCCTGGGGTGTGTCAGAGCTGCCCCATCCTGTCCCCAGTGTCCCCACCCATCCTTCTTGCACAACCCCAATGTCCTGCTGTCTGTCCTACCCGTCCTTTTTGCAGAACCCCAGCATCATGCTGTCTGTGCTACACAACCCCAGTGTCCTGCTGTCTGTCCCACCCATCCTTGCAGAACCCCAGTGTCCTGCTGTCTGTCCTACCCGTCCTTCTTGCAGAACTCCAGCATCATGTTGTCCGTGGCCACGCTGAGCGGGCGCCGCGCTGTCTCGTGCTGCCGGCGCTCGCCGTGCTCCATGTCGGGCGAGGGCATGGAGCTGTAGTTGGCGTTGTGGTTCACGTGCAGGGGGCTGCCGTAGTTGCCCGTCACGTTGAACTCGATCTCTGGGGGGCACAGAGGATGGTGGGAGGGGCATGCTTAGGGAGGGGAGGGACTGGGGGTGCTGCCCCTGCAGGGATGGGCTCGGTGCTGTGCCAGAGCCCTGCCTGAGCTCCAGCAGCAGAGGGGGCTGGCAAAACCAAACCTGGGGGCTCTGAGCCTCTCCCCTGGAGTGCCAGGAGGGCCAGCTGTGCCCAGGCACGCCCTACCTCCCGGGAAGAACCAGTCTGCGTGCTGGATGAGCGGCTCGATGATGCCCACGATCTGCAGCGACAGCGTCGTCATCATCTCCGTCATGTTCCTGGGGGGGTGGGGCAGCAGCTCAGCAACCCCCCCCGGCCAGCAGTGTTCCCAGCAGTGTTCCCAGCAGTGTTCCAGCAGTGTTCCCAGTAGGATTCCCAGCGGGATCTGCCCCTCAGCCCTCCCCCAGCAGTTTTCCCAGCAGGATTCCCAGCAGGATTCCCAGCAGGGCTCCCAGCAGGATTCCCAGCAGGATTCCAGCAGGGTTCTCAGCAGGGTTCCCAGTAGGGTTCTCAGCAGTTTTCCCAGCAGGATTCCCAGCAGGGCTCCCAGCAGGATTCCCAGCAGGATCCCCAGCAGGATTCCCAGCTGGATTCCCAGCAGTGTTCTCAGCAGGGTTCCCAGCAGGATTACCAGCAGGATTCCCAGCAGGGTTCTCAGCAGGATTCCCAGCAGGGCTCCCAGCAGGATTCCCAGCAGGATTCCCAGCAGGGTTCTCAGCAGGATTTCCCAGCAGGGCTCCCAGCAGGATTCCCAACAGGATTCCCAGCAGGATCTGCCCTCAGACCTCCCCCAGCAGATTTTTCCCAGCAGGGCTCCCAGAAGGGCTCCCAGTGGGATTCCCAGCAGTTTTCCCAGCAGGATTCTCAGCAGGACTTGCCCCCATCCCTCCCCCAGCACTCACCCTCGGCCTGTGGCCACAGCAGGTTGGGTCCCAGCACGATGGCCACATTGCTCGGGGTCATTTTGTTGATATCCTGGTACTCGGTCAACTTGGCCAGGAATTTAATCACGTACCTGGAGAGCAGATCCCACAGGGATCAGTGCATGGCCTCACCCCGTGTCCCCTCCGCGTGTCCTTCTGGCCCAGGCTCACCTGATGTTGTTGTAGTTGGCTTTGGGCAGCTTCTCGCAGGCGTTCCAGAGAGCCTGCAGCCGTTTTCTCCTGCTCTGGGATGCTGCAGGGAGGGAGAGGGTGTTATCCCCCATCCCCACCCTGCCCTGGGGCTGAGGACCCTGCCAGCCCCACCCCTGGCGACCCTGTGAGACCCCCAGGCTGCCACCAACATTATGGAAGTAAATAAAGTCCAAGACCTGTCCCAAGGAGAAAGAATCCCTTTGGATTTCCTCTCAGCACTTCATGGCTCTCAGAGCCCAGAGGAAAGATCCCAAATGCTGTGAACTGTGCCAGGAAAAGCCCAGAGCATCCCTGGGGACCCAGACTGTCCCTGCCCATGCCACTGAGGAATGGGGGGACAGCCCAGACTCACTTGGAGGCCTGGATCCACTCCTCGTACAGCTCGAAGGTCATCAGGGGCTCGGGCAGCTCCCGCAGGTAGGACTTGAGGGCTCCTGTGGCACACAGGGGACACAGCATTGGCACTGCAGGTGGCACTGGCTGTTGGGCACCAAGTGGTTTTCCTCCTGGGCATTTGGACCCACGTCCCCCCCAGCCTTCCCCTCCACCACCCCCTGAGCACCCCTGAGCACCCACTGGTGTCCCCATCTTGGAGCAGCCTGTGGCACCCCCCAACCCAGTGCCCACCTTGCCACCCTGCAGCCCCTCTGAGCACCTTCCCTCTGCATGGCAGCACCTCTCTGGGGCAGCCACTGTCCTAGTTTGTGTCACCTGCCTGCTCGCTGAGCGGACACCCTGGCCCATTAGACAGGCCATTAATTAATGACAAGATTAATTGAACAAAATCAGAGCCAGCGTCAACCCCTGGACGGCACCACTGGTTCCTGGTCTCCAGCTGGACTTGGTGCCACCGATCCCCCTCTGGGTGCCCTTGGGGGGGTGCCTGGAGGGGTCCCCCCACCCCGAGGAGCCGCACCTGCGATGGCGTGGGGGTCAGCTGAGTACTCCTGCACGTCCACCACGCAGCAGTCCAGGGCAGCCTTGAGCTTCTTCAGCTTGGAGGCCGAGGGAGCCACTCGGAAGAGACCCTGGCCAGAGGAGAGTGTTGGGGACACCTGTGACCCCGTCCATCGTGCCCAGCAAGGGTTGGACATGGGACCCACCTCCTCCTGCACCCCCCAATTCATCAGGACCCGTCTCCTCCTGCATCCCCCATCCCAGCAGTGCCACCTCCTCCTGCATCTCCCAAACCCAGCAGCACCCACCTCCTCCTGCATGCCCATCCCAGCAGTGCTCTTCTCCTGCATCCCCCCCATCCCCAGCAGTGCCCACCTCCTCCTGCATCCCCATCCCAGCAGTGCCCACCTCCTCCTGCATCCCATCCCAGCAGTGCCCACCTCCTCCTGCATCCCATCCCAGCAGTGCCCACCTCCTCCTGCATCCCCATCCCAGCAGTGCCACCTCCTCCTGCATCCCCCATCCCAGCAGTGCCCACCTCCTCCTGCATCCCCATCCCAGCAGCACCCACCTCCTCCTGCATGCCACATTCCAGCAGCATGGTGACACAGGCCTCCACGGGGAAGGCGATCTCCCTCCCGCTGACAGCCAGGTGCTCCTCCAGGGGCTTCCCAAAGGAGGGCTTCTCCACCCACGCCTCTGTGACGGGCAGAGGGGGCAGAGGAGAGGGAGGGTGGTGCCAGATCCAGCAGCCCCTCCCCAAAAGGCCCTTGGGGTGGGATGGGATGGGATGGGATGGGATGGGATGGGATGGGATGGGATGGGGAGGGAATGGGGATGGGATGGGATGGGGATGGGGATGGGGATGGGGATGGAGATGGGGATGGGGATGGGGATGGGGATGGGGATGGAGATGGGATAGGATGGGAGGGATAATGGGATGGGATGGGATGGGATAATGGGATGGGATGGGATAGGATAATGGGATGGGATGGGATGGGATGGGATGGGATGGGATGGGATGGGATGGGATGGATGGGATGGGATGGGATAGGATGGGATGGGATGGGATGGGATAGGATGGGGATGGGGAAGGAGATGGGATTCCCTCCCAGCTCTGGAGCAGGTGGGATGCAGGCAGGACAAGCAAAGGGAGGGTGCTCAGCTGTCCCTGTACAGTCACAGCCCCTCGGTGCCACAGGCAGGGACAGACCTGTGGGCACTCACCCTGCTGGGCTTTGATCTGTGGCAGGAAGTTCTGCAGGAGCGCCAGGGATTTGCGGTGGTACTCGGCCTGCACCTCGATCAGCTGTGGGGACACAGCACCAGGGTCACTGTACTGCTGGGACAGGGACAGGGACAGCCCGGGGCTTGGCACTTACAGTTTGAAAAATAGTTTGCATAGTCGACTTCTTTGGCCACAAAATTGTACATGTCAGCGGAGAGCTGGTCCTGCGGGGGCAGAGGTTATGTCACTGTCACTGTCCCTGCCCTGCAGCCCTGGTGCCACCAGCAGGGCCCTTCCCCAGCCACCAGCAGGGAGCAGCTCGGTCCAGCGGGAGCCAGGGTGGCACAGGGTTAAGGCTGGTGTGGCAGGGGAGCTCAGGGGAGCTCAGGGGAGCTCAGCTCCCCCACTGCAGCCTGAGCAGGGCCCAGCTCCCCCCAAAGTGCACAAAGAGGGGAGATTGGACTCCCTGTTATGCCAGGGAAGGGGGGAAAGTCCCTCTGAGTGCTTGAAAATGGCAGAAATCAATGACCCAGCACAGAGAAGGTGGAGAAATGTCTCTGCCAAGGTTGGATGAACCCAGTGCTGAGCTCTGCCAGGGAATGGGAGCCCCTCCAGCTCCGGGATGTGGAGGATGGGGATGGAGCAGCGGGGATGTCCTGCCTGGCTGGGGAGCATCACCCCCAGCCTCTGAGGTGTGTTTGGGGCCCAGAAGAGACGCAGCACAGGCAGGGGAAGGAAGGTGCAGAGTGGGCTGGGAGGAGAGGCTGCAGCTTTCCCCAGGGTCTGGGAGCCCGCAGACCCCTCGGCCAGGGGCAGCCCCCTACCCTGCAGATCTCCACTCTGTTGGCCGCCTCCTCCATCTCCTCCCTGAGAGCGTCGGCTTTGGCCCCCGAGGGCTGCAGGTTGCTGGCCAGACCCGAGGACTTCACCGACTGCTGCCACCTGTGGGAGGGACAGCGACAGTCGGGGCCTGACCGTGTCCCAGGGCCCTGCAGGGTCATCACGGTCCCCAGGGCTGAGCAGCACGGAGACAATCCCAGTCCAGCTGGGACTGAGCCCCACTCCCAACCCCAGCCCCACAGCACTGCACACAGCAGGGAGGGAATTCCCTTCAGCAGGGTAAGGAGACACAGCCAGGCGGGAAGAGAGGAGAAAGGCATGGGAGAGCCTAGGCATGATGCTGGGGACTGTGGACAGCTCTCAGATCTCTCCCAGGACACTCTGGAGTGAGTGTTTGGACGACTCAGGGGTGCCATGGGACAATCCTGAGTCATCCCTACTCCTCTTGGTGTCACTGCAGGGACAGGAGCACCCGGCTCTGCATCAGAACTCACCAAGACAAGGTAAAAAGTACAAAATAACCCTTTCTGCCAGAAAAAAAAAAATACACTTCTGCTGCAGAGAACAGGCAAGGAAAAGGAATCCATGGGTTCTGCAGACAGGAGCAGAAATGGTGGCTCCTTGCAGAGCTGGGCTCAAGCCCCCAGAGGCACAGCCAGGGCTCCCTGTCCCAGGGGAGCTGCGGTGCCAGGGCTCGGGAGCTGCTCTCCTGGAGCCACCCGCGCCTTGGCAAGGTTTATTTCTCATAAAACCCTTGAAGGCACTTCTTACCTCGTCCTGGAGGAGTCCATGTCCAGCACGAGCTTGGCCAAGTGCTTCCTCTGCTTTTGGATATTTGGGATTTCCACCTGTGGCAGCACAAGGGAACAGGAGGAGGTGACAGCCCTGGAGAGGTGTCCAGGGCTGGGTGGGTGAGGATGCACCTCCCTAATGTCACATCCTCAGGGACAGGGCGGCCACCCCAGGCTCACCTCAGCCAGGACAAAGAACACCCCAAGACTCACAGCTCACCTCAGCCAGCACAAAGGACACCCCAGGGTCCCCAGGCTCACCTCAGCCAGCACAAAGGGCGCCCCAGGCTCACCTCAGTCAGCACGAAGAACACCCCAAGACTCACAGCTCACCTCAGCCAGCACGAAGAGCGGCTCGATGACGTCCCGCTCCACCTGCAGCTCAAAGTGGATCAGCTCCTGTGCCAGCTTGTCCTCAGCCTCCCCGCACAGCCGCAGCATCTTCCTGCAGGGACAGGCATGGCTGGGGACACTCCCAGCACATCCCAGGGCAGTGCAGACCCATTGCAGCCCCAGCCCCCCTTACCCCAGCAGGGAGTCATCCCCCAGCACGGCCGATCCCTCCATCAGACACTGCGCCAGCGTCGTCAGCGGCAGCTTCTTCTGCAGAGAGAGACGGGCTGTGTTCCCCCGGATACCCCAGATTCCTGGATCCCCCCAGTTCCCCACATCCCCAGATCCCTGGATCCTGCTGCCCTAACCGAGCGCTTGTCGGCGTCCAGGCCCTGCTGGCCCTGCAGACAGGCCGTCAGCTTCTTGTGGGTGCTGTGGGACACCTGCTTCACCAGCTCCAGCCGCTTCTCCACCTGTGGGAGTGACAGAGCCCATCACTGGGGATCCCATCACCCAGGGATCCCATCACCCAGGGATCCCATCACCGGGGATCCCATCACCCAGGGATCCAATCACTGGGGATCCCATCACCCGGGGATCATCATCCTCCAGGGATTCCATCATCCAGGATCCCATCACTGGGGATCCCATCACCTGGGGATCATCATCCTCCAGGGATTCCATCATCCAGGATCCCATCACTGGAGTATCCCATCACCCATTACCAGGGAACCCATAATCCCAGGATCTCATCACCCCAGAATCCCATCACCTGAGATCCCACCCCTGGAGTGGCTGGGATGCTGTGGCACCACCAGGGAGCTGCTGATGAGTGCAGCTCCCCGAGAGGTGCCCGGGCTCCCATGGACACCCCGGGATGGCTCCGAGGGAGCCTCACCTGCAGCAGATCCTCGCTCAACACCTCGGTCTTCTCGGCTCTGCAGGACAAAAGAGGACAGGAGTCATTGGTGAAGGGTGTGGGACACACAGCAGCAACCCCTGCACACCATGGAGCCCGGGATGTGCTTTTCCTCTGGGATGCAGGGGGGATTCAAGGCTCTCTGCTCCCACCAGCCATGCCTCATCCCCTAAGGAAGGAAACGATGGAGCATCTCCACGGTCACTGCCAGGCACCACACCACTCCAGGGCCTGCTGCCCATCTCTGCCTTGTTTTCCCGCTATTGCCAGGAAAGCAGGGATGCAGATTCCCAGAAGGAAGCGGGCAGTGCTCCCAGAGAGGCGCTGTGGCTGCGGCTCCCCGGGCTCCCCGCATGGCTGAGCCTCCTTGCACGGGGGCAGCCATGGGATGGGAGGAGGCAGCTGCTGCCCGGGCCCCGCCACACCCTTTGCTGCTCACTGCAGACGGATTTACCGCTCCAGAGCTGATGCCTTCCCGAGGGAGCAGCGCCGGGATGCAGGAGACACAAACCCGCCGTCCTCGGCCCCCGGACCCGCAGCAACCAGAGCCCAGGGCCCTGCACCACAGCTGCTCAGGCTCAGTTAAACCATCACATCCGGATCATTTGTTCTTTTTCCCAGGGTTTTTAACAACTTCAGTGCATCCTTTCACTTGGAAAAACGAGCTCTGTCAGTTTGAGCTGGGGCAGAGCTGTCACTCAGCCAATCGGTCCCTAAAGGTTCCTCAGGGGACAGAGAGAGTTTGGTGCTGCCATCCTGCAAACAGCACCTTCATTTCCTGAGCCTGGGCCCTTCCTGCCCTCCGAGCTGGATTCTCAGCTTGGAGACAGGGAGGGAAATGTTGGAGCAGTGGAAATAAGGAGCAAACACAGAGAAAGGGTCAGACAGTGAGCACAACATGGGAGAGGCTCACACGCAAGTCCATCTCAGCCAAAGCCTTGCAAAAAGTGCAAATCACAGAATCATAGAGTGGTTTGGGTTGGAAGGGATCTTAAAGTCCATCCAGTGCCACACCTGCCATGGCAAGGACTTGTCCCACTGTCCCAGGGACACCTCCCACTGTCCCAGGCTGCTCCAGCCCCAGTGTCCAGCCTGGCCTTGGGCACTGCAGGGATCCAGGGGCAGCCCCAGCTGCTCTGGGCACCTGTGCCAGGGCTGCCCAAATCAACTGCATTAAATCTGCCTTGGCCATGAAAGATGTCCCAGCACCTGATTTAAGGTGGTTTAAAAATAAATTAAATTAAATTGAATCCTGTTTATGTTAATTTTAAAGATTAGTTGTTGAAATGAACAGATTAGATCCTCTCTAAGGAGCACTGCCCACCTGGGAGCAAGAGCTGAGCAGCTTCTCCTCCTCCTCTGGGAAACACCTTCACTTTCATTTAGACAGGATTGGAAGTGACACAGAATTAGCACAAACAGGGAAAAAAGCAGCAAATATCCACGGGCACAGCCACACGTCTGTCCCAGCTTGGGATATTTTTAGCCTCCTGAAGGAGTGGGAGGTGGCAGGGAGTGAGGCACCACTGGCACGTCCCTGCTGCTCACTCCCCAGGAATCACTTCCTCACTTGAGCAGAAGAAGGGATTTTTTCCTGTTTTCTCCTCTCCCAGGCAGGAGGTGGGTGGGATTTGCACATCCCAGGTCCCACAGGCAGCTCTTTCTCCCAGTAGCCACATCCCAGCCCAGGCTATGCCCTGAGGTGTGTTTGGGCAGCAGAAAACAACATTTCAAAGAGAATAACAAAAACATGGCCTTGATGTGTTTTAAAGGACATCCTCAGTGTGAGAAACCCCCGTGGAGAGCATCCCTTGTGCCAGCCCTGCACAGACAGCCCTGCTCCCTGCCAGGGAGGAACTGGGCTTTGAAGAGGGGGAACAGCCAGGCTGCAGCGTTTTATGGATCGGGATAAGTAAAGGGGCTCCAATCAATCCCATTCAAGGATGGGTGATGGTCCCTCTGCCTCCCAAGAGAGAGGGCAGGGACCCCCCAGTTTCCCTGTCTGGTCCCTAATTCCCCAAAACTTCGTTCCATATGAGTTACAGTCATCCTGACAGAGCACCCTTGGGGACACAGCCAGCATCCCCAACTCCCAACTTTTCCTCTTTCCTTTTGGCAAATAAAATCCTGCTCCTCCCCCTCCACCCGAGCCATTTTTCCCTGCACAACCCCAGGCCCTGTCCCTGCAGGCAGCTGGGAATAGGGACAGTGACCGTGGGGAGCCAAAGCCAACGAGAGGCGACACAGCCATGGCATGCTTGGGCTTTGTTGCTGCACAAGTTCACTGCTGCCAGCAGAAATCAACCCCAATCAAGCAAATTCTGTTGATTCCCAAATAAATACATGAGTTTCCAAAGCCTTGGCCTGGGGAGGTGCAGCAGAGCCGCTGCTTCCCTGGAGCATCTCCTGGTGCCAGCCAACTCTCCTGGCTGGACCACCCAGCACTGTCCCCTGCCACCGTCCCACTCTGGTGCCTCAGCCACCCACAACAGGGAGCTGCCGGCCTTGGATTTGACCCTGAGCCTGCAGAACTCCAAGGATTTCATGGCAATTAATCCCTGAAAGATAAAGCATTACCCCTGGTGTGGGGACAGCAGGAGCAGGGATGAATCTGCAGCAGGGGCAGGGATGAACCATCTCCATTGTCAGAGCATGTCCATGGTGCCCCACAAAGCCCCTCACCTCCATCTCCTGCCCAAACACCCCTTTGGCCCTCGCTGCAGCCTGCTCAGAAATATTTAATCACTACTTAATTACCAGTGTTCATTCCCTGATTTCTCCTTGCTTTAGCCTAAAAATAGCTCCACCGGTGGAGAGGAGGCACAAACACCCAGCCGAGGCAGTGCCGTGCTGATTCCCGGGGCTGGGTGTGTCCCATATCCCGCCCGGACACAGGGACAGGGACAGGCCTGGCTCCATCCCCGGCTCCATCCCCTCCTGTCCCACACGGACACAGGGACAGGCCCGGCTCCATCCCCGGCTCCATCCCCTCCTGTCCCACATGGACACAGGGACAGGCCCAGCTCCATCCCCTCTTGTCCCACACGGACACAGGGACAGGCCCAGCTCCATCCCCTCCTGTCCCACACGGACACAGGGACAGGCCCGGCTCCATCCCCTCCTGTCCCACATGGACAGAGGGACAGGCCTGGCTCCATCCCCTCTGTCCCACATGGACACAGGGACAGGCCTGGCTCCATCCCCGTCTCCATCCCCTCCTGTCCCACATGGACACAGGGACAGGCCTGGCTCCATCCCCTCCTGTCCCACATGGACACGGACACACGGACAGGCCCGGCTCCATCCCCTCCTGTCCCCTCCTGTCCCACATGGACACGGGGACAGCCCTGGCTCCATCCCCTCTTGTCCCACATGGTCACAGGGACAGGCCCGGCTCCATCCCCTCCTGTCCCCTCCTGTCCCACATGGACACGGGGACAGCCCTGGCTCCATCCCCTCTTGTCCCACATGGTCACAGGGACAGGCCCAGCTCCATCCCCTCCTGTCCCCTCCTGTCCCACATGGACACAGGCACAGGCCCGGCTCCATCCCCTCCTGTCCCACATGGACACAGGGACAGGCCTGGCTCCATCCCCGGCTCCATCCCCGGCTCCATCCCCTCCTGTCCCACATGGACACAGCGACAGGCCCGGCTCCATCCCCTCCTGTCCCACAGCCCACATGGACACAGGGACAGGCCCAGCTCCATCCCCAGCTCCATCCCCTCCTGTCCCACATCCCAAACATGAGGACAGGCCCGGCTCCATCCCCTCCTGCGAGAACATTCCAGGCGCTGGAGTCCCCAGAACCCAGAGGGGAGGCTGGGCAGTGAGGTTCATCCCCAGCCCCTGGGGAAAGCACTGGGCATCCTCTGCGTTTGCCAGAGGGAGGAGGGAGCCCTCCCTCGGTGTCAGCACCAGCCCTGGAAGCGCCGGGCTCCGCATCCACGCTGGATCTGCCCCAAGGCCGCGCTGTCCCCATCTTCTGCCGCCACCTGAGCTCTCGTGGCCACTGCTTCTCTGGGGACACAGATCCCGGCTCAACCCCCCCGAGCCCCGCCGAGCCGCGGGTTTTTCCCAGCGTCTTTTCAGCAGGCAAGAAGCAAAACATCAAATATTGATATCCTCAAATCGCTGCTCAGCTCCCCCGGGAAACTACTCCGACTGCAACATCCAGCGCCACGCGGGGACGCGGCCCGGCTGGCGCTTCTCGGGTGCGGGTGACATTGTGCGACAGCCTGGGGACACAGTGGGGGGATCACAGCCCCGTGATCACAGCCCGGGGGCACAGCCGGGGGGGACAGAGCCTGGTGATCACAGCCCGGGGGCACAGCCGGGGGGCATAGCCGGGGGGCACAGCCTGGGGGACAGAGCCTGGTGATCACGGCCCGGGAGCACAGCCGGGGGGCATAGCCGGGGGGCACAGCCTGGGGGACAGAGCCTGGTGATCACGGCCCGGGAGCACAGCCGGGGGGCATAGCCGGGGGGCACAGCCTGGGGGACAGAGCCTGGTGATCACGGCCCGGGGGCACAGCCAGGGGACACAGCCCGGTGATCACAGCTCGGGGGACACAGCTTGGGGACACAGCCCGGGGGGCACAGCTTGGGGACACAGCCTAGGGACACAGTCTGGGGACACAGCCCGGGGGGCACAGCCTGGGTACACAGCCCGGTGATCAAAGCCCAGGGGCACAGCCCGGGGAGCGCTGCCCACCCGGGGCCAGGGCTGGCTCTGCCAGGCTGCAGCAGCAGCAGGAGCAGGCAGGGAGGGCTGCAGCTGCTTCCCTCCATCCTGCCCACAGCTGGGCAAAGCGAGGGAAGCAAAGCAAAATGGGAGACAGTCTGCAAGGCAGAAAAGCCTCCTGTCCTCATTTCCCGCTGCCTTCCCGCGGCCATCTCGGTGCTGGCATCGCTTTGGCACGGGATGCTCGGGGCCCTCTGCTCCCGGCGCTTCCCTCCCTGGGGCCGCATCCCCAGCTCGCTTCCATCCCGATTTAGCAGCCCTGGAGGAGCCCCTGCAGGGCGCAGAGCCCTGAGGCAGCTGGAGCAGGGACAGAACCCTCAGCCCGCTCGCTCCATGAATATTCCAGGCTGCCAGCACTGTCTCTTTGCGAGGAGGATAAAAATATCCCCGGGGCTGCCGGCATCCGCCGGCTCCGGAGCCGAAAGCCCCGGGGGTTCTGCTGGCAGCAGTCATGGGCACCCCGAGGTGCAGATGGGGAGCCTGGCTATTTACAGGGTGCTGTTCCCTTCCGCAAACCCCGCTGGGAAAATCCCAGGCGGTGCTTTTATTCCATTTGCCCTTATTCCATGCAAGCAGGAAATGTCCTTCCTTCTTGCCGGGCATCCCTGCAGCACCAGGAATAAACCCGCGGTGTTTAAAGGCTTTGTCTGGAGGCGCGGCCGTCCTGGGGCTTGGAGAAGCATCTCCCTGTGAGCCA
Organism: Melospiza melodia melodia; assembly: GCF_035770615.1. Classification (NCBI taxonomy): domain Eukaryota; kingdom Metazoa; phylum Chordata; class Aves; order Passeriformes; family Passerellidae; genus Melospiza; species Melospiza melodia. The sequence goes on along the minus strand of NC_086217.1, from coordinate 1,523,834 downwards.
GCGAGGTGACATCTAGCCCCAAAGGCCACCACTGCCCCCGGGATGGGGGACCCAGCGTGAGATGCTCAGAAAAGTCGAGGAGGAAAAACCCATTCCCGGTGAGCGGCATCCCCTCGGTGCCACTGGGGAGCCCAAAGTGCCACCCTGCACATGCTCGATTTAATCCCCATGGGAAAAAAATCCCCACGGAGCCCATCCTGGGAAATTCCCAGGGCTGCCGGAGTGACTGAGGTGACATCCTGGTGCCACTGTCCCGATGGGACGGACAAACACAAATAGAGGTAAAAGCACTTTGCAGGAAACATCCTCAGAATGATCTACAGCCACTCTTTGGCTTCTCCTCCTTTTTCCACCTCACGGAGATAAATATCCCTGCCCCTCACAGACTGGCACAGGAATTCTTCCCAAGGTTGGGTACCAGGTCTGGGCTGGGCTGAGTATCCTCAGTTCTTTCTGTCAAGTGAAATGACAAAAAAATCCACCCAAACCCAAAGTAAATAAAATAAATAAATACAAACCAAAATACAGTAAAATAAACGCCATGCTCAGGGCCCAGCAGAGGTTCCAGTCTCCCCCTCCAGCTCCTGTGGAGCTGCAGCTCTCCCCAGTGGGAACAGGGGCTCCGTGCTGGCTCCCAGCATCCAAGTGGAGCCGGGACATGGAGCAGCGAGTCCTGGAACAGCCTCCCCCTGGCGCTCGCCACCGGAGGCACTGCCGGGCTCCCGGCACTCCCGCACCACGGTCCCACAGCACGATCCCAGCGCCACATTCCCAGTGCCACGTTCCCTGTGCCACGCTCCCAGTGCCACGTTCCCTGTGCCACATTCCCTGCGCCACATTCCCTGTGCCACATTCCCTGTGCCACATTCCCTGTGCCACACTCCTTGTGCCACATTCCCTGTGCCACATTCCCTGTGCCACGCTCCTTGTGCCACATTCCCTGTGCCACACTCTCTGTGCCACACTCCCAGTGCCACGTTCCCTGTGCCACCTTCCCAGTGCCATGCTCCTTGTGCCACATTCCCAGTGCCACGTTCCCGCTCCATATTCCCACTGTACATTCCCACACTGCACCTGCACGGCGCTCCCACACCACTGCCATGCTCGCACTCCCTTCAGACCCTGGAGCTCCCGAGCTGCTCTCCCTGCCCGGCACTGCTGTACCTGCCCCGCGCTCCCTGCCTGCACTGCTGCACCTGCCTGCACTGCTGTACCTGCCTGCACTGCTGGACCTGCCTGCACTGCTGCACCTGCCTGCACTGCTGTACCTGCCTGCACTGCTGTACCTGCCTGCACTGCTGTACCTGCCCCGTGCTCCCTGCCCGGCACTCCTGCACCTCCCGGCACTTCCACACCTGCCTGCACTGCTCTACCTACCTGCACTCCCGCACCTGCCTGCACTGCTGTACCTGCCTGCACTCCCGCACCTGCCTGCACTCCCGCACCTGCCTGCACTGCTGGACCTGCCTGCACTCCCGCACCTGCCTGCACTGCTGTACTTGCCTGCGCTGCTCTACCTGCCTGCACTGCTCTACCTGCCTGCACTGCTGTACCTGCCTGCACTGCTGCACCTGCCTGCACTGCTGTACCTGCCCGGCATTCCCGTACCTGCCTGCACTGCTGTACCTGCCCACACTGCTGGACCTGCCTGCACTGCTGCACCTGCCTGCACTGCTGCACCTGCCTGCACTCCCGCACCTGCCTGCACTCCCGCACCTGCCTGCACTGCTGTACCTGCCTGCACTGCTGCACCTGCCTGCACTGCTGTACCTGCCTGCACTGCTGTCCCTGCCTGCACTGCTGCACCTGCCTGCACTGCTGGACCTGCCTGCACTGCTGCACCTGCCTGCACTGCTGCACCTGCCTGCACTGCTCTACCTGCCTGCACTGCTGTACCTGCCTGCACTCCCGCACCTGCCCCGCGCTCCCTGCCCGGCACTGCTGTACCTGCCCACATTCCCGCGCCTCCCGGCGCTCCCACAGCCGCTGCCAGCCGGGCCGTGGCTGCTCAGTCGGGGGCACACGGGGGCACGGGCGGTGCCAGCCGGAGCCCTGGCCATGCCGCGGGGCTATGGAGCCACCGCTCCAGCTGTGCCAGTGCCCCAGTGCCGCCACGGGAAGGGAAATAAATAAATCCTCTTCCCGCCCCCCCGCCCTCCGGTACAAAATCTCCAGGAATTACACAACAGCCACTGCCAAACCCAGGCCTGGCCATGCATGGCACACACGGCATTCCCGTGGGCATTCCCGTGGGCACGGCTCCGGCTCCAGAGCCCCAGAGTGCTCCCAGCCCCTCGGCCAGCAGGGCCATCCTGGGGTGCTGGGGGGGCAGGGCAGTGGGGCACCCCACAGCATCGGAGCTGTGTCCCCACAGCCCTGGGACAGATGGGATGGCAGGACAGGGGGACAGGCAGGGAGCAGTGGGTAAAGGGGACAAGGAGTGGGGCAGGGCAGCTGTAGGCGGGCAGGCAGGGGTTAACTGGCAGGGAATGGGCAAGAAGGATGTAAGGGGTGGGTACGGGGGCAGTGGGGCAGGCAGAGAACAGACAGAGGGACAGGCAGACGGGCAGGGAGCAGGGCCAGGGCAGGGAGTGGGGCACAGTGAGGACAGAGGGTGTCAGACAGGGAGCAGGGCAAGGGGCACACAGGGAGCAGGAGGGCTGTGGGGCAGGCAGGGAGCAGGTAGGGAGCGGGATTGGGGCCAGTGGGGCAAGGAGGACCCAGGCACGGAGCAGGAGCAGTGGGGCAGGCAGTGCGGCAGTGGCACAGGTACAGCATCAGGGCACTGGGGCAGGAAGGGAGGAGGGGCAGGCAGGGAGTGGGATGAGTGTGGGATGAGGGCAGTGAGGCTGCCAGAGAGCAGACAGGGAGTAGGAACAGTGGGGCAGGCAGCGAGGGGGCAGAATCAGGTTAGTGGGGCAGGCAGGACGCGGGGAGGGGGCAGAATCAGGGCACTGGGGCAGGCAGGACACATGGGATGGGGGCGGTGGGGCCGGCACGGAGCGGGCAGGGAGCTGGGAACGGGCAGGTGCGGGTGCGGCGGGGCGGGCGGGAGCAGGCAGGGCGCGGGATGGGGCTGTGGGCAGGGCTGGGTCCGTCCCCATCCCATTCCATGGATCCCATCCCATCCCACCCCATCCCATTCCATGGATCCCATCCCATCCCATTCCATGGATCCCATCCCACCCCATCCCATTCCATGGATCCCATCCCATCCCACCCCATCCCATTCCATGGATCCCATCCCATCCCACCGAATCCCATTCCATGGATCCCATCCCATCCCACCCCATCCATCCCATTCCATGGATCCCATCCCATCCCACCCCATCCCATTCCATGGACCCCATCCCATCCCACCCCATCCCGTCCCCACCTGCCCACGGTCTGGTTGGCGAGCTGGCGCATGCGGTTGAATTGCTTCTTCATGGTGGCGGCGGTGCGGGCGGGCAGCGGGGCCGGGGGCAGCGGGCCGCCCCTCCCGCATCCCCGCCCGGCGCCGAGCCGGGCCGGGCCGAGCCGAGCCGAGCCGGGCCGAGCGGGCCCCGCCGCCCCTGCGCCTCTCCGCGCCTCCGCCTGCGCTCCGCGCCCCCCGCACCGCCCCGCACCGCCCCCGGCCGCGGCGGACATGGGAAATGTAGTCCGGGGCCGCCCGCCCCGCCGGGCTCTCCGGGCCGGGGGAGGGTCTCGGAGCGAGCCCCGAGCCGGGCATCCCCCCCGGCACCCCCCGACTTCTCCCCGGCATCCCTGGGCGTGGCCCGGCATCCCCCCGGCATCCCTCAGCCTCCCCCGACATGGCCTCGGCCTCACCTGGCGTGGCCCCGGCATCCCCCTGGCACGCCCAGCGTCACCTGGCATCCCCTCGGGTCCCGTGACGCGGCCCCAGCGCCGCTCCAGCATCCCCCGCATCCGCCCGACATCACCTCGGTGTCCCTCGGCACGGCCCCGCATCCCCGGCATCCCCCGGCACGTCCCGGGGCAGCTCCCCGAGCTCCCGCAGCCCTTGCAGCCCCCGGCGTCTCCGGGCATCTCCTCGGACAGCCCCCGCTCCCACCCCGCACCCCCATCCCCGCTGTCCCAGCCCCTGGGGCTCGCACCCCCGGCGCTGGGGCAGGTTTGGAGAGCCCGGACGGAGCGGCCCGGGAGCCCCGGGCAGGGCAGCAGGAGCCGGTCCCAGCCGGGACACCCCTCTGCACCGGGATGGGGCTGAGGGAGCCGGGCTCCTGCTGCAGGAACCCGAAGCCTCTGCTGGTGCCCAGTGTGGGCCCTTCCCTCCCTGGGACGGTGCCCAGGGGGCCCTTCCCTCCCTGGGATGCTGCTGCTGCCCCACACGGCTCTCTCAGGATCTGGGAATGTTTGAGAGCCAGGCACTCCTGGCATCTCCCCTGGCACCAGCTGCTGCAGGCTCAGCACTCCTCTCCCCGATTTTCCATTCTAAATTGCACCGTGACTGCGGGATGGAAAAGGCAGATATTTTATGGTGTCCGGGGGTGGGAAGAGAGTTCTGGCTGCTTTGAAGAGGGACGGGGAGCAGCACGGCTCGGAGCCGTGGTTCCCAGCACGGTGCCACCAAGATGTTCCTTCCAGGGGCACAGGAAGGGTGACACTCGCGGACAGCACCGAGCAAATCCCCGTAGGACACAGGGACACAGAAACGCTGCCCAGCTCCCCCCGGCCCAGAGGCAGCTCCAAATCCCCATCAGGGCGGGTCCTCTCCGCCCTCAGCAGCGCCGCGCTGCCAACAAGGTCAGGCCGAGAGCCTCTGGCTCCCTCGCACGGCGACAGGGCTGTCCCCTCCCGTCCATCCCAGCACCTCGGGGCCGCTGAACCTCCAAGATGCGATCGCGGCGGCCCAGATGGGTCAAAGCCAATTAACGTCAGGGCAGCGAATTTCAGCGCAAAGCGTGTGACAGGGCAGCGCCGGCGGGAGCAGCGCTGGCCCAACCGCGGGGATAGAGCAGGCAGGCTCCTCCTGCCCGCATCATCCCTCCAGCCCCGCTCCCTCCCTCCTGCTCCTCCTGCTCCTCCTGCCCGCACCGTCCCTCCTGCCCCTCCTGCCCTGCATTCCCCCCTCCTGTCCAGCACCATCCATCACTCCTGCCCTCACCCTCCCTCCTGCCCCGCACCGTCCCTCCTGCCCTCACCCTCCCTCCTGTCCTCACCCTCCCTCCTGCCCTCACCCTCCCTCCTGTCCTCACCCTCCCTCCTGCCCTCACCCTCCCTCCTGCCCTCACCCTCCCTCCTGTCCTCACCCTCCCTCCTGCCCTCACCCTCCCTCTTGTCCTCACCCTCCCTCCTGTCCCGCACCCTCCCTCCTGCCCTCACCCTCCCTCCTGTCCCGCACCCTCCCTCCTGCCCTCACCCTCCCTCCTGTCCCGCACCCTCCCTCCTGCCCCGCACCGTCCCTCCTGTCCCGCACCCTCCCTCCTGCCCTCACCCTCCCTCCTGTCCCGCACCCTCCCTCCTGCCCCTCCTGCTCCCCGGACACGCCACCAGCTGCTGTCCCAGCCCCCCGGCCTCTCCTCAGGCTGGGCACCGTGGGGTGCAGGCAGCAGGAGCCTCAGCCCGGCCGTGCTGCTGCCACCCCAGCAGCCCAGGGTGCTCTCCCAGCACAAGGGAGCTCATGGCCTTCCACAGGCTGATAAGCTCCCTGAGAGAGGCTTTAATCACATTTCCCTGTTTGCTGCTCCAGGAGACAGAGATAATGAAGGGTGGGATGGAAGCGGTGTCTGTGCAATCCCTGCAGCAGGAAAACGGGGAAAGGGAGGAGGGGAGCAGGGAGTGCAGCTGGGGAGCTGCTCCCACCCCTTATCCCTGGTGGGGAACAAGAGACCACCAGCAAACCCCTGCTCTGTCCTGGCTGAGCTGTGCTGGAGCACGAGCCTTCAACCTCTGCAGGATCCCATCCCATCCCATCCCATCCCATCCCATCCCATCCCATCCCATCCCATCCCATCCCATCCCATCCCATCCCATCCCATCCCATCCCATCCCATCCCATCCCATCCCAGGGGGCACCAGGCTGTGCACTCCGTGTTTCAGTCCCTGTGCACTGTGAGTGACCCCGCACCAGGCAGGAGTGAATTCCCTGGCAGCGCGGCTCTCTGCCCGTGCTGCAGCATCCCCTGCTCCCCTCTCCCGGCTGGAGCTGCCATCTGCCACCTGGCCCAGCCGTGCCCGTGGCACCGGTGACAGATGGCACCGGAGCTGCCCCGCTCGGCCCGGGGCTGTGCCTGCTCCCTGCCCTGTCCCCAGGGCTCTCTGCCTGCCCCAGGGCTCCCTGCCTGCCCCAAGGCTCCCTGCCCTGTCCCGAGGGCTCCCTGCCCTGTCCCCAGGGGCTCCATCCTCTGGGAGGGCGGACCCGGCCCGTGAGAGGAGCGGCAGAGCCGGCAGAGCCTCTCGTGCCCCCGCAGTCCTGTGAGCGATTTGTGGGGTCGCACAGGGCACACCAAGCCCCCCCCGCCCAAGTCTTACAGGTTTGTGGGGTCGCACAGGGCACACCGAGCCCCCCTGAAGTCCTACAGGTTTGTAGGGTTGCACACCGAGCCTCACCCTGCCTGCCGGGGCTCCCGGCCCAGCCCCCAGAACTGGCACTGGACACAGAAATGAGGAAGGTTCTGGCATTCCCGGCCCTGGAGCAGCTCCCGGTGCCACCGGCAGGGACGCGGGGCCATGCCTGGTGCCCAGTCCAGTGCCCAGCCCGGTGCCCAGCCCAGTGCCCAGCCCCGTGCCCAGCCCAGTGCCCGGCCCGGTGCCCAGCCCGGTGTCCAGCCCGGTGCCTAGCCCGGTGCCCAGCCCAGTGCCCAGCCTGGTGCCCAGCCCGGTGCCCAGCCCGGTGTCCAGCCCGGTGCCCAGCCCGGTGCCCAGCCCCGTGCCCAGCCCAGTGCCCGGCCCGGTGCCCAGCCCGGTGCCCAGCCCCGTGCCCAGCCCAGTGCCCGGCCCGGTGCCCAGCCCGGTGCCCAGCCCGGTGCCCAGCCCCGTGCCCAGCCCAGTGCCCAGCCTGGTGCCCAGCCCGGTGCCCAGCCCGGTGCCCAGCCCGGCTCCCCCGGTGCTGCCTGTCTCCGGAGCTGATGGGGAGGGTGTGAGCATCACCTCCACCAGCGTGGAGCGCTGATTTCCGCTCATTGAATGGACGCATTTCAATGAGGTTTATGGATGTGATAAATACACAAACGGGGAGCAGAGGAGCCCCGCGTCCCGGGTAAGGGCCTGGGCTGTTGGCCAGTCATCAGAGGAGAAGGGGGCATTTCTTCTGCTCTCTGTAATTATTGCAGGAAGGTGAGCAGCAGGACAGGAAGGTTTCAGGGCAGGGCAGCTGCTCCAAGGAATCCCTTGTATTGCACATCCTCGGGTGATTTCCCGGCAGCTCCCTGACATTGTCTGGGATCCATCCCACCCCCAGGGACACGGGAGTGTGGCAAGGCTCGGCTCATTTCCATGAGCACAGGGCAAAGTTTGCCCTCTCCAAACACAGCTTAGGAATAGAGCTGTGTTTATGGAGAGGTGGGAGCAGGGCCCGGATCCTGTGAGGGCTCAGGGAGAGCTGCAGGCTCCTTTCCTGGAATTGCACCCATAATCCAGACCCACCACAAGCCCCTGCTGCAGCCAGCCTTGCTCTCCGGGGAATTACAGCAGGGATAAATGAATGAATGCTGGCTAATTAAGCAATTAATTACTGCAGGCTCTATGGGCAGTGCCTGGTGCAGCTGCAAAGCTCCCAGAGCCACCCTTCCCTCCTCACACCCGTGACCCCTCGGATGGGCAGCAGGGGAAGCAGGGGGGGTCGGAAATTGGAACGCTGTCAGCAAGTTTAATTATCTCTTCATCATTTGTCACCCCGGGCGCGGTGCTGGGGATGGATCGCTCCCTGCCCGGGCTGGATTTCTGCCTGGGGGCAGAGGGGCTGTGCCCGCGGGCATGACCCGCTCCAGCGGGGCATTCCCGAATGTGAGCACACCCCTGGCATCCCGCTGGCCTCGCACCGGGTCAGTGACCCCGGGCATCCTGCCTTGGTGGGCATGGCTCCGGGGGGGAGGGATCCTGGCTGCCTGTCCCTGATTAACCATCACCCTTCCCATGCCTGTTCCCAATGCCAGGATCGTGCTCTGCTGTGCTGTGCCACCCCTGTACACATCACTGCTGCTGCTGCTCCATCACAATTAAAACCAGCAGCTGGTGTGTGATGATATTTATTGAGGGAAAGTGAGGATTGCTTCATCTTCCTCTTGAATTACGTCTTCCTGCTTGGGAAGAGCGGACACAGAACGTCCTGGCTGCCTCACACCCACAGGAGATCCCATCCCTGGTGTCCCACAGGGCTCCCAGAGACCCCTGAGATGTTTCATGAACCCAGAGAAATGTGCTGGTTTAGCTGGGATGTGGAGCTGGAGGAAGGAAGGGACAGCGCTCCTGTGCTGAGCCCCAAGGGGTGCAAGGCTGGACCCACAGGTACCAGAGCCCAGAGCCCCACTCAGTGCCCAGGGCTGTCACCAGAGCTGGGACATCAGTGGAAGGACAGCCCCAGGGCTGTGACAGGGGCGCTGGCATCACGCTGCCCTGCAGCTCCCTGGCAGCCAGCAGGGTGACACTGATGACAAATGACAGTGGGCCTGCGATTACAGCCAGGCTGTGCTCAGCCAGCGCTGCTGCATTATTGAGAGCAACCAAAAATACTCCCAGCTCAGCCATTAAGGGGTCTGGGCCTCATGGCGAGCGGCTGCCAGGGCTGCCTCAGCCTGGGCTGGCAGAGGGGACAGCCTGGATTGTGCTGGAGGTGTTCACACATCCTCCACCCCAGCAGGGATGGGGCCCTGGGGGAGCAGAGCACCTTGGAGGGTTTGGGATGCCCTTGGGAAAGTGGCACTAGGACAGCATCCCTTGCCTTTGTGTCACTGTCACCCCTGAGCCTGGCTGCTCCAGGGGAGTGCCCCGGGTCAGGCTCCTCTCTGCCAGCACCACAGAATTCCCTCTGCTGAGGGGCTCCTTCCTCAGCAGGGACCAGCATGGACCTGAACCTCCTCCCTGTTCTCCCCCAGGAGGAATGCCATCCCTTCCTGGGAGCTGCCCTGTGCCCAGCTCGCTCAGCCCAGCCGTGGGGTGGCTGTGCCTGTGCCAGATGTGCTCATGTGCAGCCAGATGTGCAGCTGCTTAGAGCAAGATGCACAGGGAGGCGTTAACACACACCTCCGATAACCACATCACCTGGGGCTGATGTTCCTCCAAAGCCCAAGAGGAGCCCTAAAAGATATCAGAAAAAAAATGTTTTTTTCTATTTTCTGATCCATTTTCCACCAGGAAGGAGTTCGATGGAACACTGTAAGCCCACAGGCCCCTCTGCCAGAACAGCCTCTCCTGGGTCATTGCCCTGGTGAGCAGGGCAGTGACCCACAGGGCAGCGACAGCGGGACATGAAAGGCTGGGCCGGGACAGTGACAGTGCCATCTTCTCCTGCCGCGTGCCGCAGCACGGGAGCAGCGGCCAAAGGTGACTCAGCGGCACGGGCAGGGACAGTCCTGCCGCCCCAGGGCTCCGCGGGGTCACCGAGCTCCCGGTGCCCAGGAGGGCTCCGAGCCCCTGTCCCAGCTCGGCGGGGCCACAGCAGCGCCTCTGGTCCCCGAGCAGCCCCGAGTCCCCGGAGCTGTGCACGGCCGTGCTGCACAGAGCAGGGAGGGCACACACGGCCGCCTCTGCTCCGCTCTCCGTGCACTTTCCCCCCCGGAATTCCTTCGTTTCTTTCCCCGCTCGGCAGCGCGGTGAGGATGGACGCCGAGCTGCTCGCCACTCCGCTCTTCCTCCTCCTCCTCCTCTCCGTCCTGTGGCTCCTGGTCTGGCGGAGTGACCCCAGGAGGAGCCAGCTGCCTCCTGGCCCAGCCCCGTGGCCCATCCTGGGCAACCTGTGGCAGAAGGATGTGCTGCCCCTCTACAGGCACTATGAGAAGGTAAGGGACAAGGGACAAGGGACGAGTGGCCGTGCTAGACCCATCTGCAGGACAGACAGCGGGAAAGTCCCGTGCCAAAATAAAAGGGGAGTCCCACGAGTGACTCTTCCTACTTTTCTTTTCTCTTCTTCCCTCCCTCATCTCCTGCTCTACCAGAATTGCCTGAATCCCTTCTGCTGGGGCAGAATCAGCCCTGTTATTGAAGCCTTTCTCCTGTAAGGCACCCACATGGTGACAATGCCCCTCGAGGGCTGCAGTGCTGCTCCTGTCCAGAGCTGCTCCTGGAGGTGATGCTCTGAATCCCCAAAGGGGCACTGGGATAAAACCCACAGGGACAGGACAGGGAGAGGGAGAGGGAGAGGGAGAGGGAGAGGGACAGGGACAGGGACAGGGACAGGGACAGGGACAGGGACAGGGCTGGGACAGGGACAGGGACAAGGACAAGGACAGGGATAGGGAAGGGCTGGGACAGGGACAGGGACAGGACAAGGACAGGGATGGGCTGGGAGTGGGATAAAGTCACGTCTTTGAGGGAGGCATTTCCCCTCCCTGCTGGGCATTCACCTGTGCTGTGGGCTCCAGTCCCGGTTTGAAATGAAGTCAATGAACTGGTGTGGGACCCTGGCTGACAGAGCTGCCCATCCCCAGCTCAGCAGCACCTACGGCCCCATCTTCACCGTGTGGCTGGGGCTGAAGCCGGTGGTGGTGCTCTGCGGGTACGAGGTGGTGAAGGACGCCCTGGTGGGACACTCTGAGGAGTTTGGGGGCAGACCCTCCATCCCCCTCCTGATGCAGCTCTCCAAAAACTATGGTGAGTGCCTGGGCCTCTCCTGGATCCATCTGGGTGAGCAGATGGCCACACCTCTAGCCCAGGGAAGGGCTCAGCACCCAAGAGCTCAAACATCTATTTCCTGCTCCACAAGACCCTTAAATTCCTATGACAAGGGCAAGGACAATATTAACTCCAGCTAGGCAGTTCCAGCTCTGTTCTGAGCTGCTGCAGAGATCCTCATCCTTTCATGGACACTGTGCACACCCGTATCATCCCCTGGCTCATTGCTCTGCTGCTCCTCAGAGCAGGGTTCCCACTCCTGGGGAGCAGCAGGGAGGCCAGGGGCTGATCTCCTCCCTGTCCCTCCAGGATTTGTCTCTGACAATGACAAGAAGTGGCGGGAGCTGCGGAGGTTCACGCTCAGCACCCTGCGGGACTTTGGCATGGGGAAGAGCTCCATGTCCCAGAAGGTGCAGCAGGAGGCTCAGCACCTGGTGGAGCTGCTGGCAAAGCTCAAAGGTGACGTGGCTCCTGGCCCTGCTGGCCCTGTGGCAGGCAGAGGACACACTAGAGCCCCATGGGACATGTGAGGCCCCAAGCTTTTTGCAGGGTCTGGCGTGGGTGATCCATGAAGGGAAGGGCTGAGATCCAGCCCCATCCCACACAGGAACTGCAGGGATGTGCTACAGGCACGGCTGAGGGGCCAGGAGGGAGATTCTGCTCTGAACCAGTGCAGGGAGGGCCCAAACCGAGGAGCATTCCCTGCTGGAAGAGCAGGAATGGGGAACAGACCTGTGTGGACTGGGAACACCCAGCTAGGACACTGCCCTCGGGCTTATCAGGGTGATTTCCTCCTCTCCAGCAACACCCAGCTCGTGTCAACACATCTCCTGGGGCTTCCTGCAGGGGCCTGTGCCTCCCTCAGTCCAAGCTCTGGCAGGGGAGGTGGGTGGATGGATGTGGATGGATGGATGGATGGATGGATGGATGGATGGATGGATGGATGGATGGATGGATGGATGGATGGATGGATGATGGATGGATGGATGGATGGATGATGGATGGATGGATGATGGATGATGGATGGATGGATGGATGGATGGATGATGGAGGGATGGATGGATGGATGGATGGATGGATGGATGGATGGATGGATGGATGGATGGATGATGGATGGATGGATGGATGGATGGACGGATGGAGGAGCCCCCAGCTCAGGAGGGCCCTTTGCTGCACCTGCCAGGCCCCACAGATCAGCCAGGGTTCAAACCAGGGGCTCGGAGCGGGGGGAAGGGGTGTTTTCTGTCTTGAAGGAGATGACTTTTGGTGCCTTTCTGGTGACTTTTGGTGCCTTTCTGGTGACTTTTGGTGCTTTTCTCACCCCTGGTGGCTGCAGGCAATGCCTTTGAGCCCATGACCATGTTCAGACACGCCGTGTCCAACGTGATCTGCTCCGTGGTGTTCGGCAGCCGCTACAGCTACAGCGACGCGGCGTTCCTGGAGCTGCTCAACGCCGTGGGGAACTACGTCAGCTTCTTCCTGTCCCCCGTGGCCAAGGTGGGAGCCTGCTGTGCTCAGCAGCCCCTGCCTGCTGCCCCAGGGGCTGAGGGTGATCCCTGCCTTTGGGGGACAGCATGGCTGTGAGGGATGGGTGGGGAACGTGTGTCCCCTCGCTGTGCCACAGGTGTGCAACACCTTCCCCAGCATCATGGACCTTTGGGGGGGCAGCGTGGCTGTGAGGGATGGGTGGGGAACCTGAGCCGTGCTGTGCCCCCTCCCTGTGCCACAGGTGTACAACACCTTCCCTAGCATCATGGACCGGCTGCCGGGGCCACACAAGAAGGTTCTGGCTGACTGCCAGAAGCTGAAGGACCACATCCAGGAGAAGGTGCAGTTCCACCAGCTGACTCTGGACTCCAGCTGCCCCCGGGACTACATTGACTGTTTCCTGATCAGAGCAGAGAAGGTAGAGGGGGGGCTGCCCTCCAGCCTGGCTGCAGCCTGCAGGATCACCCAGACAACCCTGAGCCCCTCCCCACCACACCTTGCAGGAGAAGGGCAGCCCAGAGACCATGTACAGCCACGAAGACCTGATCATGTCAGTGTTCAACCTCTTCGGGGCCGGGACGGTGACAACCAGCAACACCTTGGTGTTCTTCCTGCTGATGCTGGCAAAGCACCCCCACATCCAAGGTACAGCAGCAAACACAGCTGCTCCTGTGCCCGGGGTGCTTGTGGGGCAGAGGGTCCCAGCCCTGGAGGGTCCTGTTTGGGGCAGACCCAAATCATCCTGTGGAGGGTGGGAGCTGTTAGACACAGACTCCCACAGGCCAGGGGATCCTGGTGCTCCTCCTGCACTCCATCCCTGCCCGTGCAGATGGCCCTGGACCATGTGGGAGATGCTCTGAGCTTGCCTGGTGCAGGGAGGGATGAGGGCAGAGACTGTTCTGGGATTTACAAGGGATTAGGGCAGGCTGCTCCCCCTCTAGCCCACCCCTGGGTTTAGGGTAGGTGCCCGAGGAGGCCAGTAAGAAACTGGGGAGGTTGCAGAGCAGGCACCCAGCCCCCTGCTGTCCCCAGCCAAGGTCCAGGAGGAGATCGATGCCGTGGTGGGCTCTGGCCGTGCCCCCAGCACGGAGGACAAGCTGAGGATGCCCTACACCAACGCCGTGATCCACGAGCTGCAGCGCTTCCACAAGACCCGCATCGAGAACTTCCCGCGCATGGCGACGCAGGACGTGCTGTTCAGGGGCTACACCATCCCCAAGGTACCGGGCTGGCCCTGGGGAGAGGGGCCAGCGGGGCTTCAAGGCCATTTGCCTTTGTCCTTGCACTGTTTGCTCACGTCTGGGGGCCCCGGGTGTTTCCCAATCCCGGTAGCAATGACCTCTCAGAGGGGAGTAGAGGCACGTGAGTGTCTGCCTGTCCTGCCCACTGTCCGGGGCCCTTCCTTGCCCATCCTGGAACACAGCTCTTCCCCCCGTGGAGCCGTGCAGGGCTGTGGGGCTGGAGCAGGAGCCCAGCCTGGGGTGGGGTCAGGCCAGAGCCCCCAGCCCTCGGCAGAGGTGGGGACGGCCACCCCTCCTGTCTGACCACGAGCACTGTGCACAAAACCCACCCTGAGGGAACAGCTCCTGCCTTCGGGTTTGGGGCAGTGTGAAAGGCTTTAACAGAAATCCACAGGAATAACTCAACAATTTGTGTCCCATGAGCTGCACAGAGGCTGGCAGGACCATGGGGACCGTGGGGACACCAGAGCCCCATGAGGACCATGGGGACACCAGAGCCCCATGTCATTTGTCCCAGTGGCACAGAGCCACCAATGGGAACCTGCTTGGGTACTGGGGTGCACACCCAGCCTCCCCCGTGTTCCCTGGATGCTCCCCTCTGACTAATCCACCCCAGCAGAGCCCAGGCAGGGCACTGATGTCCCATCCCTGCCCCATCCCTCTCCCACAGGGCACTCCTGTCATTCCGGTCCTTTCCTCTGTGCATTCGGACCCAACCCAGTGGGAGAACCCCAAGAAAGTGGACCCCGCACACTTCCTGGATGAGAAGGGCGAGTTCAGGAAGCGCGAGGCCTTCATGGCATTCTCAGCAGGTCAGCACTGCCCCACCCTGCCAGCTCCGTGCCCAGGAGTGCCAGCACGGGCACCCAGTGGCACCACAGTCCCCATGGCTGCCTGCCCACCCTGCTGTCCCCTCACTCCCCATGGCTGCCTGCCCACCCTGCTGTCCCCTGGTACCCCCGGGCTGCCTGCCCACCCTGCTGTCCCCTTGTTCCCCCCTCTCTCGTGCCCAGGGAAGAGGATGTGCCCGGGGGAGGCGCTGGCCCGCATTGAGCTCTTCCTGTTCCTCACCACGCTGCTGCAGAGCTTCACCTTCCAGCTGGCCACGGAGCACAGGGAGCTGGATCTGTTCTCCCTGTGGCTGGAGATTGAGAGGAGGGCGATCCCGGGCAAGTTCTTCGCTCTGCCACGCCCAGTGTCCCCCTAAGCTGGGAGAGCAGGACCAGGGAAGGCTCTCCAGGTGCCTCCACCCCTGCCCCGCAGCGAGCCCTGTGGCCACGAGGGGACAGCCACCACAGCAGGGACACTTTGGGCTCAGAGCTTCTCCTCTGAGAACTGTCGGGTGCCTGTGCCACCAGCTCCATGAGAGGCCTGCTCCCAGCCCTTCCCTCCCCATGCTAGGAACATGAGGAAGGTGGCACTGCTTCTCCTCCCCATCCCATCCCATCCCATCCCATCCCATCCCATCCCATCCCATCCCATCCCATCCCATCCCATCCCATCCCATCCCCATCCCATCCCATCCCCTGTTTGAGCTCCTCGTGGCTGTCTGGGGCTCCTGGCCAGGCAGGGGCTCCCTCAGTTTGGTGAAGGATTCAGAGCAATAAAAATCACCATCACAACAGGATGCTGGTGCTTACAAGAACACTTGTGGTGCCTCTTGCATCTGGTTCTCCCCAGCACAAGCCTCCCAGATGCAGGATTTCAGCTCCATGGCTCTTCCTGGGGTGCCTTCACCTTTCCCAGAACAGCTCGAGCCAGAAAATCACCCAGGCATCAATCCAATGTCCCTGCCATGGCCTTGGGCACTGCCAGGGATCCAAGGGCAGCCCCAGCTGCTCTGGGCACCCTCACAGAGAAATTTCTGCCAAGTGTCCCATCTAACCCTGCCCTGTAGCACTTGGAAGTCACTCCCTTTGATCTGTCACTTCAGTTCTTTGTCCCAAGTCCCTCTCAGCTCTCTTGGAGCCCCTTGAGGTTCTGGAGAGGGCTATAAGGTCTCCCTGGAGTCTCTTCTCCAGGCTGAACAATTCCAATTCTCTCACCTTCCATAAACACAGCCTTGCCATCTCGTTGCTGGGCTGTGCTTCTCTGATTCCTGCACACCAATATTTACCTCCAGGAATTGCCCTCAGGAGCCAGCCCAGCTCCGTGTGCAGCTCTGGGCTCACCCTGGGGGTCCTGAGGGGAGCAGGCAGGGTGGGCTGTGCTCCCAGCCTGCGGTGAGGGTGCTGAGAGTTGTTGTGTCAGCACTGGGGCTTGGGGACCCTGCAAAGCCCGGGATTTCAGGGTATGGGGGAAATCGGGGTTCCCAGGGGTCTCAGAGCTGGTTTTGGTGGAATTTGCCTTGCTGGGGTGCTCCTGCAAGCATGGAGAGGGGACAGCAGGGACCCTGCCCTGGGTGGGGTGGCTGTGCCCTGCTGCAGGGAGGTGGCATCAGGACCCAGTTAATTCTGGGGTGCCTTGTCCCAAATGATGCATGAGCCAGCCTTTACTCTGACTCTGAGTGCATTTGTGACCTTTGCATGACTAAATCAGCTCTTTTATTAATCTGGGGAAGCTCAGGCAGGCAGAGCCACCTGCCAAAAACGTGTGTGACCAAAGCCTTTGCTCAGCCTCTGCTGGAGCCCTGGGTCAGCACCGTGCTGTGAGCTGGGTGACCTCTGGGCTCCTGTGTGTAAAGCCAAACACGGGTTTGGAACCAAACAGGCGTCCAAAGGCCACCCGTGCTCTGCTTCCAAGCCACTTGTGCCACTGCCCGGCCCAGCTGTGCTCGGGGCTGGCACGGTGCCCTGCTCTCAGCGCAGGTGCCCATCCCGGGGGGCTGCTGGCATCCCCTGGCACTCTGACATCCCCCAACATCCCCTGGAACCCCAATATTCCCTGGCACCCCAATATCCCCTGGCACCTGCCTTCACCCTGACGTCCCCCATCACCCCGACATCCCCTGGCACCCCACCACCCCTCGCCATGCCCCGTCCCCGCCCGTGCCCGGCTGTGCCCGCTGCGGGGCTGTGCCCGGGGCTCCCGGCAGCCTCACGGGGCGGTTGGAGGGTCCGGTAACTGCCGCGGCGGGGCCGGGGCCGGCGGAGGGGAGCCCCGGGCAGGCGAGGGTGAGGAGGGTGAGGAATCCCTTCCTTTCCTTCTGAATGCCACAGCTCCGGCCGTACTCGTGCTGCTGGAAATGGAGCGGCTGAAGGCAGAAGCTTCCCCCGGCTCTCAGCAAAGCGGTGCCATGTCCTTGGCACGAGTGGCCCTGCTGTGTCCCCTGGGGCTGTCACCTTCCCTGTCCATCCCCTGGGGCTGTCACCTCCCGTGCTGTCCCCTGGGGCTGTCACCTCCTGTGATGTTCCCCTGGGGCTGTCACCTCCCTTGTCCATCCCCTGGGGCTGTCACCTCCTGTGCCCATCCCCTGGGGCTGTCACCTCCTGTGCCCATCCCCTGGGGGCTGTCACCTCCCGTGCTGTTCCCTGGGGCTGTCACCTCCCTTGTCCATCCCCTGGGGCTGTCACCTCCCGTGTCCATCCCCTGGGGGCTGTCACCTCCCGTGCTGTTCCCTGGGGCTGTCACCTTCCCTGTCCATCCCCTGGGGCTGTCACCTCCCGTGCTGATCCTGGGGCTGTCACCTCCCGTGCTGTTCCCCTGGGGGCTGTCACCTCCCGTGCTGTTCCCTGGGGCTGTCACCTCCCTTGTCCATCCCCTGGGGCTGTCACCTCCCTTGTCCATCCCCTGGGGGCTGTCACCTCCCGTGCTGATCCCTGGGGCTGTCACCTTCCCTGTCCATCCCCTGGGGCTGTCACCTCCCGTGCTGATCCTGGGGCTGTCACCTCCCGTGCTGTTCCCCTGGGGGCTGTCACCTCCCGTGCCATCCCCTGGGGGCTGCCTCTGCCCTGTCCTGCTGAGCAGGAGCGCTCCCAGCGCTTTCCTGTCACTTGCACAGAGCCAAAGTGAGGAGTTTAAACCCACGCAGCCCTCCCAGGGCGCTGCTGGCAGCGGTGCTGTCTGTGGCACCAAAACTGGAGCTCTGCAGCACTGTAAATTCCCTGTTTTCCAGGTGGCCGAGCACCAGAACGTGCCTTTGGCCCCAAGGCACTGAGTGCCCTGCCAGGAAGGTCCCGACGCAGGGGCCAGCTCACCTTTGTCCCCAGCTGGTGCAGATGTCACCATGGCTCCCGCGTCGCTCCCGCCAGGCTCTGATGGCAGCCAGCCCAAGGACTTCACCTGTGCCCTGCCATTCCAGCTGTCCATGGCCATCCTGGGTAAAGCTGCTCTGATTTTCCAGGGCTTTCCCCTAAGGGGAAGGAAAAGTTTCCAGAGGGGATCAGCCAACCTGTCCCTTGAACTTCCCAGGGCTTTTGGATCAGAAATCCCTGGATGCCTGCTCTGCTGTGAATGATCACTG
Source organism: Melospiza melodia melodia (assembly GCF_035770615.1). Taxonomy (NCBI): domain Eukaryota; kingdom Metazoa; phylum Chordata; class Aves; order Passeriformes; family Passerellidae; genus Melospiza; species Melospiza melodia. Next base: position 1,505,933 of record NC_086217.1, on the reverse strand, counting down.
GGCGTTCCTGGTCAGGCGGGTCCGGGAGGACAAGGCGTGTCAGAACACGGTCCAGAAGAACCTCCTGCAGATGCAGGTGGGACACCTGGGCTCCTGCCATCATTGTGCACTTTAAAACCAGGGGGTTTGGTGCTGCCCAAGCTGTTAAATGGGAACTCCTGTACCAGAGGCTGCAACCCAACTCTGCCATGGCCCTTCCACCTCCAGAGCAAAGCCAGGTGACATTTCACACTGTCACAAGAATAGCTTTTAGTCTCCTTTAGAGAGCCTGAGACTCTAAAAATGCATCCAAGCATTCTTCAGGACAGCAGATTTGGTCACAATGAAAATTTCCAGAGGTGGGGAAGGTTGGGCAGAGCTACAACAGCTCCCAGGGCAGCTCAGGAATGAGCTCCACGTGCTCCACACAGGGCAAGGGAAATGCAAGGGGTCTGTGAGGAGCTGGGGGCCATGGCTGGAACACAGCAGTGCAGAACTCCGGGACAGGCCTGGCCTGGCCAGCAGGACCTGCCACAGAGTGAGGTGTGAAGGAGCCTCCCCCAAGAGACAGTCTGGACTCAGCTCTGTGCTGACCTTCACAAAAGGCTTCAGGGAAGGTTTCACAGGCTAAAAACGAATCTTGAGTGTTGACTGAGGTGTTTTGAGAGCCTCCCATCTCAGTGGGTTTGGATTCCGAATCAACCGAGTGCCTGCCAAAGATGAGATGAGCTCAAAATTTTGCTGCTTATTAAAAGCTTAAGACTAGAGTGTGGAAAAAAATAATAAAAAGCAATTATTTCTCACCAGAAGTTAAACTTGAGGTGGATAGAGTGCTCAATGTAAGCCAGGTCTCAATGAGAAGGCAGAGTGTGCAGCTCAGCCTTACAGGGAGCCCCAGCATCCGAGGGGAGCAGCAGCACACCCTGCCAGCGTGGGCACTGCAGTGACTCCCGCCTCTCTTGGTTTATTCCAGGAGTTGTGTCCTAGAAAAACCATGCCAAACTATGCTAAAAGAGTCGAGGTGCAAATTCCCCAGCTAAACGATGAGGGTGAGGTCACTGAAGTGAAGGACAAGGAGCAGAAGAAGAGGCGTAAATCCAAGGTTTGTTGGATGCTGCATGTCAGTGTTTGGGGAGGAGAGAGACAGCTCGTGGGAGACAGCTCAGGGAATTTGGAATTGCTTTGTTCTTTCCCACTCCTGCCTTTGGATTGCCCCATCCTGAACAGTTCATAGGGACCAGGGCTTGCTCAGCACCTTCCCACAAGGGAGGAGTTAGGGAGACATTCCCAAACTTCTGCCCCATCCCCGTGTGTCCCCAGCCATGGCACAATCCTGGGGCTCTCTTCCCTCAGAATAAAGGGTGCAGCTCTTGGGGCTTCCATTTATGCCACAGAACACAGCCTGGGAACAACCCTGGACTAAGCAGGGTCTTGCTGCACTCTGGTTTTCCTTACTCTGGGCTCATCCTTAGAGCTGCTAGGTTCGATACTATGGAATAATGCTGCATTCTTGCCTCTCTGAGTTACTTTTCCTTATTTCTCTTGCCATCAGACAGAGGATTTGGGTCTGCAGGAAGCCTATCGGGAACTGAAAACTGACAAGATCGAGCTGGAAGAGAGGAATGTCTTCTGTGGCCCCTACAAGACCCGTGTCCTCATGGAGCAGTGAGTAGAGTACCCAGCTGCGGGGCCAAGAGCAGCTCTAGGAAAGCTGTTCCATTCCCTGTGATCCTCCTCCTGGATGGTTGAAGGGTCCCTCAGCATCAGTATTAAGAAATCTCCATTTTTAAAATAAAGATACCAAGATAAGCTGTTTGTAAAGCAATAAGGGTTGGTGATCCATGGTGTATCCCAAGGGATATGGGGCTGGGAGGAGCCCTCCCCGCTCTGCCCACCCTGATACAAAGGGGGATGTTCAGATTTAGGGGCTGTGGTGGTGCCCTGCAAAGGATTCACCAGCAGAGCTCTGCCCACATGCCCAGCTGAAGGCAGGGCAGTACTGAGCCAGGCCTGCAGCTGGCTAAACTCACCCAGGCACTGTCCCTGGCAGGTGTGACAGGACAAGGACAGCCCACTACAGCGGTGGGCACTGGGTGGCTGCTGGCAGCAGGAGGCTGAGGCTGCTCCGAGTGCCGGCAGGGAAGGAGGAGCTGCTGCTGCCCGGCCACGCCGGGCTCATCAGAGCCCTGTGCCTGCGCGAGGACAGAGGGATCCTGCTGAGCAGCGCCAGCCTGGAGCTCAGCATCAGGTGAGCTGGGACAGAGGGATCCTGGTCAGCAGTGCCAGCCTGGAGCTCAGCATCAGGTGAGTGGGGACAGAGGGATCCTGCTCAGCAGCGCCAGCCTGGAGCTCAGCATCAGGTGAGCAGGGACAGAGGGATCCTGCTCAGCAGCGCCAGCCTGGAGCTCAGCATCAGGTGAGCAGGGACAGAGGGATCCTGCTGAGCAGCGCCAGCCTGGAGCTCAGCATCAGGTGAGCTGGGACTGTGCCAGGACACCCAGCCTGCCACAGTGATGGGAGAGGGAAGGACAGGGGCAAACGTTAATGCTGAGCCTGACCTGACCGCTGCAACTGCTCTGACACCTCAGTGGAACAGCTCCTGATTTTAACCTGGTGTGGGGAGCAGAGTTGGGCACGTTAAATAGGAAATAATAATGGAACCACATGGAAGGAACCTAAAGTTCTCCTCTCTCCAGGTGCTGGAATATTCACAGTGGGGCCTGTGTGAGAACCTTCACGGGTCACTATGCGACCATCAGCTGCCTGCATTCCCACCAGGAGCACCTGGTGTCAGGAGCTGGGGATGGCATGGTGAAAGGTGAGAGAGGGGAGCACTGGAAGCTGGGGATGGCATGGGGAAAGGTGAGGGACAGGAGCTGGGGATGGCATGGGGAAAGGAGAACTGGGAGCTGGGGATGGCAATGGTGAAAGGTGAGGGACAGGAGCACTGGGAGCTGGGGATGGCACAGTGAAAGGTGGGACAAGAGCACTGGGAGCTGGGGATGGCATGGTGAAAGGTGAGAGCACTGGGAGCTGGGGATGGCACAGTGAAAGGTGAGAGCACTGGGAGCTGGGGATGGCACAGTGAAAGGTGAGGGACAGGAGCACTGGGAGCTGGGGATGGCACAGTGAAAGGTGGGACAGGAGCACTGGGAGCTGGGGATGGCACAGTGAAAGGTGGGACAGGAGCACTGGGAGCTGGGGATGGCATGGGGAAAGGTGGGACAGGAGCACTGGGAGCCCCCAGCCAGAGGGAATCACTGCAGAACCATGGGCAGGGGACTGGGGACAGTGGCACACTGGGGACACTGCACACACAGTCTCTGATTGTGTCAGGGACTAAATTCTCATTGTTTCTGCTTTTATTCAGAATTAATGGCTTTGTGGCTGTAATGCCATCCCAACTCTTGGGCAAGTGGCATCACCTTTCAGCTTTGCCAGATGTTTCCTTATAGAATAAAGGTGGAAAAGATGTGCTTTTTCTGGACTTCACATTTAAATTGTTTGCCATGCAATTATGGTTTTTAAGCCAACACTCAGCTCCTCACAGAGCTGCAGGCACAAGGTGTGACTGTAATCCAATAGTATTTTTAATGCATGTTGTACTCCCAAAACTCATCACTGGCACAGATACATTTTTAATTCTCCTTGCTGCCCCAGCAGTGTGGAGCCTGGAGAGTGGGAAATGCCTCAGGACCCTGATGCACAGCAGCCCTGTGGGGGCAGTGAGGATGGACAGGACCCACGTGGTCAGTGGGGGCCACCGAGGGCTGGTGAAGGTCTGGAGTGCTGAGACAGGGGCTCTGATCAAGGTGAGTTTCCTCTGGGGTGGATAATTCTGTGCTAAATGGTCACAACTCTCTGCTAGTTCATCACAGGTTTTTGCATTTGCCAAAGACTTTCTAAAAAAGAAAATAATCCCATGTAATAAAGATGGGAAAGGGATGTAATTCCACGGCAGGAGATCAGCAGCAGCACCAAGCCCAGAACATTTCAGTGACTATAAAACAATCACAGTTATCCATGGTGGGCACTGGTACAATACCACCATAAAACCATGTCAGGCTGGTGTCCTGAAAGCCATGGGACACCTCAGACAGATTTACATCCCCATTACTGATTGTGTTGCACCTTCTGTTTTTACTTTGCAGACATTAGAGAGGCACCAAGGCCCAGTTCTCTGCTTGTCCTTTGACCAGTGGCACCTCATCACAGGGGGCAGTGATGGATATGCCCTGGGATGGAGCATGTTGGGAAAATTCAGGAGATGCCTGATGGCTTTCTTCCATCCCAAGTAGGAATCAGATGTGTTTCAAGTTGTATTCAACAGTGGACTGAAACTATAAAGAAAAAGCGCCCCTTACAGGACCAGAAAATGCCTTAATTACCATTCTGAGGATTTGAAATCTCCCCACTTGCACCAATCTTTATCTCAAAGGCTCTGTCAGGCACCCTGTGGTCACAAGCAGCATTTTCAGTTAAGACCTGGAACAAGCTGAAATGCAAACCCACAACCCTTTATCACAACCAGGCATGACTAAAGGCAGACAGAGCACAGTCCAGTATTGCCAGGATCCCTCGCTGTGTGCCACAGGGTGTCACATCACCTGGGCAGGAATAGAGGTGGCCCAGTTTCATGCTGACCAACTGCGTGTTACGCCATCCTCTCAGACTTGAATTGTATCTAGAACTGTGAAAACTGGAGAATTGTATGGTTTCATTGATTTTCCTGGACATAAAACTGAAATTTCAAATGCAGCAGATGGCCACGGCCATATGGTTGCTATGGGGAGCATGGAATCACAGAATCCCAGGATGGTTTGGGTTGGAAGGGACCTTAAAGATCACCTCATTCCAACCCCCTGCCATGGCAGGGACACCTTCCAGTGGGGGATGCACTGGGCTGATGGTTTGGACATGGAGTGAGCCGGGAGGTCTCTGTCAGACCTTTGCAATGCCCTGATCAGCTCCTCAGTGCAGGCTGATGCTGCAGCCAGAGCTCTGCTTCCCCTGCAGGCTGAAGGAGCTCGCTGACCATTTCTCCCTGTGCAAGCACCATGGAAGTGCCAACTGGCCTGGTGTGTTTTCAGGGAAGTGCTGTCCCTGGAGTTCCTGTACCTCCGAGTGCTCAGTGGCTGCGCTGATGGATGCATTCGGATATTCAACTTCCTGACTGGCACCTGCCTCCGCGTGCTGGAGCCCGGCGGCAGCGGGGACCCCGTGTCTGCTCTCTGTGTCGCAGGAAACAGGTGGGTGACAGCCGCTGCCAGCAGGCTCTGGCCCAGATTTTATGGATTACACTGAAATTTAAGGAACTGTGTGTTTTTCCTTCTCACAAATAACTTTTAAAGGGCTCCACTATTTATTAACTGCTTCAATAACCTGCTTTTGTTCACAGTGGCTGAAAAGATTTCCTTAGTCTCTTCAGCAATGTACAATTTCCTGTTTCTCTACAGCTGAAGATACAGACCAACTGTAAAGCTGAATTCAGAAATTCTTAGGAGGTTGTAGAATCAAGCCAATACCTGACAGTCCCTGCCTGTTCTCTGACCTACAGCCTTTTTGTAAAGGCCAATAATGAGAAATCCTTCCAGGTTCATTCACTTTTGCATCTCTAACTAAAGGTGGCTCCCAGTTACTGCGGAAGCAATGGGTAAAACATTGCTGTGGTTTGAGTGCTGGGTTGGCCACGCTCTAAAACACAGCAATAAATGGACAGCTATGAAGAAATTAACGCCATCCCAACCAGACCAGCACAGCCCTTCAATCCTCACTTGGATGTCCCTGACAATATGGTATTCGTAGTTAGGTACTTCCATCCTTCAGCACTACTCTGATCTGGCTCTGTCCACTGCTGGAAATTTTCATCCCAATTATTTTAAAATTAATTTTGCCATGGAGCTGAATGAAAAGAGCACCAGAGACTCACACAAGTTAAACTGTGCAGTGTCTGATTGATGGGGTCAATTGCTGCTGCTCCTTCCAGGACAGATGCTGATCTCGGATCTGCTGGAGGCCCTGGGGTTTGTGTTGTACAGGAGCCCCTCAGGCAGGACCTGCTGTGTCTGTGATTGCTGTGCTTTCATGGCTCTCCCCTCCCTCCTGCAGGGTGGTGACCAACTCCCCCAGCAGGCTGCTGCTGCTCCAGTTCGAGGAGGTGGTGTGGGACTATTCCCTGCCCGCTGACAGAGAGGTGCCGAAGCAGGACAGGAGGTCCCAGAAGGGGAAGCGCCAGGGAACCAGTGCAGAGTCGCAGCGAGCTCCAGACAAGTCCCCAAAATCTCGCCAGAGACCAAAGAGCCATGGAAGACCCAAAAGTATCACACTGAACTTCTTCTTCTCTGGCTTTTCTAAACTGAGTTACAAACCAAGAAGCCACTGCCTCCAGCCCAGCCAATATTCAGACCCTCTGCTGTTGTCAAGAGCAGATGTGCTGTTCCATTTCAATGGTTCTGTCATTTTCTAGGCTTCCGTGGAACCTTTCTGCCTTTTTACAAGGGTTTGGTGTAACTTCAACACATTTTTCAAGACAGGCACTGTCATTTTCCAACTGAGTAAGACAGAAATCAGTAGTAGTATTCATATTCGCACAGCTGGTGGGCTTGGAAACACGCTGCTGATTCAGGGCTTGAATTATTCATTGCAAACACCCGGGAAAGTGAGAGAACACCTACATTCAGGGTCTGCCATCACTGGGAAAGGCAACTGCCCAGAAACAGGCACCTTTTCAATTGTAACACAGTGATGTTATTTTGTTTTTAGTCAGAGCTATTCAATGCAGTGTGATGACAAATCCTCCAGCCACAAACTGAGTATTGCAGATGAAGCGATGGGCTGGGAAAAGGTTCCTGCTGTCCAGGCCAGCAGATGCCAACTGATGCTCTGCTTGGTAAAAGACAGAACCCAGGGAATGGTGGAGCTGGGCCAGGAAGGGTCTGAGGGCTGAGATCAGGAAAGGTTCTTCCCCAGAGGGTGCTGGCACTGCCCAGGCTCCCCAGGGAATGGGCACAGCCCCGAGGCTGCCAGAGCTGCAGGGGCCTTTGCACAGCGCTGCCGGGGATGCCCAGGGTGGGATTGCTGGGCAGGGCCAGGGGCTGCACTGGATGATCCCAGTGGGTCCCTCCCAACTCAGTTACTCTGTGATTCTCTGACTCTGTGCTCTGCAGTGTGTGGGAACGCCTCTCAACCCCAAATGTGTTGCTTTGTTTCTGGCTACAGGTGGTGAAGCTGAACATGGCTCTGCTTCTCCTGCAGCTGAGGAGGCAGAGGCCACTGTAGAGTGCGAGCTGCCCCAGAGAGACCCAAGGAGTCCCATGTCCCCCGACAAGTTCCTGCTGACCATCGGCACGCTGCAGAGCTCCCGCAGGGCCGGCGCTGGCAGCCGCAGCCCCAGCCTGCTCTCTGCCAGGGCCAGGGCGGCCCAGCAGCAGCAGCAGCGCCCCGGGCAGCTGCCGGTGCCCAGGACGGCCCTGCAGCACCAGGAGGAGCGGGCAGCCCAGCTCCGGCGTGCCAGGCTGCACAGCCATTCGCTGGCTGTGACAAAAACCTCAACTCCCTTTGAAACCAAACTGCTGCGGCTCAGGCTGGAGAACTCTCTGCACAGCCCTGCTGTGAAATCCTCCATCCCTGCTCCCCGTGTTGTACGTTCAAAGCTCTGGGGCTCGCTGGGAAAAAGGAGAACTCCCAGTGGCCGTGGGAAAGACACTCCTGGTCCCAAAGACAGGCATCAGCTCATCAATCTCTGCGCAGCTTCTTCAGAGCTGATCCAACCAACGCCTGGCACGGCTGCAGAGATGAGGAATGGAGGTCCCAGGAGAATAAAGCCCTCCTGTGCCTACGCTTCCCGCAGGGACAGTGGGCTCAGGCTCCTGACAGCAGAGCAGGAGCTGCACGAGGCAGCTGTGGCAGCTCAGCAGCAGGCACAGCAGGCAAAGCCCACGGAACACAAAGACAGAGCCAGAAGGAAAGCCTGGCTGAGGAAAATTAAAGGCCTACCTGTGGATTCTTTTACTGGGGAGAGGAAAACACCTGCTCCAGAACTTGGGCATAACACATTTATCTGAGGTGATCCCCAGGTCCAGTCAACAGCCACAACCTGGGGTTCTGGGGTCCAGCTGAGTCTGCCATGTGGCTTTAACTATAAAATACAGATATATTCATTTATATACATTTAAGTATGTTTAGTTTATTTAAGTATACTCTCTGTGGTTTTAAAAACCAGTATAAAACATTTCCCCACTGTAAATTTTTCTAAGAAATACTGTTGGTATATTCAGCCATTTGTCAGGGCAGTGAATGGACTGAGCCCTCTCCTGGATTTAACTCCCTAAACCTGCTGTCGTTACCAACATGGCACTGTCTGACACCAACACAGCTCAGGATGGGCTCAATCCTGTGAGAACAATAATAAAAACTTCTTATCAAAACTTTTGTGGATTGATTACGGTGTAGCAGCTGAAGATATGTGGACTGAAATCCAATGGATCAGTGGCACAAAGTCTGCTAGCAGGCCGGTAACTGGGGTTGATGCTGGGTCTGATTTTGTTTAACATCATCATTAATTAACGCCCCAGGCCATGGGCAGGGTGCCCTGAGGTGTCTGTCACTGACCCCAGAGAGGTGCTGCCATCCCGAGGGACCTGGCCAGGCTGGACAGAGCTGAGGGAACCCTGGGGAGGTTCAGCAGGGAAGCTCCAGTGCTGCCCTGGGGAAGAACAGCCCCAGCCCCAGGAGCTGTGGAAAGCAGCTTAGACTTTATGTCTATGAAATGCAAAATGGGGTAAGGGGGTCAATCTCCCCATTTCTGCGGATAAATGCCTACATGTACTTGATTGCAGAAGGTTTCCTGTCCATGGCAGGGGGATGGAACTGGATAGTCTTTAGGGCTTCTTTCAACCCCAACTACTCTGTCATTTTGCGGTTTCCAATAATGCTGAGAACTTAATCGGATGACAAAGCCTTTCTAGTATTTGAAAAACGCTATTTATCTAGCTTTGAGTGTCTGGGTGTACCAAAAATCTGTTGTATCAGAGATTTGAGAGAGGCCAGTTCTGCCCATGGTCATGCCAAGGGGCTTTCAGCAGCTGTTCTGGTTTGAAATTAAACTCTCTGAAACTGTCCCCACAGTGGGGCTGTGATTAGCGTTGGTTTGTTTAATTCAATGCCACCTCGGACTCGCAAACGCTGGGATGAAGCCAGCGAAAGTGACCGCGGGGAGGCTGCAGCTGGCGCGGCACAGGGACCGAGCCGCGGGGCGGCCGTGCCGGGCAGGATGGAGAGATGGATGATGGCAGTTCCTCCCAGGGAACGGGGATAAACCCACCCTGCCGCGGCCATGGAACCGTGCCACAGGGCGGCCATGCCGGGCAGGACGGAGCGATGGATGACGGCATCTCCGCCACACGATGGCAGTTCCTCCCAGGGAAGGAGGATAAATCCACCCTGCCGCGGCCATGGAACCGTGCCACGGGGCAGCCGTGCCGGCAGGACGGAGCGATGGATGACGGCAGCTCCTCCCAGGGAACGAGGATAAACCTACCCGGCTGCGGCCAAGGAACCGCGCCACAGCCCGCGGGAAACGCGTCCCTCAATAAAGGCCGCTGAAAAAACACCATGGAAGGGCTGGTTCCTTTTTGGCCATGACGACGTGAGGAGGATCACAGGGCTGTGTTCAACTGGGAGTCCGTACATCAGCACTTCCCTGCAGCTGTAGGCGCTCAGGCGCTAGCACCCCGGATTCCCCCGGGACCTTCCGGCGGTGCCGGTTCCCCGGCATCTCCCCACTCCCTTCAGGCCGTGCCGGTTCTCCGGGATCCCCTCAGGATCCCCCGGATCCCCTCAGCCGGTGCCGGTCCCTCAGGGTCCCCCCGGCCCCCTCAGCCGGTGCCGGTCCCTCAGGGTCCCCCCGGCCCCCTCAGGTGGTGCCGGTGCCGGATCCCGGGATGCCCCCGCTCCCCTCAGGGTCCCCCCGGGCCCCCCCGCTCCCCTCAGGGCCGTTGGCGGGAGCGGGACCCGCCCCAGCCACGTCTCGGGCCCGGCTCCCGCTAGCGCGCACGCGCAGGGGGCGGAGCGGCCGAGCGGGGTCACGGGACGCGCCGCGATTGGTCCGCGGCCGTGACGTGACGGCGGGGCGGAAGTGGCGGCTCCGACCATGGTACGGGAGCGGGACAGGGACAGGGACAGGGGGCTCGGCCGTGGGACACGGGACCGGGAGCGGCATTCGGGCTGGGACCGGGGGCTCGGCCGGGGGACACGGGACCGGGAGCGGCATTCGGGCTGGGACCGGGGGCTCGGCCGGGGGACACGGGACCGGGAGCGGGACAGGGACAGGGACCGGGGGCTCGGCCATGGGACACGGGACCGGGAGCGGCATTCGGGCTGGGACCGGGGGCTCGGCCGGGGGACACGGGACCGGGAGCGGCATTCGGGCTGGGACCGGGGGCTTGGCCGTGGGACACGGGACCGGGACCGGGACCGGAGCAGGGGCCGGAGCATGGATCATAGGATCATAGGATCGCGGAGCGGGACTCCCTTTCCCACAGGCCCCGGGCGAGCTGCGGGGCTCGTAGGCGCTTTCTGCCCTGACCGTACCAAGGGCCCCGCGGGCTCCACGGCCGTACCCGGCGGTGTGTGACACGGCGGTGTGTGACAGGGACGGTGTGTGACAGGGACGGTGTGTGACAGGGACGGTGTGTGACACGGACGGTGTGTGACATGGACGGTGTGTGACACGGCCGTGCCCGGCACTGTGTGACATGGACGGTGTGTGACATGGACGGTGTGTGACACGGACGGTGTGTGACACGGATGGTGCCTCGCGGTGTGTGACATGGACGGTGTGTGACACGGCCGTGCCCGGCACTGTGTGACACGGACGGTGTGTGACACGGCTGTGTGACACGGCTGTGTGACACGGACGGTGTGTGACACGGCGGTGTATGACACGGACGGTGTGTGACACGGACGGTGTGTGACACGGACGGTGTGTGACACGGACGGTGTGTGACACGGCTGTGTGACACGGCGGTGTGTGACACGGCAGTGTGTGACACGGACGGTGTGTGACACGGATGGTGTGTGACACGGCACTGTGTGACACGGACGGTGTGTGACACGGACAGTGTGTGACACGGCCGTGCCCAACCCTGTGTGACATGGACTGAGCTGCTGGCACATGTGCTGGTGTTCACAGGGGTCCCCGGACGAGGGAAGAGATGAGAATCTTGACTCCGTGTTTCAGAAGGCTGATTTATTATTTTATGAGAAGAAAATTATATATTAAAACTATACTAAAAGAACAGAATAAAGGATTTTATCAGAAGGCTAGCAAGGAAAAGAAAGGAAAGGAATGATAATAAAATCTTGTGACTGCTCACAGCCTCGACACAGGTGGCTGTCATTGGTCATCAAGTAAAACCAATTCACATGCTGGGTAAACAATTCTCCAAATCACATTCCAAAGCAGCAAAACATGGGGAAGCTGAAGCTTCTCAGCTGGTGTTACTGGGCCAGGAGAGCACATGTCAGAGCCAGGTGTGCCAGGGCCAGGTGTGCCAGGGCCAGGTGCTCCTTGCACACCTGGGAACAGCAGGGTGTGTGATCAGCTTGGGGGCTCAGCCCAGCTGCAGCTTACCAACTTGAGCCCTGATGATCATTTCTGAGATCACACTGTAGGCTTGTTTGTGGTTAATCTTCACCTTCTTCCCAAATGAATTCTGATCCTGTGGTGCTTCTGTGGTTTTCTGGGTGATGAACACTGTCCCAGGCTGATGTTGAAAACTGTTTCATTTTTCTCCTGTAACCCTTTGCCTCTGCTCCCCACCTCAGGACGGCAGTGATGACATTGAAGATGTGTCTCTCTTTGATGCAGATGATGATGCATCCAGGAGATCCAAAAAGTCAAAAATAAGGTTGGTGGTGACAGAGGGAGTTTCTGGAATGTCTCTGCCTTGTGTCAGCTCCCAGGCAGTTATTTCATGTATTTTCAGAACACTGGGTTTGTGTTACAATGCTGACCCTTACCCAGGCAATGTCACTTGTGTGCAGGAGCTGTGACTGTCCTGTCCTTCATTCCAGGCACCCAGTGGCATCATTTTTCCACCTGTTCTTCCGAGTCAGTGCCATCGTTGTTTACCTGCTCTGTGAGCTCCTAACCAGCAGCTTCATTGCCTGCATGGTGACCATCATCCTCCTCCTGTCCTGTGACTTCTGGGCTGTAAAGGTGAGTTCCCCTTGTGCTTTTTGTTGTCTTTGTCTTGCTGTGTAAAAATAACTGACAGCGATGCTCGTGTCTCAGAAAAGTCATTTATTTGTGCCTCTCCCACAAAATGATACCTCAAAATACTCTCAAGTGCTGGGGGGATTGCAGAGCTTTATGAAATAAACTCTGACATCTCTGTGCACTTGGCTCCTTTGGAAGGTCCAGTGGAGAGCATTTGTGAGGCTCCCTTCTGAGGCAGCACAGGCTTTGTTACCAGCTCAGAAGCACCACAGACCTGCTGGATCTCTGAGGAAGGGCTTGCTGTGGCTCTCATTCTCCCCGTGTGAGGCAGACAGGCACTGTGGAAAGCAGCAGCCCGGCCCTGAGCTGTGGCAGAAGGGTTCTCTGGCAGAGCACCCAGAGCTCACAGGTTCTGCTCTCTTCCAGAACGTCACAGGGCGGCTCATGGTTGGCCTTCGCTGGTGGAACCAGGTGGATGATGATGGCAGAAGTCACTGGGTGTTTGAGGCCAGGAAGGTTGGTGATTTGGCTCTGACCTTGTACTCCTGTCTGCTTTATGAGCCCCTGGTATTGGGTGGTGCAGCTGGAGAGGGGAGATTGCACAGGGAACTTCTTCTGGCAGCCACTGATCTGTGCAGGCTGCTTTGGGGGGAATGAGCTTTTTCATTGTTGAGTTATTAAAAAGCTCTCATGATGTACTGATGTGGTTTAATATAAGTACTGTAAGTCTGTAGTTTTGGAGGTAGGAAATGACTCCTTTGGCTGTTTCTAAGCTTTGTAACTGAACCTTGCAGGAAATGTCATTTTTCCCAAATTACCCTTCTAGCCCCGAGCATTCCAAGAGTTTTGATGCTGCTGCCTCCAGTGATTCTGAGAGAAAACTGAAAAGATTCCCTTAAGTAGAAACACTTCCTATTGCAGAGATGTCTGTGTGATGTGGAAATCAGTCCTGGAAGCACCCAGTGCTGCTGTGGGGAGGGAAATCCCAGGGGGTGTGGGGATTCTGCCCTGGTTTTAAGGACATGGGATCTGTGGGATGGAGCAGCCTGGTCACTGCCAGTTCCTTTCTGTTTCAGGTGCCAGCACAAGGGGGTAAGACCTCATCTGAAGCAGAGTCCCGAATTTTCTGGCTAGGCCTGATCACCTGCCCCATGATCTGGGTGATCTTTGCCTTCAGTGCTCTGTTCTCCTTCAAAGTGAAGTGGTTGGTGAGTGCCCCTGAGCTGCACGCTGGCTCTGCCCTGTCTGAGCCAGGGGCTGCCAGCTGCTGATGCTTTTCCTGTCACAGGCAGTGGTGGTGATGGGGGTGGTGCTGCAGGGAGCCAACCTCTATGGCTACATCAGGTGTAAAGTTGGCAGCAGGAAGAACCTGACCAGCATGGCCACCAGCTACCTGGGCAAGCAGTTCCTGCGGCAGGTGAGGCCCCCAGGGCTCTGGGATCCCTGGGGAAAGCACGAGGGGCTCCTTGGTGTTCTGAGCTGTGCACTGGGACCCTGAGCCCCGTTAATTAAGGCTCAGAGCACTGCTAATTGCTGTCACCCAGTGCTGGGGTACTGGCTGGTGCCGTGGGTCCATGCCATGGGAGTTACTGGAATGTGTCTGCTGTGCTGGGAGTAACACCAGGCTGAAAGGGCTGCCCCTGCCCTCTGTGCTCTCTCCCACCCCCACCAGGCTCTTCAGCAGCTCCTGTTCTCCCCCAGCTCTGGGTTTGCTCCTTGCAGGAAAGGGAACAAATGTTCCAGCAGGAGCAGCCACCCCAGTTCACCCCACTGCTGCCTTTTGTGGCTGTGTTGATGACCCTGGCAGAGGTGTTTTGGCTGCCACAGGTTCACAGATATTTGCTGTAATTGCTGCCATCAGTGTGGTCAGAAGCTCAAACACTGATGACCTCTCTTGGCACTCTGTGCTGGGCCCATCCCCTTCTTGGTTTCTCCTGAATTCCTGTGCCCTGGCAGGGGTTACCCCGGTGCCCAGGCCAGTCTCAGGCTCTGGCAGAAATGAATGTTTGGCCCCAGAATCCCAGCAGTGGCTCACAGAGTTCTCCTGCCCTCTTTGATCTTGCCTCCTGCAGACCATGGCTACAGAGGACCAGGCAGCATCCTGAGTGTGGTGGGAGCCTCCAGCCAGGCTGCATTCCCAGCAGTGACCAGCAGAGAACTTGCTCTGACCAATTTGGGAGCTGCACACGAGGTGTGAATCAAAAGAAGTAAATAAATTGTGCAAGACTTGAGGTTAACACTCCTGGCAACTTATATTCCCTTTTCCACTAGCAGTTTGTGTTTAGGTCTTCTCTTTAGTTTGATTAACAAGAATTAATTTGCTTAAACTTTAAATCAAAAGATAACCTGAGTGGGTTTCATAGAGGTTTAGAGCTACTGGATGAGTTAAAAAATTTGCTGGAGATTCTTCAGAAAAGCCATGTACAAGCCAAGCCTTGGGAGCTCTCCTGCTCCTTCAGCACTTGGTGCCTGGGTGCTTTCAGCTGTGGGCTCTCAGCTTTGGCTCTTGGAGGTTGTTGCTACAGTTTAAGTCGTGAATTTTTGGCCCTGCATCCCTCACTGTGTGACTGGAATGGCTCTGAGTGGCTGCAGTGAGGGGCATCTGAAGGAGATGGAGCTGCTGGAAGATCCCTGAGGTCCCATGGCAGCTGCAGAAGGTGACCTGTGAGCTGGCCCTGGTTTCTGAAGCCTTCACAGACCTGGAGAACATTCCAAATCCCTGGATCTGGGGGATCCCTGCAGGGCTGGGCCTGTCTGGAGAGAGTGGAAGAGCAGGAGCAGTTTCCAGAGAAGGCTGCAGGGCTGTGAGAGCAGCCTTGTGTGCCTGGCCTGTCACCCTGAGGCCATGGCCTGTCCTGGAGGGGACCCTGGGGCCATGGGGCTGCTCCTCGGGCCAGCAGGGTGTGGGGATGGGGGTTCTTGGCACAGGGTGGCACTGGCAAGGTGTGCTGCCCCTGAGCTGGGGGCAGTGCTCACAGGGGCGGCACTGCTGTGGCACTGAGCTCATCCCTGCACTGGGACCAGCTCAGCTCCCTCTCTGGGCTCTGCCCTGGAGCCTGTGCTTCCACAGCAGCAGGTGCTGAACGTTCTGGGTCAGGATTGTGAGTGAAGAATTTACATGATGGTTTCTCTCTGACTCCTGTGTGCTGTGCATTGTGGGGTGGCATTGCCCTGGTTCCTGTCCCTGTGCTCTGCAGTACTGGCAGCTGTACATTTGTTTAATTCTGATTGATATCTTCCTTTTGTAAATATGTATTTATAAAATCTTGAAAATAAAATGCTGCTTTGTTTAACCAGCCCAGACCTCCCTCCTGTGGTTCATGGCTCAGCTTCATTTCTGCCCCGTGTCCTTGTCAGGCACCTCTAGCAGGAGTTTATTGTCCATTTTAGCTGTTCCTGCCGCTCTGGCACAGTTCTGTCAGCCAGGGCTCTGCAGTTTTCCCTGGGCAAACTCTGCCCAGCTGCTGGAGCTGGCAGCACACAGAGCTGCAGTCGTTGTGTCCCCAGGGCTCCTCTCCTTTGGAGGGCACTCAGAGGTGCCCCTTGCTCAGTCCCACACACACAGAGGAGCTCCAGTGCCCGTTTCCATCCAAGGGATCAGGCATTTCTGGGGAATCACTGTGAGGAGGCCAAATTCAGTCCAACCCCCAAGTGGAGACCCTTCAGCAGGTCCTGCAGGGAGGAGTGGGAATCCTCCTCGCTCCAGCCCAGCCAGCCCCTGTTTGCTGCTGGCACAGCTCCAGCCACGAGCTGCTGTTTCTAAATTGTGTTAAAAGCTTTGTACCCGGTGTTTATTCACCTGCTGCCAAAGCTCCCCCCAGACTCCTGGAAAACAGGGCTTTTCTGGAAGTTGCAGTTTATTTAACCAAGGACAGAGGCATTTCTTAGTAGGTGCCTTTAAACAGAGCCTTCTTTGGGTTATTTTTAGGTCTTGGCAAACATTCAGGCTTTTGGCTTCTGAGAAACTGGCAGTTCATTGCATTCCTGTCGTGGATCAGAACCAAATTTCTTATCTCTGCTGCAGCTGGGTGTGAGTCTGGTTCGATTCTCACTCACTGAGTGCTGGGGTTTCCTGGGGAGCAGGAAGTGGGAGTTGCCTCGGAGTAGAGAAATTCTCTGAATGTGCTTTTTGCCACAAGCCCCAGGACTCCACACCGAGGGAGCCAGCATCTGGAGCATCAGCTGGGTGATTAATGCTGGCCCCACCTCAGACCTGGGTTTGGAGAGCAGAAATACTCCAGTAGTAGTAGTAGTAGTAGTAAAATAATGGTAATAGTAATAATAATAATAATAATAATAATAATAATAATAAGAAGAAGAAGAAGAAGAAGAAGAAGAAGAAGAAGTAAATAAAAATAACAATAATAATAATAAAGTCCTCTTTGCTCTGAAATAGTGAAATCTGGCTGGGATGATGCAAGCACTGCTGGAAGCTGTGATACTCCCCAGAATATTTGCCACAGCCATGCTGAGGCTCTTCAGCTGACTGTTCTCTCCCTGAACCCTGCTCTGTACAAATCCCAACACTTTGCTCACATGGGAGTTGCACTTTCTGCTTTGTTGTTCCTCACATTCCTCCAAGAATCCTCAAAAACCACCAGGACCACACTTGCCTCGTCCCACCCATCTGGGACTGGGGGAACCATCAGTCTGGGGATTGTTTGCTCCCTGAGTTCATCCCTGAGCCCTCTGGACTCCTCATGGAGATCCCCAGAGCTCATGGAGTCGTTCCTCTGGGTTATCCCTCTCTGTGTCACCACGCTCCTTCCCTTTAGTTCACTTTGGGTGAGCTCTGTAGTTTTCTCCTCCTTTTTCCCTCAGTCCCGAGCCCTGTGTAAACAGCTCCATGGTGAGCCCGGAGCCTGAGTCACCCAGCTGTTCTGTGTGATCCAGGGCAGGGGAGGGCTCAGCTCTGACTCACCCATCCCTCCCGAGGGCAGCCCTGCTGGCCCGGCCCTGTTTTATGGCTGGTGTCACTTCTGTCTATGTTCTATGGCTTGTGACCTTCTGTGTGTATCACCTGTGCCCTCTCCTCCAAAGTTTAACTTACCTCAGTTTCTTCCACCAGTACCTGGATTATGTTTTGTTTTTGTTGGAGTCCTCCCTCACACCCAGACCCTGCTGTGGAAGGAATTTGTGTCACCTCTGCTCTTGGGAACTCCACACCTCCTTCCCAGCACCTGAGAGCCCTCTGGTCCAGCTGTGGGCAGAAGTCCCAACCCAAACCCTCATCTAAAATCTCCTTGGATGAGGTAAAAACGATTCCCTGGCCTTTTGTGGGCCCTTCATTTCTCATGTTTGAAGTTGCAGGGTTATGCGCAAGAGTGTGGTTTAGTTAGGACTGGATTGGATGGAGATGGGGCAAGGACTTTGCCTGGGTCCTGCTCCATCCTGGTGGGAGCTAGGGCAAGGCTGGGTGCAGGTGGAGTTCTGGGATAGGGAGCCTCCCCAGGCACCCCCTGGCACCTGTGGGGATCAGCCCGACCTCCCCCTGCCCCTGGGCAGCTGCGTCACCCGGGACAGCCCCGATCCCCAGCACGGTGAGAAAGGGCAGGATCTGGAACAGCCTGGGGGATTTTCCTCTGGTTTGAGCAGGATGGGGAGGGCAGCACCCCCTGGGCAGTGACCCGGCTGGGCAGCCTCAGGGGACACCGGGGACATCAGGGACATCAGGGCAATCAGGGACATCAGGGACATCAGGGCCATTTGGGGGACATCAGGGCCATCAGGGCAATCAGGGACATCAGGGCCATTTGGGGGACATCAGGGACATCGGGACAATTTGGGGGACATCAGAGACATCGGGGACAACAGGGACATCAGGGCCATTTGGGGGATATCAGGGCCCTGCTGTCAGGGCAGCAGCAGCAGCAGCGAACATCTGGAGCCTCACAGCGAACATCTGGAGCCCCCTGGGCTCGGACCCTGATCTCCCCAGCCCTCTCCTCTCCAGACCCGCACGGCAGCAGAGGGAGCCCTTAGGCTGTGCTTTAAAGAACAATTAAATAAACAATCATTTAAAACCGAGCCGACAACGTTTCCAGGTCGGGCTCGTTGGGAATGAGTCCCGGGATCAATCCTGAGCCCTGAGCGGTGCCAGAGCCACCTGCGGGCGTGGCACTGCCCTGGGCACGGTGCCACCTCCCCGGTGCCACCGCGGCCATGCAGAGGGGCGACAAACAGGGGTGACAGAGAGGGGGACGGGCACCAGGGCCGGGGCCGGGCAGGGCCCGAGAGGGATGTGAGGGATATAACGGGAACATGATTCACCGCTCTGCTCACAGGGCTGGGAGCAGCACTGCAGCTGGAAAAAGGCAGCACAAAGTGAATTTGCTGCCAGCCCTGTGTGTGTGGGATCGACTGCCTGTGGCTGCTCAAACAGCCCTCGGGCCCGCCCTGATTTGGGGGAATAAGCTGTGATTTAATAAATTCTCCCTGGGAAAGGATTCGGCCCAGGGCCTCAGGTGGAAATTAAAAATCAGAGTCCAAATGGCCAAAGGAGGATTTGCCATCTGCATCCAAGTCTGCAAGCAAATACAGGCATTTGCAGGAAGAGCTGTCATCCTGCAAGGATTTCTGCAAAAAAAGAGAAAGTCCAGGCAGGGAATGACAAATGGGAGTGGGTGGGAATGGGCTGGTCCATGGGCTGATCCCTGGGATGATCCCTGGGATGATCCATGAGCTGATCCATGGGCTGATCCATGGGCTCACCCTGGGCTGATTCATGAGCTGATCCCTGGGATGATCCATGGGCTGATCCATGGGCTGATCCATGGGCTGATCCCTGGGATGATCCCTGGGATGATCCATGAGCTGATCCCTGGGATGATCCATGGGCTGATCCATGGGCTGATCCATGGGATGATCTCTGGGATGATCCATGAGCTGTTCCATGGGCTGATCCATGGGCTCACCCTGGGCTGATCCATGAGCTGGTCCATGGGCTGATCCCTGGGATGATCCATGAGCTGTTCCATGGGCTGATCCATGGGCTGACCCATGGACTGATCCATGGGCTGATCCCTGGGATGATCCATGAGCTGTTCCATGGGCTGATCCATGGGATGATCCATGGGCTGATCCATGGGCTCACCCTGGGCTGATCCATGGGCTGATCCATGGGCTGGTCCATGGGCTGATCCATGGGCTGGTCCATGGGCGGATCCATGGGCTGATCCATGGGCTCACCCTGGGCTGATCCATGGGCTGATCCATGGGCTGGTCCATAGGCTGATCCATGGGCTGGTCCATGGGCTGACTTGGGATGGATTACATGCATTTTTGAATTTCAGTGCCTGCCTAACTTAGGCTCAACACCACCCAGGGTGTGGAAGCAGTGGGAGCCTTGCAATTCCCTCAGGGAATAACTCCCAGCCCTGCCTCCTGAGCATCCTCCTCTGGCCAGGAGCAGGCTCAGCCCCAGATGTGAACACACAGCTCAGGTCTCTCCTGCTCTAAATATGTACCAGGAGGAAATTCCAGCCCTGGCCCCTCTTGGCAGAGCTCTTGGCTCTGCTCTCGTGGTTTGAGCCGCAGGACCTCTGACTTCCAGCTGCAAAAGTCCTGCAGTTACACAAGAGGAAGCAGCGCAGCTCATGTGCACAGGAATTGTCCCGTGTGCCGGGGCTGGACGCCATCTGTGTGACCCTTGCCGGGGTCAGAGGGGAGACATTCCGTCTTCCCTGTGTCATTCCGAGTAGAAAGCCAAACTCTGGCTGCAGCTCGCAGCCCTGGCAGGCGCTGGGCCCGCGGGGACGCTCGGAGCTGTGTTCCTAAAATGTGATTGAGCAACGCCCAACGCGTCCAGCGGGAGCCGCCGGGGATGAGCCTGGGCCTTCAAGGAAAGGGAATAAAAAACGAGCCCAGCTCCAGGGCTGGGACCTTGGAAGTGTGCAGGAGTCACAGCTGCGAGGGGGAACGGTGACAGTCTCACAGTCTGGAGGGAATTGGAAGCATGGACAGGGATCCAAGCACTGCCGGGACACTGTGAGATGTGCAATTTATGGAAATTCATTGCCACTCCTGACCTGTATTTGCTGGGAGCTGAACAGTGTCACTCACCGACGTTCTGGGAGGGACACACAGGGAAATGCCTGTGGGGCCACCTCCGAGTCATTCCTTGCCCGGGATCACATCCAAGAGGTCTCACCAGAGTCCCAAAATTCCCTTTCCATGCAGTATGACACACACATTCCTCCTCCTGTGCCTGGTGAGGGGACCCTCAGGGCTGGGCTGAGCTCTGGGGGGGTGCCCAGGGTTCTTGGGTGGGATTGCTCAGCCATGCCCAGCTCCACGTGGCCTTTCCTTGTCACCCTGATTTTTTAAGGTTTTCTAAGCCTTCTGATGTTTATGTTCCTGTAACAAACTTTCTCACACACTTTCTGTAAATAACTCATTGTTTTGCATTCTTTTATGGGGGAGGAGAGAACTGGTGGACTGTTGGTTTGTCCGGTGTCATTGGAGAGGTGGCACTGTCACCCTCCAATCCACTGTCACTTTTGGAGAACTATAAATGTTGGAGTCAGAAATTAAGCTTCCTTTTTTTTCTTCACCTTGAGAGCAGCGGTGTGTGCTTGTGTTCTCTCGTGTCCTACAGTGACATTTCCTGGCAGGACAGCCGAGCTGGGGCACAGACCTGCCCTGACCCCAGCCCCAGCCCTCCCTGGGCTGTCCCTGCTCAAGTGGGATGCACAGTGGGATGCACAGGACAGCCCAGCACACTGGGACGGGCAGAGGGCAGGAGGAGATAAGAGAGATAAGAGCATCTCCGGGAAATCTGAGTCACCCCGGAGTGGCGGGAGCTGTCCCGGGGCTCCACTCTCCCTGCACATCCCAGAGGCACCTGGAAAGGAGCCCAGCTGGGGAGGGCCATGCTGAGTGTCCGGCTCTGCAGGCACTGGGGCTTGGTGGAAGTGACACAGAGCTTGGCCCAGCCCGGCCGGATTCCTGTCACACCAGGAGTGCCCTTGGCTACCTGTCCTGCAAGGCTCTTCCCAGGGCAGGGGGCTCCCAGAGGAAGGGATTATTCATTTCCAGGAATGTTTGATGCACTGGGAGCTCCTGGAATGCTCCTCACTGCTGGATGTGTTTCATATTGGGGCTGCTGGGGCCAGGGCTGATTCCATGAGTGCAGGTACCTCATCCCCATGGAAATCTCCCCCGGCTCCTGGAATGCTCCTCAGTGTTGGATGTGTTTCTCTCTGGGGCTGTTGGAGCCAGGGCTGTTTCCCTGGGTGCGGGTACCTCATCCCCATGGAAATCTCCTCCCTGAGGTGTTTCCCATTGGGGCTGTTGGAGCCAGGGCTGTTTCCCTGGGTGCGGGTACCTCATCCCCACGGAAGCCTTTTCCCCAAGCTCCCTGACAAGCACAGGACCTGCGCCCAGCCTGTCACAGAGAAACCACAAACCAAACCTCTCCTTTTGCTTGTTCTGAACCTGCAGCCCCTGCTCTCATCGGCACAGCCTCGGGGGCTCTGTGGGACTTTGGGAGCTGCTCCCCTCAGCCCCTGCTGCTCTCATCCCCCTGGGCTGGCCCAGCAGCATCCCCCGAGCAGGAATCCTGCAGTTTTCCAGGGGGGATAACCTCCGCTCAGCTCGGATCCCTTTTCTGCCCCCGAGCTGGGGGAGCTGGCTGCACCCTCAGCCCTCGTTCCCAGCTCCAGCTCCGGGCGGGGACGCGCTGGGGCCGGGACAGGAGTGAGCTCAGCCCGAGCTGCTGCCCGGCAGGAGCGGGAGCCAAAGCTGCTTCATCCGCGGGGCTCTGTGCCGGCTGACACCGAGCAGGGGCTCTGTCCAGGAGCATCCCTGGGAAGAGGGATGGAGGTGCCAGGAGCCGCCAGGGATGGGGATGGAGACGGTGGCAGCTCGTGTGACCCCCAGCCCTGCCCACCCGTGCGGGGCTGCCCTGGGCACGGATCAGCCCCGCTCCCGGGGCCGCTTTGGGTGGAGCTCCTCGGCTCGATTCCATCTGTCGGTTTCTCCCGCCGCCTTTTCGGGAGCATCCTCCCATGCTGTCCCACCTCGGCCCATGGCAGCTCCACCCTCTGTCCCGGCCCCTCCTGCTCTCTGACTGCAGCGCTCAGGATTGCGATTGTGAAAATCCGCCCCCAAATCCGATGAAGATGTGCTGTGCCTCCTCCGTGTGCGGCTCCGCCTCCCCTCCTGGGGACACGGCGGGGTCACAGCCTGTCCCCGCGGGGTGACACCGCTCTGGGCACTGCCAGCGCTGTGTCCGGGCTCGAAGGTCACCGGGGCTGGGCAGTGACACCGCTCTGGGCAGTGACACCGCTTTGGCACTGCCAGAGCCGTGCCCTGGGCTGGCAGGTTATCTTCTGTCCCCGGGGGTGAGCAGTGACACTGCTTTGGGCACTGCCAGCACTGTCCCCGGGCTCGCAACAGGGCAGGCATGTCTGGGTGGTCCGGCCGTCCCTCCCTGCCCCGGGCACTCCCCGAGGGAGGCTCCCGTGGCACACACAGGCCCCATGGCACACTGCCCAGGCTCCCGTGGCACACACAGGCCCCATTACACACTGCCCAGGCTCCCGTGGCACACACAGGCCCCATGGCACACTGCCCAGGCTCCCGTGGCACACACACTCCATTACACACTGCCCAGGCTCCCATGGCACACACAGGCCCCATGGCACACTGCCCAGGCTCCCGTGGCACACACAGGCCCCATGGCACACTGCCCAGGCTCCCGTGGCACACACAGGCCCCATGGCACACTGCCCAGGCTCCCATGGCACACACAGGCCCCATTACACACTGCCCAGGCTCCCGTGGCACACACACAGGCCCCATGGCACACTGCCCAGGCTCCCATGGCACACACAGGCTCCATTACACACTGCCCAGGCTCCCGTGGCACACACACTCCATTACACACTGCCCAGGCTCCCATGGCACACACAGGCCCCATTACACACTGCCCATGCTCCCGTGGCACACACAGGCCCCATGGCACACTGCCCAGGCTCCTGTGGCACACACAGGCCCCATGGCACACTGCCCAGGCTCCCATGGCACACACAGGCCCCATTACACACTGCCCAGGCTCCCATGGCACACACAGGCCCCATGGCACACTGCCCAGGCTCCCGTGGCACACACAGGCTCCATGACACACTGCCCAGGCTCCCGTGGCACACACAGGCCCCATGGCACACTGCCCAGGCTCCCATGGCACACACAGGCTCCATGACACACTGCCCAGGCTCCCGTGGCACACACAGGCCCCATTACACACTGCCCAGGCTCCCGTGGCACACACACACTCCATTACACACTGCCCAGGCTCCTGTGGCACACACACAGGCTCCATTACACACTGCTCAGGCTCCCGTGGCACACACAGGCTCCATTACACAGTGCCCAGGCTCCCATGGCACACACAGGCTCCATGACACACTGCCCAGGCTCCCGTGGCACACACAGGCTCCATGGCACACTGCCCAGGCTCCCGTGGCACACACACAGGCTCCATTACACAGTGCCCAGGCTCCCATGGCACACACAGGCTCCATTACACACTGCCCAGGCTCCCGTGGCACACACAGGCCCCATGGCACACACAGGCCCCATGGCACACTGCCCAGGCTCCCGTGGCACACACAGGCTCCATGGCACACTGCCCAGGCTCCCGTGGCACACACAGGCTCCATTACACACTGCCCAGGCTCCCGTGGCACACACAGGCCCCATGGCACACTGCCAGAGATGTTACTCAATGCAGACACCGCCGGCAGCCAAATCCCATCCGAGCGGAGCAGGAATTTCACCCGGGCCCGCGGGGAGCTCTCGGCACCTGCTGCAGGTGAAATTCTGCTCCTGCCACCAGGGTTTCGGTGGGAAAACCTCTGTCCTGTGCCTGCAGGGACGGCACAGACGGGGCTGCGGGGAGAGCTGGTGCACTGCTGTCCCCTCCTGTCCCCTCGTGTGCCCCACACGGGCACCAGCAGGGCGAGCACGGCACCCCGGGCAGAGCACCCCGAGCCCTGCAGAGGGAGGATCAGGGACACGATGGAATCCCCGGAATTCCCTGGTGACCGGGCTCCTCCTGCCACTTGAGCGAACTGGGAGCTCCGGGAGGGATCACAAGCTCCAGTTTTTCTTGTAAAAAGCAAACTGGAAGCTCTGGGAGGGATCACAAGCTCCAGTTTTTCTTGTAAAGAGCAAACTGGAAGCTCTGAGAAGGATCACAAGCTCCAGTGTGTTGTAAAAAGCAAAGTGGAAGCTCTGGGAGGGATCACGAGTTCCCCAAGGCTTTGTGCAGAAAGGCTCCATGAGGTAACCCCGTTCCTGCTCCTCCAAAGCCTCGCCCCCTGTGGATCTTCTGTGCAGGGCGGGATCTGCCCTGAACCCAGCTGCAGCTCCTGGGGCTGGGCTGGAGGCTTTTTCAACACGAGGAGATAAAAGCAGAATGTTCAGAAGGGCCTGTGAGGTGACACAGCAGCACTGACCAGGGCCGTGCCCGGGCTGCTCTGCCCCCTCTGCAGGGACAGAACCCCGGGCATGGGCTCAGAGCCAGGCCAGCAGCAGCACCTGGGCTGTTATTCCATGGTTAGGACCAGGGAGCAGCTTTTATAGGACCCAGAACACGGTACCCACACTGGGGATTCCAGTAGGGTTTGTGTCAGCTGCCCAGGAAAGGTACATCCTGGTGGAGAGGGACAGACACACTTGGACAGACAGAGGAGGCTGTACCGGGGCCGTGCGCAGGACAACAGAGACAGCCAGGCTGATTTTCGGCTGCTTTCCCGAGGAAATGAGCGGGCAGCACCGAGTGCCCATGCCCTGGGAGCCTCCAGAGCACCTGGCTGACCCAGCTGGAGCCCAGCAAAGGAGACCAACACCTTAAAAACCCTTTTAGGGTGTGCGGGGGTGTCTGGGGCCGAGCCCAGCTGGTGGCACGGACTGAGGGGTGGCTCTGGGGGATAAGGGCGGCTGGGCTGGGCTGGGTGTGCCCTCCCCCTGTAACGGGGCCGGGGCGCTTTGTGCTGTCACCGGCGCCCGGCACCGGCCGCGTTTCTGGGCGTGTCCCGGGCCTGGCTTCCAGCGGCCGCTGCCCTGCCCCGTGCTCGGCCGCGGCATCCAGGTACCGGGGGAGATGGGGGCTGGCACAGGCTGGCATCCGGAGACTGGAGCGGGCAGCTGAGCCGGGGGAGCTGAGACCGGGCAGAGACACAGAGGGCATGAGAAGGGAGCCCCAGGGAGTGCCTGCAGCCCGGCCTGTGGCCCCTGCCCGGCTCCCAGCCCAGCTGTCCCCGTGTCCAGCAGCATCTCACACCCCACTGCAGCCAGGCTGGGTGCGACTGTGGCTCCCAGCACGGCTCCTGACTGCACAGACTGGGAATTTCCCTTCATAGCCTGGGTTTAAGGAGGATGGGGCTGAAATATCCATCACCAGCCCTAACCCTGGCTTTTCTTTAGAGACGTGACTTTGCCACCTGGCTGTGCTTTCCAGAGCCCTGAGCTCTGTGTGCAGCATCCAATACCCACGGGAGGCTCCAGGGCTTTCCTGGGGCTCAGCTGCGCTCCCAAGCCAGGCAGGCGAGTGACAGAACACGGCTGGTGCTGGTTCTGTACTGCTCCAGGGCTCTTTGGGAGAAATGGGCCCTTGGTGTCTCTGGTGTCCCTGGGACAGGTCCTGGTGTCCCTGCTGGCCTCACTGCCAGGGCTGGTAACAAACCCAGCGAGTTTGACCCTCTGAACTCCAGGGGAAGGGACAGAAGGGTCCGTGCAAAGGCACTGCACATCCCGGGCAGCCTGGGCTCCCCGCATTTGGGGGAGCTGTTCACAGGTGTCCAGGGGGGATGTGGGGAGGGCAGTTTAGGAGGGCTGCACCTTCCCAGAGCCGAGGGGAACAGAAGAGGGCGACACAAGGCTGGGAACTGGGGATAAAAGGAGGCTGCACCCCCAAAACCTCGGGGAGACCTCACAGGTTGGGGCCCAGTGGACTCTCCCTTAAATCCAGTAAAGCTGCACGCTCCATCTCCTCTATGGACATTGCCCCTTCGTGGCGACTCTGACCTGTCCCGAAGGGAAAAACCTCGTGGCCGCACAGCCCAACACTGACTCGTCTGTTTTGTGCCCCCCTGCAGATTCCGTGAGACACATGGCGAGCTTTTTAAAGAAAATCCTGGAGCCGTCCGAGGAGGATGCGTTTGACCACTTGACGTGGATGGAAAAGCCTCGGCTCAGCATCTTCGAGGGGCTGAAGCCAGGTGAGGGTAGAGATGGGCACGGGAGATGGGCAGGGTGGCAGCAGAGCCTCCCCCAGCCTGGGCATTGTCCTCTCGCTGCTTCCCTGCTAAACTTCGGGGCGTTTTTACTGATAATGCTGAATCTCAGCTCCTGGCTGAAGCTCCGCTCCTGGCTGCAGGTGGAGATGGTTTGTGCCGTGCCAGGCTGAGGGGTCGGTGTTTCCCTCGGTTCTGCTGCCCTGCGTGTCTCCAGCCCCGCGGGAAGCTCTCGGGTCGGTAATTCCGCGGCTCCCAGGGGAGTCAGGGTTTGGTGAATGTGGGATGTATTCCCTGGAATATCGGGAAGCACTCGGATTTCGTTTCAGGCAGCGCACCACTAAAGCAATCCTCAATTCTAAGTTCCTGTGGCAGTTCGCTGCCCCAGGTGTAACTTTCCCCTCCCTGATTGCGGGTAATTGATGTTAATTAGTGCCTAATTGCAGCCGTTAGCGCCTCGTTTGTCTCGGCTGCTCGGGCAGGGAGTCTGTGCTCGCACCGGGTGACCCCGAAATGATTTCCGGGGTGTTTCAGTGGCGAACATTGAATTTGGCGTGTGGAACATCCTCTGCAGGGTGTGCGGTGCCTTCCCTCGCGTGGGAAGCGACTCCGTGGCACCGTGAAGCGATCACGGAATCTGTGATTTAATCCGGGGCAGTTTGATTTTCCCTGCACGTGGATGTCCCTGTGGGGTTTGGGCTGTTCCCAGCCCTGTGTGTGACCCTGCTGGGCTGTACCTGTGGGGTTTGAGGTTTGAGTTGTTCCCAGTCCCAGGTGCCCGGGCTGAGCTGTACCTGTGGGGCTGAGCTGTACCTGTGGGTTTTGAGCTCTACCTGTGGGGTTTGAGCTGTTCCCAGCCCTGCATGGCCCTGCTGGGCTGTGTCTGTGGGGTTTGAGCTGTTTCCAGCCCTGTGTGACCCTGCTGGGCTGTACCTGTACCTGTGAGGTTTGAGTTGTTCCCAGCCCCTAGTGGCCCTGCTGGGCTGTACCTGTGGGGCTTGAGCTGTTCCCAGCCCTGCTGGGCTGTGTCTGTGGGGTTTGAGATGTTCCCAGCCCTGTGTCACCCTGCTGAGCTGTACCTGTGGGGTTTGGGCTGTGCCTGTGGGGTTTGAGTTGTTTGGGCTGTACCTGTGGGGCTGAGCTGTTCCCTCCTGCTCACAGCAGCTGTTCTGCCCCCTCAGGTGTCCCAGGGCATGGGCTGTGTGTCCCTCAGGGAGCTGCCCCGTGCCCCCTCCCAGGTTTGCGGGTCCGTGGGCAGACAGAGGTGCTGGAGCAGACAGAGGGCCCTGCTGTGTACAGACAGACAGACAGACAGCAGCGTGCTGCGTGCACCTGGAGCACGGCCAGGGGAACATGGAAAGCAGATGTTGGGCTGGGACCTGCTGGAGAAGCCCTGGCCCCTCGCTTCCTCCTGTGCCTCTGTGGCCAGGGCTGGGGCCGGGGGCTCAGTGCGGCCTTGGTGAGAGGAGAATGTGTGCTCTGGTGGTTCTGTGCAGCCAGGATTGAGGGGAATGTCTTCTCTCTGCTCTGGTGGGTTCCGTGCAGCCCTGGCCAAGGGGAATGTCAGCTCTGTGCATTCACAGAGCACAAGAGCAGCCAGGAGTGCCGTGACACGGGCTGAGGCCGAGGGAATGCCTGCTCTCTGCTCTGGTGGTGTTCACAGAGCACAGGAACAGCCAGGAGGTGCCATTACACAGGGGCTGAGGCACCATCAGGAGCTGAGGTGCTCCCACTGCCATTCCTGCTCCTAGGGCAGCCTGGAGCTGCTCTGGATTCCCCTAGGTGGCCACTGCAGGCAGGTGGGTGTGGGGCCCCCCAGAGTCCCCCCTGCCCACCCAGAGCAGCCCTGCTCCTTCTCTGGGGCAGCACTGGGGATCTGGGCCCTTCCCCACGGGTTTGGGCCCGATCCCTGCATCCCTTCTCAAAGAAAGACCCTGATGGGCTTCACAAACCTCCCTGATTCCCCCAGCCAGGGAATGGGAATGCTCCTGCTTCTTCTTTGCCCTTTCTGTGTCACCTCATACTTGGTGTATCTGCCCCATGGAAAGGGATCCCAATTCAAGGCTCTGCAGACACTCCTGCTCCTGCCAGCCCTGGCTCCTGCAGCTGGGATGTGGCAGAGGAGCAGCCCCTGCAGCACAGAAGGCGGCTGGGGGAGCTGGAAGCCTTTCTGCAGCTTGGGCTTTCTCTGCTCTCAGCAGCACAAAAACCAGAACATCAGGAATTTTATAGGAATTTTATTCTGTCTCGCCCATAGGCTCTGCTTGAGGGTTTCCAAAGGGGTTTGGTGGTTCAGGGCTGGGAGAGCAGACAGAGGTTGCTGCAGGGAGGAGGGATCACTTGTGCTGAGCAGGAAAACTTCAGTGGGGTGATTTTTCTCTTGGAGAGAGGAGCAGCACTATTGGGAAATCCAGGCTGGAGAGGATGTTCTGAGGGACTCGTGCTTCTCCTGCTCCAGGCCATGTGCGCAGCTGGAGCAGCCCCAGCCCTGGCTGGCTTTCAGGGCAGACTGGGGAAACTAATTGGATCCAAATGCCCTGATCTGGCTCCCCTGGCTGTGGAGTATCTGGGACCCAATGGGTGATTTGGGGTGTTAAATGGCTCTTGTGTGGGGCAATCCCACAGGTGAGGGCCTGGCTGTGCCTGATGGCTCGGGCAGGACTTTCCTCTGCAAAAGAAAACCAGTATTTGGAGGGGATTAACCTTTTGCTGGGGAAACTCCTGCCAAGGGTGTGTCACTGTTGGCAGGAACAATCTCTGGATGCTCTTGGACGTAGTGGTCTGTGCTTTCATTTGAGGGTGCCTCTGTTTTTGGGATCCTTTATGGAATCTTTATGGAGTGTTAATCCGAGACATCCCTTTCCTGCAGCTCAGGGAAGGGCAGGGGGGGCACTCAGTGTGACTGTGCTTGAACTTTGCCTTCCTTGCCCCTGGGAAGATCGTTCTGATTCCCACTTCACGTCCTGTGCAAGGGAGAAAAGGCTGAGCTGGGGAGAGCAGAGGAGAGCTGAGCTGTTCTCCAGGCAGGGATTTCCTTGAGCACAGTTCAGGAGAGGAGGACAGTGCTGGGATTGTCCTGGGGAGGACACTGGACAGTGCTGTTGTGACTGTCCCATGGAGGACACTCCTGTTCCTGGGACCCCTGTGCTCCTGTGCCCAGGCTCCTCTGGTATCAGTGTCTCCTGGAAATCCCATCCAATTTCCGTGCAGGAACATGTGAGGGATGCAGCAAAGGGCAAGCACAGCTCTTGTAGAGGAGCAGAGTGTGGGTTTCACTGTGGGTGGCTGACCTGAGGGTCTCCATGTGCCATCCATGCCCTGCTGCCCCTCTGTCCCCAGCAGCTCCTGGTGTGTCCAGGGCTGATGGAGCAGCCTGTGCACAGCCTCTCCTCTGGGCAGGAGGGAGAACAGCTCCACCACAAAGCTCCTCTGGGTGTGCTGCAGGACCCTGGCAGTGCTGGTTCCCCTTCTGGTGAGCCGTGGGGTGAAATGGGGGGAGTTTCCTGTGCTCACTGAGGCTGGGGCTGACAGAAAGCTGCTGCTGGTGGCAAATACAGAAAGGGTCACAGAGTGGTGACACAAGTGGTGACACAAGTGGTGACAGAGTGCTCTGAGTGCTGCCTGATGACAGAGCTGTTCACAGAGCCCTCCAGCTGGGGATGGCAGGGCAGAGGCTGGGCCAGGGCAGGGCTGCTCAGGCACAGAGCCCAGCTGCCCTGGGACAGGGCTCCTGCAGCCTCCAGGCCAGGGCTCTGCTGCCTCTGGGACGTTCCCAAAGAAATCCAGGCCTGTCCTTCCCTCTCTGACATGAATGGATGGGCCAGGCCAGGGCTCTGCTGCCTCTGGGACATTCCCAAAGCAATCCAGGCCTGCCCTTCCCTCTCTGACATGAATGGATGGGTCTGGGGTGTGTGACACCCACAGGGACAGGGAGTAGGAAAGTGATGTCATCCCGACCTCGGATCACTCAGGTCGTTCAGGGAGGCTCCCAAAAACACACAGCCCCCACCAGAACTCAGCAACCACAACTCCTGCAGGGAATTTCTTCCCTGGATGTGCAAGTTTTATTTTTATCCTTCTGTGCAGCTGCTGTACATGAGGATAAAAATAAATTTTTACAAAAAATTCACTGTAAATTTTATTTTTACAAAAATTTTTTTGGTAAATTTTATATTTATCCTCATGGCAGCTGCTGCTCTGGACAGCCCAGGTCTGTGGGGGGGGATCTGTGCAGTGGGGCAGGGGGGAATCACAACAGAAGGGAGGGACTGGTGCAGCTGCAGCACTGTGGAAGAGCGTTTAATGAAACCATGAATGTGACAGCCCCAGGGATACCCCGTGTGCAGGCCAGGCTCTGTGCCCCAGCCCTGCCTGGGCTCTATTTGGTGGGTCTGGGCAGGGTTTCCTTTCCTGCCCTGGTGTTTGCTGCACAGGAATGATGGGCTGGGCAGGGGGAGGCTCCTGGCCGGGGAAGGGGAATTGCACAAACAGAGCCGGAGCTGGTTGGACACTCAATGTTCCTGTCTCACATTTCTGGCATGGCAGGGAGGTGTCCCAGCCCTGCAGCATCTCCCTGCTCAGAGCAGCTGCTGTCCCTGCCCTGCCCGAGGTGTCCGGGACAGTTTGTGTCCAGGGGCCCCTCCTGGGAACGTGGGGTGGGGCAGGGCTGGGTGCTGGGCACGGCCCTGTGCCCCCTCTCTGCCCCATGGACAGGGGCTGGGTGCTGGGCACAGCCGTGTGCCCCCTCTCTGCCCCATGGACACGGGCTGGGTGCTGGGCACGGCCCTGTGCCCCTTCTCTGCCCCATGGACAGAGGCTGGGTGCTGGGCACGGCCCTGTGCCCCCTCTCTGCCCCATGAACAGCCTGCCCAGGCCAGCTGTGTCCCCATCCCTCTGGTTTAGAAGCTCTGGATGTGACACTTGGGGACAGGGCATGGGGGTGGCCTTGGCAGTGCTGAGGGAGCGGCTGGACCTGGTGATCCTGGGGCTTTTCCAGCTGAATTCCATGGATCTTTGATTTCAGAGGGTCAGGGCTGGGGTTTGAAACACTAAGTGCAGCAAAATCAGGAGCCTGGAGCTGCCTGGGGCAGGGAATTGTGCCCTGGGGCAGGGAATTGTGCCCTGGAGCTGGGAATTGTGCCCTGGAGCTGGGAATTGTGCCCTGGGGCAGGGAATTGTGCCCTGGAACGATGCTGCTGGCCCAGAGCTCAGGAGATGTTTGGGCCGTGACATCTCCCGGC
The DNA here is from genome assembly GCF_035770615.1 of Melospiza melodia melodia. Lineage (NCBI taxonomy): Eukaryota > Metazoa > Chordata > Aves > Passeriformes > Passerellidae > Melospiza > Melospiza melodia. Next base: position 1,474,254 of record NC_086217.1, on the reverse strand, counting down.
TGCAGGGGCCAGGCTGAGAGCGTGTGGGGCCGGGATGAGCAGGAACAGCCCAGCCCTGTGCCTGGAATGTCCTGGTGTCACTTGTCCTGTCCCTGCTCCTCTCACCCACGTGCTGCAGGCGCTGCCTGGCAATGGTTCCCGTGCTGAGGGGGATTTCATGGCAGGGTGAAAACAAACAGGGCGAGTTTTCCATCTGGAGGGATTGTTTCCACTGAAAAGTGAGATTTTCTGTTCTCTTGCCTGAACACGTTTTTGATGCAGAGTGGATGTTTTCCAGTTTCTCATCTTGTCAGAAAGTCAGCAGCTCTCAGAAGTAGATTTATTCCAGCAAAATCCTTTCAGGCTGGAGCTTTTTCTCCCCAGCTCCTTTTCAGCCAGCTCCACTCATTTTAGCTGTTGGGGTTGGATGTCTCCTCATGAGTGCCTTCACACAGAAATCCTTTTCCCATTTTAGAGAGCAGGATTTTAGTGAAAGCAGGAAAAACCATAAAGCAGAAGAATCTCCGTTTTGTTATTAAAAACCTGCTGGGCACTGCAGGGAATGGGCACAGCCCCAGAGCTCCAGGAGCCTTTGGACACCCAGGGATGGACAGGGTGGGGTTGTTGGGGTCTGGGCAGGGTCGGGGGCTGCACTGGGTAATGCTGGGGGTTCCTGGCTGTGGTTGCCAGCCTTTGGACAGCCAGGGATGGACAGGGGGAATCGCTGGGGCTGGGCTGGGTGATCCTGGGGGTGCCTCCAGCTCAGGCCATTCCCTGGCTGTGGTTTCCAGCCTTTGGACACCCAGGGATGGCCAGGGTGAGATTGTTGGGGGTCTGTGCAGGGCCAGGGGCTGCACTGGGTGATCCTGGCTGTGGTTTCCAGCCTTTGGACACTCTGGGATGGATGGGGGTATTGTTGGGGTCTGTGCAGGGCCAGGGGCTGTACTGGGTGATCCTGGGGGTCCCTGGCTGTGGTTCCCAGCAGAGCCCCTGCCCTGGGGGGGCCGAGGCTGCTCCCCCTGCCATGGGGAGCCCCGTTGGGCTGGGCCCGGCTGCTTTCCAGATGTTTCCATCAGATGGAGCTGTGGATGTGCTCTGGGCTCCCCGGCCTCCCCAGAGCGCCGCCGTTCTCATGGGGGGACATTCCCGTGCTGCCCTCGCTGCCCGGAGGGGCGGGTGGGGGGACAGCTCGGGGGGTGCAGCGGGGCTCTGTGTGTCCCCTCTGTGTCCCCTCTGTGTCCTGGGTCAGCAGTCCTGGCACCAGGCCTGGCCTGAGCTGCCCTCCTGCCCCTGGAGTGGGGCTGGGGCTCCAGGAGAGAAGGGAAAGGAAATTCCAGGAAATGAAATGAAATTCCAGGAAAGGAAAGGAAAGGCGCTGCTGTTTGTCCCCTGGTGCTGAGGAGGGGAAACCTCTGTACAGAGCCACAGCAGCATCGGCATTGGTGGGACCTGGATCCTCTGAGCTCCTTCGGGAGGGAATCCTGCCCTGAGGATGGGGATCCCTGGCAGTTTGCTGCCCCTCAGGGCTCAGGCCAGCCCAGAAACAGCTCCGGGGCAGAGCTGCGGTGTGGGATTGCCCCAGTGAAACCGGGAGGTGTCCCCAGCCCTGCTGGAGCAGCAGCACAGCCTGGGCCGCGCTGGGACAGGAGGGGCTGAGGGCGGTGTCACCCCTGGGGGCAGCTGGGGACCTCGGGAGGAGCAGTCCCAGCACTCTGCAGCATCAGCAGCGCTGGGTGCAGGCTGGAGCTGCTGTCCTTTGCAAAGGGCTCCTGTCCCTGCGGCTCAGCATGGTCTCCCTGCAGCATCTCCAGCTCTGCGAGCCCTGGGGCACCCCCAGGCTCTGCCCTGAGCCTGCTGGAGCACTGAGGCTTTGGGGGGCAGGATTCTGGGTGGCAGGAGGCGGATGTGGAGCCACTTCTGAGCATCTTGCCCTTTGCATCCTGCCTCATCTGCATTGGAGTGCAGGGCACTGTGTCTCCCCGGGGGAAAAATGCCCAGAAATTCCACAAACCCTTCAATATGGTTTCTGTTTTACAGCCAGACAAAAAGGGGCCCTTTGTGTGAGGGCTGAAAGGAACAGCCCAGTCCCACAGCCTCCCCAAAAGCTTAATGTCAACTATTTGCCTCCTTGTGCTTTCACATAAACAAGCACTTTCTCTGGGGTTTCTGGGCTCTGGTGGCTCCTCCAGCCCGTGACTCCTGGGGGATGGACACAGCCCTGGCGCCCATCTCCCAGCCAGGGAGTCCAGGGAAGGTGACCAAAGCTGGGCTTGGGGAGCAGGGTTTAATTCCAGGCTCTGCTGCTTGTCTGCCAGCAGGGACGAGCTCTTGCTCACAGATCTGGGCTGACTGAAGCAGCAGAGCCTGGTGAATGCCCCTGCTCACCCCAGCCTGGCCCAGGGGCTGCCTCTGCTCCAGCTGGGGCATCCCTGGGTGCCTGCCCCGGGCATCCCCATCCTGCCCTGGGCATCCCCCACACTGCCCCGGGCTCCCCCTGCCCTGGTGCCTGCCCAAGGAGCAGCAGCAGCACCTGAGGGGCTGCCCTTGCCCTCCTGGGGGTGTTTGTGGGGTGCTGGAGCATTTGGGGTGTAGCACCAGGGATCTGTGTCCTGAGCCCACCTTCCTGGTGTGGGTGTGTGGGATCTCTTGCTCTCTGTGAAAGGAACAGGGCAGAAGAGCAGACAGGGCTGATGGTGTCTGCAGAGAGCAGAGCTGGGCTGACAGCAGGGGCAGCCGCACTGCTGGGTGGGGTTGTTGCTCAGGGCTATTGCACTGCTGTGGGTATTGATCAGGGCTGAAAGCAGGGGCAGCAGCACTGCTGTGGGTATTGATCAGGGCTATTGCACTGCTGTGGGTATTGATCAGGGTTATTGCACTGCTGTGGGTATTGATCAGGGCTATTGCACTGCTGTGGGTATTGATCAGGGCTATTGCACTGCTGTGGGTATTGATCAGGGCTATTGCACTGCTGTGGGTATTGATCAGGGTTATTGCACTGCTGTGGGTATTGATCAGGGCTGAAAGCAGCAGCACTGCTGTGAGTGTTGCTCAGGGGCTGACAGGAGAGCCAGCAGCATTGCTGTGGGTATTGATCAGGGCTATTGCACTGCTGTGGGTATTGATCAGGGCTGACAGCAGAGGCAGCAGCACTGCCGTGGGTATTGCTCAGGTTCCCAGCTGTGCCCTGGCTGCTGCCTGTCCCAGCAGTGTCCCAGCAAGCTGGGGATGCTCTGCTGCCTCTTCTGCTGCTGGGGGATCCCCCACACTGGTTCCTCCTCCTCCCAGCACTTTCCAGCCTTGGGGCTGTTTTTGGGGGTGCTCCCACGATCTGAACATGGCTCCTGGGCTGGGTGAGGGCAGTGCTGCCCTGGAGAAGTGAGGGGGGTGTGATCCCCAGGGATTCATTCCCACCTCAGACCCTGCTGGGAAGTGTTTGGGAGTGTGGTGCCCTGGCCTGGGTGGGACTGTGGCCAATCATCCCCCCAGTGAGCCCCTGGCTCGGTGCCCAGTGCATGCAAAGCTCCCTGAGGGCCCTGGATGGGCCCTTGTCCACTCCCCTGGTGCTGGATCAAGCCTGCCCTGGGATAAGCAGGAACAGAATACTTGTTGAGCTATTTGTTCCTCTGTTGGCTTTTCACTGCAGCCCCAGCACCTAGACGAGGTTTTTCACCTTCCCTGGAATCTGTCACAGGATCCTGACTTCCCAAATCTGCCCTGCTGCCTCTTGTGTGGCTGTGTTCCTGCTCCTCCCCTTTCAGAGCCTTCATCCTCTCTTTCCATCTCCCTCTCACACACAGGGAGGAGCTTGGCTCGGAGCTGCTCATGGACAGCTTCAAACAGCACAACCAGATGAATGAATAAAGGGGATTTTTGTTGGTCTTATCCTTTCATCAGCTTGATTTGGTTCCCAGCAGTTGATTTTGTAATTGCTGTTCCATCTTTGTGCTGAGGGTCAAATTAAAATCCTGCTGGAGATGGGAGCAGAGTGCTGTGGGGTTGTACAGGACAAGGAAGGGCTGAATTCTGAATTCTGGCAGAGGAGCACTTGGTTCTGCTCATTTTGCTGTACTCAGAGGCTGGAGAACCCTTGGATGGAGCCTGGGGGGCAGGAAGTCTGTGCTGAGGCTCAGCAGGTGAAATGCAGCATGAGGATGCTCCCAAAGTGCCTTCCTGGCCCCCAGGCTTTGGGGCAGGGAGACTTCAGCTGGTGCTTCCTCACAGGGTGCTCCAGGGTTTCTGTGCTTCTCCTTGCTTGTTTGACATGTTTCAGTGTCAATGAAAACCCTGAGTCAGTGGGAGATTGTAGGGTCATTAGTGCTGGAAAGGCCTTTAGGGCTGGCTCCAGCCACGGATCCCACAGTGCCACCTCCACCCCAGGGCTCGTGAGTGCTGGGATCTGTACCCCAGGCAGGACCTTGGGCCTGGAGGGGCTGCAGGGACCCTGTCCCTGGGTCTGGGGGTGCTGCAGGGACCTGTGAGTGCCCAGGCTGCTCCTGCCCCCCTGGCCATGGGGGAATCCCCTGCCCAGCCCTGGATGTGTCAGCTCCTGCAGGCCAGGCCACCCCAGCCAGGAATGTGGGAAGCTGAGGGCCTGACGGCAGGGGCTGCCCTAAAAACAAATGAAGGAACCGAGGGAGGAATATTTGTAATGATTGTGAACTTTAGGAACAGAAAATAAAAGCCTATTCTTTGCAGAGGTCCCTCTGCAGGCTGTAATTTCATTTCCCCTATTTGCTTTCACTGCTTGCCCTGGCCCTGTCAGAGCCCCCTGATTTACAGGCGACAGCTCTGGCTGTTTGTCAGGCAGGGCTCTCTAAATATAAGGGTGTGAAACCTGTCCCAGTGCCAGCAGCTCTGAGGGCTGAGCCCCTGGGCTGCAGCAGGAGCACAGGGCTGGCTGAGGCACAGGGCTGGTGGGTGCTCTGTGCTCTCAGCAAAGCCTCCCTCCCTCCCTGGGCAGAGATTTCCCCTGCCCTGCCCTGCCCAGGGTGATGGCAGCAGGGCAGCCTCTGTGCTCTCTGAGCCCTGCTCAGCACCACCAGGCACAGCTTTACTGAGCCAGGTTCAGCCCAGGGCTTGGGCTCAGGTTTTGTTTTATTCCCCTCGTGAAAAGGCAGAGCAAATGAGCCAGGTAAAGCCTCACACAATGGCAGGGATGCAGCACGGCCTGCTGATGAAGTGAATGGATAATTATGTCTGGAAGTTGGGGGAGATCTCAGCGTGTGTTTTAAGCTCTGGCTGATTAGGAGGAGCTGTGCTCCCTGTGTGATGATGTTTCTGTGTGCTCCTGTCTTTGGTGGTGCCTTTTTGGATGGTGTTAAAATAGTGGGGACTCTGCCTGTCAATGACTTGTAGCAGCATTAATTTGGATTTGAAGTGGCCACGTGTGTCCCCACTCTCCCACAAGCCATAATTCCATCACAAGCTATAAAACGTTGGGTTTGCCCATTCTCAGCATCACAAAAGGGCTGTTGTTTGAGCAGGGGCTCCTCACACCCTGCCCTGCAAAGGGGCTCCAGTGGATCCCCCCAGCCTGGGGCTGATTTACAGCCTGGCTGGGCTGAGCCTGGGCTGCTGTGCCAGAGCAGGGGGAGCAGCCTGGGGAGTGCTGGCTCTGCTCTGAGCACAGCTGGATGCAGGGGGCAGCACAAAGGAGCCTTTTTGCTTCAGGTTTGGGCTGGGGCAGAGAATCTCAGACTGGTTCAGGTTGGAAGGGACCTTAAAGCTCACCCTGTCCACCCCTGCCGTGGCAGGGACTCTCTCTGTAGGGGCGTCAGGGGCAGCACGGTTGGGACGCAGACAAGAGATCTCTGCAGCCAGCTCTGGAACTTGCGGTTTATTGCAAAGGGCCTGGGGGCAGGGCCCTGCTGGGAGCTGCCAGCCACAGCTCAGAGCAGGCCCAAAGAGGGAGAGAGGATGAGAGGGTAAAGGGTAAGAGAGTAAAAGGAGTAAGAGAGTGAAATTCCCATTACAATACAATAAATCTTCTTCTGTGCTGAGTATTCTAATTCTCACTAATCAATCTAGCACAAGATACAAATCCTACAGCATTTCCATACAGCCTATAAGAATCATTACATTCCCATACTGTGTTACATTTCAAACCCTAAAAACTCCTCTTTGGGCCCCTTCTGCCAAGCTGTAGGGTCTGCTCTGACCCTTGGAGCTGTCTGCAAGCAGAGGGTGTTGTTCCATCAATAAGGGATCACCTTCAGCTGGCCATGCCATTGTTTTCCAGTTGTTCAGTAACTGAGGGATCTCAAAACTTGCTTTCATTTCAATCTTGCTTATAGTTTCTATATTCTCAAAATCTTTTGCCAGGCAATCATATTGATAAGGCTTTCCTGTTTCATCTTCCACAACAGGACAGCTCCTGATCCCTGATCCCTGGTGTGGGCAGCTCCAGGAGAGCCCCGGGCAGGGCAGGGCCAGCTCTGGCTGGTAGGTGCTGCAGGGAGAGCAGCTCGTGCTCAGAGCATTCCCAGGGATGTCCTGGAGCCCTTTTTCCCCGGCCTCTGGAGTCACTTCCAGGCCAGTAGCCAAGCACAGGCTGTAAATAACCGAGTGTGGCTGATGAGCCCAGCTCACTCTGCTCTGGGATGTTGTCAGCTCTGGGCTTTCCCCTGGCATCCTCTCTGCAGTGCTTTGCATTCCCGTCCTTGCTCCCAGGGCTCTCCTGTCATGCTCAGGGTGTGAAGGAATCACTTCTGTGGGGCTTCCCCAGGATGTGACACAGGGAGAGCTGCTGGACCCGTCCCTGCAGGCAGGGAATGTCTGTGTGTCCTCCCCTGTCGCTCCTTCAGCATTTCTGCTTTGGGAAGGGTTAGAGGGAAGGTCACAGGAGAAATGTCTGGGATTTGCATCTGCCTCTGTCTCAGGTCTCCAGCATGGGAACTTTGGGAGATCTTGTGACCTTGTCTGGGTTCTTAGCACCCACAACCACACAGGAAAATTCAGCTGCTGGTAAACAAACTTTCCTCTACACCAAAATTCCCACACCATCAAAAACCCAGCCTGGGGATGTTCTCCATCATTGCTTTATTACCATTTAGGAAAGTGTACAACCCCTTTATTGCCCTGTGAGGTGATGCTGTGGCAGTTGGGCTCTGCAGCTGAGCCTGAGGCCCTCTGGAAACTTCGGGAATGTCCGTGAGTGGCAGTGTTTATCCAGGATTAAACAGCACAGCAGCCCGTCCTGCTGTCCTGGACGTGTCCTGCTGTCCTGGATGTGTGAGCCCAGCCAGCCTCCTCACCTGGAGCTGGGACATCTCTGATGCCCAGCAGCCCTTTCTTCCATGGATCATTTGGCTCTCCATGTAGCTGTCCCTCGGTGCTGTCCCTTGGCCACAGCAAAGCCACCCCTGCAGGTCCCTGGTGCCACCAAGGGCTCCTGGGTGCCCCTGCCGGGGCGGGCAGCGCCGGGCAGTGCTCTCAGGCGGTGTTTTTGGGTTCTTCCCGCAGAGGATGTGCTGCCCTCGCCCAACGTGGGGCTGCCCAGCGCTCTGATCCCCCGGGAGCCGCCCGGGCCCGCCTACGTGACCCACACGGGCCCGCTGGTGCGGTGGCTGCGGCAGCAGGACGGGCCGGGCCGGGCTGCCCCGGAGCTGCACCCGCACCCGGCCCCGCACCCGGCCCCGCACCGGTACCGGCCCCGCTCCGAGCCCAGACCCGCTCCCGGCCCTGCTCCGGCCCTGAAGCGTCCCCCGGCACCGCCCCGGCACCGGCGCGCCCCGGCACCGCCCGCGCCCTGCCACACCATCATCTTCGCCAGGAGACCTGCACAGGATCAGCTTTGCCAGGACACCTCCCATGGTCATCCTTGCCAGAAAACCAACACAGGATCAGCTTTGCCAGGAAACCTCCAATGATCATCCTTGCCAGAAAACCAACACATGACCATCCTTGCCAGAAAACCGCCACATGATCATCTTTGCCAGGAACTCTCCAAATGATCATCTTTGCCAGAAAACCTCCCCATGACCATCTCTGCCAGAAAACCTGCACATGATCATCTTTGCCAGAAAATCCCCACAGGATCAGCTTTGCCAGGAAACCTCCCATGATCATCCTTGCCAGAAAACCAAAACTGCCTCATGATTGTCTTCGCCAGAAAACCTGCACAGGATCAGCTTTGCCAGGAAACCTCCCATGATCATCCTTGCCAGAAAACCGCCACATGATCATCTTCACCAGAAAACCTGCACAGGATCATCTCTGCCAGAAAACCCCCACAGGATCAGCTTTGCCAGGAAACCTCGCATGATCATCCTTGCCAGAAAACCAAAGCCGCCACATGATCATCTTTGCCAGGAAATCTACACAGGATCCTCTTTGCCAGGAACTCTCCAAATGATCATCTTTGCCAGAAAACCGCCACATGGCCATCCTTGCCAGGAAATCTCCAAATGATCATCTCTGACAGAAAACCTCCACATCGCCATCTTTGCCAGAAAACCTCCCCATGACCATCTCTGCCAGAAAACCAACACATGATCATCTTTGCCAGAAAACCGCCACACGATCATCTCTGCCAGGAAACCTCCACAGGATCATTTTTGCCAGAAAACTGCCACAGGATCATCTGTGCCAGAAAACCTCCCCGGAGCATCCTGCCCCCGAGCAGCCCTGCCTGCCCCAGCCACAGGGAGTGACCCTGAGGCCGAGGAGAGGAGGAAGATGCTCCTGAGTTTATGACTTTGCTCCTGAGCACTCTCCAGACTCATTAAACCTCCCTGCAAGCAGCACTGAGCTTTTGGAGTCTTTTCCTAAAAGGTTGATTGGAATGGAAGCAGAAGGGGGTGGAAATGCATGCTGGTCTCTGCTCCTGCCTGGAGCAAACCACAGCTCTGCATTTGAAATAAAATATTTAAGTTGTGATGGTGGGAAAAAAAAATGATCCTTTTCTTGCTATCAAAATTATATTTGCTTGAGGAAGCCGTTTGTCCTGGAAAACTCTGCTGGAGTTATAAACAACTTCTCTGAGAGTCCTGAGTATTTTCTGCTGCATCCAGTGTGTGGTTCCTGCTGTGCAGCTCCTGGGAGTTTGGCTGCTGTGGGACCGGTGCCACTTGGCTGCTGAGGGCTTTGGGAAAGGGTGTTTGGTTTCTGCAGGGAAAGAATGTGAAGAATGAGAAAATGTGGCAAAAAAAAAAAAAAAAAAAAAAGAAAAAAGAAAGAGAGAGAGAGAGAAACTACCACTTTCTGGGCTGGATAAATAAATTTGTTCCTTGTCCTATTTTGAGCCGGGTTCCTCTCACTGTGCCTGCAGCACGTCACGAGCCCCGTCCTCAGGAGAGGCCCTCAGGGCTGGTCACGAGCCACGGAGCTGGGGACAAATAAAAGCAAATAAATACGTAAATAAATAAATGGAGCTCCCTTTCCAACCCTTCCCTGGGGCTTTGTCTGGGGGATCATGGAAAGGGACGTGGCCAAATGCTGCCTCCCTGCTAAGGGCTGGGACAGAGCCAGGGGGGCCCAGGGGCTGTGTCTGCCTGTGACAGGGTCACTGTCACCCCTGGGGACAGGGCTGGGGCTGAGGCACCACTGAGCCCCAAGGTGTGCCAGGTGATGGGATGGAGCCCCTGGCCAGGGCTCTGGGTTTGGCTGCTCCATGCCCCATTCCAAGGGAGCAGGAAGGCCCCCATTTCCCAAATTCCCCAATTCCCATTTCTGTATTTTCTCAATTCCCCAATTCCCCATTGTCCCCAGGGTGCTGCCAGCCCTCCCTGCCCGTGCAGAGGCTGCTGGAGCAGCTGGGAGCAGTTTGTGCTTGCTGAGGGATGGGGGAAGGCAAACAGCCCCCCTCCTGCCCTGGCCTGACTGCACAGAGCCTTTTCCAAGGTCTGCTTTAGTGGTGTTAAACCATTCCCACACTGCTCCTCCTCAGCCTCAGGTGGATGGCCAGAGCTATTCACAGGCACTTCTGTGGCAGGAAACGGTGGAGGAAGAGGTTGGGATCATCCCTGGAGAGCCAGGAACGGCAGCTGAGGTGGCTGAGAGAACATTCCCGTTTTTCTTGGGCGTGTGGAAGGGTTTGCACACATGCTGGGCTCTGGGGGAAGGTGTCCAGGACATCTCTGTGGGAAGGGGTCCCAGGACACCTGCGACAGTTCCCTGTAGGTGGGGAGCCCTGTCCTGGCCAGCTCCAGGGTAATGGAGGTGCCATGGGCTGCTCCTTGCTCTCCTCTTCCTCCCAGGAGCAGATTTTGGTCTTGTTTTCCCTGCAGCAGGGTCAGTTGTGTGCAGCTGGATCATCCCTGCAGCTCAGGAGTCCTGCAGCCACCTTGGCAATGTTCTGGCAGTGCAGCTGCCTGCAGGAACAGCCAGGGCTCTGCAGGATCCCAGGCAGGGAGTGATTTTATCATTAAAAAGCAGTTGGAAATGCATTATGTCCTTAGTGGAGGCTGAAGCTTTGCTTCTCCAGGACAAATCAGAGTAAAATGGAAACAGGCGGAACCAAGTGTTCTGGAAAGCACTTGTGGGAACAAAGGGGGAAAACCCACAATGAAGGCAAAAGAGAGAAAAACCCAAACCCCCAACAAACCCCAGACTTGCTGGCTTTGGCCGTTCCCAAAATGAGTTTTTCAGTGACTCCACTTTATGGGAAATGTTGGCTGTTCTGCTGTCGCTGAGGGTAAAAGGGGCCTCCCCAGAGGTGCAGATGGCAGCGTGGTGATTGTGTCACTCGTGCCCTTGCACACCAGTGCAGTGCTCTGGGGCTCTGCTCTGGAACATTCCCTTGCATTGCAGAACCCTGAACTGGGGCTGGGGGGCTCTGGGGGTGCCATGGGCTCCTCGCACAGCTGAGCTCTGTGTTCCAGGCAGGCTGAGCCCCCAAAACACCCCAGAGGTGTCCTCGGGGCCCAGCTGGACAGGGAGGGTTATTGGGGCACAGAACCCAGGGGCAGCAGGGGCTGGGGCACCGCCTGGGGCTGGGCTGGGATTGTCCCCAGCCCTGGCAGCAGCAGCTCCAGGCTGAAGCATCCCTGCCCCGCTGCCAGCAGTGCCAGGACAGGTGCCAGGGCTGCTGCAGAGGGGCTGTGCCAAGCCCAGGGCAGGATCAGCCCCAGCTCCCCCTCCCAGGAGGGACGGGCTGGGATGGAGCTGCTGCTGCTGCTGCTCTGCCATCCCTGCAGGCCCCCCAAAGCTGTGCCCGTGCTGGGGGTCCCTGCTGCTCAGACTCCCTGGCCCCACAGACACGGGGTCCTGTCCCAGCCTGGGGGGCTTTGGGGCGGGTGGAGTTGGGATTGTCCCACAGACAGGGGGTCCTGGCTTTGGGGTGGGTGGAACTGAAGACATTGTCCCACAGATGGGGGTCCTGTCCCGCAGGCAGCTCAGGGGCTTTGGGGTGGGTGGAATGAGGGGAATTGTCCCACAGACAGGGGATCCTGTCCTAGCTCAGGGGCTTTGGGGTTTTGGGGAATTGAGGGGAACTGTCCCACAGACAAGGGGTTAAGGGGGTCCAGTCCTCAGGCAGCTTTGGGGGCTCTGGGGTGGGTGGAATTGAGGGGGGATTGTCCCACAGACAGGGGGTTAAGGGGGTCCTGTCTAGAGGAGCTCAGCTTTGGGTGGGTGGAATTGGGGAGATAGTCCCTGCCCATCACAGGGGGCTGGAGCTTTAAGGGTCCCGTCAGCCCAAACATTGCCATAATTCTGCTGGAGAAAACCCCTTCATGTCTGGCTCTGGGGCTGACCCACGGTGCTGGGGTTGAGCCCGGGTGCTGGGGTTCAGCTCTGGGGCTGACCCACGGTGCTGGAAGCCTCCTGGAGGAGCCCTGGCCCTCAGCAGAGCCAGGGCAGGGCTGGGCCAGCCCGGGCTGGGCTGTGCTGAGTCACTGGTGTGGCATCACAGGGCAGGGAGAAGCTGCCATTCCTGCAGGAGCTCTAAACCCGGCCATTCCTGCCCTCGCCAGGCCCTGCTCCATCCCCCAGCACACAAAGGTGCTTTCTGCCTGTCCCAGCTCCGTGCTGGGAGCTGCTGGGCTGCTCCAGCTCTCCCAGTGACTTGGCCCCTGTAGGAGCTTGGTATGATGTCAATGTTTTGAGTGGGTGAAGCAGAGGAGGCAAAAATAGACATTTAGACATTTTTCCAGTTATGCCTTTTCAAAAATGAATATTTATAGCTCGGTGCCTGAACACAGGCCCTCTTTGTGAATCTGCTTCCAATTGCAGCCCAGCACATGGCCCTGGACCCTCGGGGGGTGTGCAGGCAGCTCTGGGCCCTGGCTCAGGGAGGGGGAGCCTCTGCAGGGCCCAGGCAGGTGGGGATCCCACAGGGACCTGGCACAGAGTGCCCTGCTCATCCCAGGGCAGGAACCCCATAGAGACCTGGCACAGAGTGCCCTGCTCATGCCAGGGCAGGAGGGATCCCATAGGGACCCGGCACACAGTGCCCTGCTCATCCCAGGGCAGGCAGGAACCCCATAGAGACCTGGCACAGAGTGCCCTGCTCATGCCAGGGCAGGAGGGATCCCACTGGGACCTGGCACACAGTGCCCTGCCCATCCCAGGGCAGGAGGGATCCCACAGGGACCCGGCACACAGTGCCCTGCTCATCCCAGGGCAGGCAGGAACCCCATAGAGACCTGGCACAGAGTGCCCTGCTCATCCCAGGGCAGGTTGCAGCACCCTGGGGTCTGACCCTGCATTTCTGGGTCTCTGGAGCCTGATAAGGGTGCTGGTGAGGAAGGTCTCCGATGATGAGGAGGGTGGTGAGGAAGGTCTCTGATGATGACGATGGTGGTGAGGAAGGTCTCTGATGATGAGGAGGGTGGTGGTGAGGAAGGTCTCTGATGATGACGATGGTGGTGAGGAAGGTCTCTGATGATGAGGAGGGTGGTGGTGAGGAAGGTCTCTGATGATGAGGGTGCTGGTGAGGAAGGTCTCTGATGATGAGGGTGCTGGTGAGGAAGGTCTCTGATGATGAGGGTGCTGGTGAGGAAGGTCTCTGATGATGAGGGTGCTGGTGAGGAAGGTCTCTGATGATGAGGAGGGTGGTGAGGAAGGTCTCCTCAGGTCACTCCTTGCTGGCTGTGGAAGGCCCAAGTCACTGCATTTCGCTGTGGGATTTGGGTAAAGGCTTCAGCGCAGTTCTGAGGCGCTGGAGCCTCTCTCAGGGTGTTGTTTCACCCCGGCCACCCCTCAGGCTCTGGTCCTGCTCGCCAGCAGCTCTGGGGCTGCTCTCTCCAGCTGGAGCTCTCCAGGTGCTGCTCTCCCTGCCGTAGGAAGGGGACTCAGGTGCGGGTGCAGGTGAGGAGGTTCCAAAGGTCGGGGCTGGCTCTGCAAAGCCCTGGGAGCTGTTCCCAGGCAGGTGAGGGGGTTCCAAAGGTCAGGGTGGCTCTGCAGAGCCTCGGGGGAGCTGTGGGGTCTGTTCTCTCACCGGGGCTGTGCTGCTGCCCTTGGCCAGGGCTGCTGCCTGGCACTGCTCTGGTGCCCCTCTGGGGCTGGGGCTGCCTTGGGAACCTGGGTTTGGGGTTTTGGGACACCTCGAATAGCAGCTAACACAGGGGTGACCCTGACTCGTGTGGGGGCAAAGCTCCCCAGCTTTTTTGAAGGGCAAAGCTCCCAAGGCTTTTCCCTTCACAACTCAGCTGGATGTGATGGGAAAGCCCTGTGGGCAGAAGGGTGAGGCTGATAATGCTGCAAGGCTCTGCAGGGGGCTCAGGCCGTGCAGGGTCACTATTCCCCCAGGGATCCAGGGGGATTTGACTCTTGCACCTTAAAGACAGGGAGAATAACCCTGGTGAGCAGTGGGTCACAGCCTGGCTCTGAGGGGCAGCCTCCACAGCGTGCTCAGAACTCTCCACCTCTGCCCAAAGCGCTTTTCCCCGAGCCCTGGGCTGACCCCTGGCCTGTTCCCAGGCTGCTGGAGCAGGACAATGCCCCCACAGTGCCCAGCTCTGTGCCAGCCCTCAGCTCAGCTCCCCACGCTGCTCGGGCTGCAGCCCTGCCGGCTGCCCCCCTGCCCGCTCCACAGCCCCTGCTGCCTCAGCACTGGCATTTGGGTCCTCCCCTGCACTGGCAGCAGCCACAAAGGGCGAGTTCAGGAACAATGGCACTGAGAAGCAGCGACTCTTCCTCTGGGAGCATCGATTCCAGCCCCTGCCATGGCAGGGACACCTCCCACTGTCCCAGTGTGCAGCCTGGCCTTGGGCACTGTCAGGGATCCAGGGGCAGCCCCAGCTGTGCCAGGGCCTGCCCACCCTGCCAGGGACAATTCCTCATTCCCAATATCCCATCCAGCCCTGCCCTGGGTCAGTCTGAAGCCATTCCCCGGGTCCTGTCCCCAGCCCCTGACAATTCTCTCTCTCCACATTTCCTGTAGACCCTTTCAGGTCCTGAAAGATCACACTAAGCTCACCCCAAAGCTCCTCCTGTCCAGGTGGGCAATCCCAGCTGTGCCAGCTGTGCCAGTCTCTCCTCCCAGCAGAGCTGCTCCATCCCTGGCATCATCCTGGAGCTTCCCTGGGCTCTGCAGCAGCTCCAGCTGAGCCTGTGCTGGGGCAGCTTTGCACGTGGGGTCAGTGCAGGTGGGTCAGTACAGGTGGGGTCAGTACAGGTGGGTCTGTGCAGGTGGGGTCAGTACAGGTGGGGTCAGTACAGGTGGGGTCAGTACAGGTGGGGTCTGTACAGGTGGGGTCTGTACAGGTGGGTCTGTACAGGTGGGGTCTGTGCAGGTGGGGTCAGTACAGGTGGGGTCAGTACAGGTGGGTCAGTACAGGTGGGTCTGTGCAGGTGGGGTCAGTACAGGTGGGGTCTGTACAGGTGGGGTCAGTACAGGTGGGTCTGTACAGGTGGGGTCAGTACAGGTGGGTCTGTACAGGTGGGGTCTGTGCAGGTGGGGTCAGTACAGGTGGGTCTGTACAGGTGGGTCTGTAAAGGTGGGGTCAGTACAGGTGGGGTCAGTACAGGTGGGTCTGTGCAGGTGGGTCTGTAAAGGTGGGGTCAGTACAGGTGGGGTCTGTGCAGGTGGGTCTGTACAGGTGGGTCTGTACAGGTGGGTCTGTAAAGGTGGGGTCAGTACAGGTGGGGTCAGTACAGGTGGGTCTGTGCAGGTGGGGTCTGTGCAGGTGGGGTCTGTGCAGGTGGGTCTGTGCAGGTGGGGTCAGTGCAGGTGGGTCTGTAAAGGTGGGGTCAGTACAGGTGGGGTCTGTGCAGGTGGGCTCTGGGCAGGTGGGTCTGTGCAGGTGGGTCTGTGCAGGTGGGGTCAGTACAGGTGGGTCTGTGCAGGTGGGGTCTGTGCAGGTGGGCTCTGGGCAGGTGGGTCTGTGCAGGTGGGTCTGTGCAGGTGGGTCAGTGCAGGTGAAGGTCTCTCTCTGCAGGTGGGGTGGGGTCAGTGCAGGTGGGTCTGTACAGGTGAGGTGGGGTCTGTGCAGGTGAGGTCTCACCTGAGCTCAGGGGCACAGGGGCACCATCCCCTCCTCAGTCTCCCGCCCACTCTTTTTTTCTCCTCCAGGAGTTTGTGCGTGGCTTTGGGGGCTCCACACGGGATGGCAGCCACGGCCTGCCCCGCCCTGGTGCCCGCAGGTCCCTGCTGTGCCTTTTCTCTGCCCACGCGTGCCTGCAGCAGCCCCAGCAAATTTCCTGGAAGTTGCTGCAGCGATTAAATCAGCATCGATCCCTGGAGCTGGGAGTGGCTGAGCCGAGAGCCGGGGCTGCGGGAGCTCTCGGGGAGCTGCAAACCTGGGGCAGAACGCGGGCAGCAGGAGCTCCCGATGGCTCAGAACAGGGGCAGCAGGAGCTCCCGATGGCTCAGAACAGGGGCAGCAGGAGCTCCCGATGGCTCAGAACCCGGGCAGCTCTGGCACCTGGCCAGGCTCCCTGGGCTGCAATAATGTCAAAGTCCAGCCCAGGAGCTCCGGTCCTCCGCAGCGGGAGCTGATGGCAGCCAGCTGGCCCCAGAGCTGTGATTCACCCCTGGGGGATGCTCTGCCCCTGCTCTGTGCCAGGGTGGGTGCCAGAGCTGTGATTCACCCCCGGGGGATGCTCTGCCCCTGCCCGGCGGCCGTGGGGCTCCGCACACCCGAGTCAGTGCTGCCAGCGGGGCTCTCCTCCCTGCAGAGCCCCGGGCTGGGGAATGACGGGCTGGGCTGTAACTCTGGGTGGGGCAGGAGCTGCGGGAGCCCGGGTGCCCTGGCTGTGCCCGGGCTGTGCCCAGGTGTGCCCTGGCTGTGCCCGGGCTGTGCCCAGGTGTGCCCTGGCTGTGCCCTGGCTGTGCCCTGGTCGTGCCCTGGCAGAGCCCTGGCAGAGCCCTGGCAGAGCCCTGGCTGTGCCCTGGCTGTGCCCACGTGTGCCCTGGCTGTGCCTTGGCTGTGCCCTTAGCTGTGCCCTGCTTGTGCCCTGACTGTGCCTTGGCTGTGCCCAGGTGTGCTCTGGCAGAGCCCTGGCTGTGCCCAGATGTGCCCTGGCTGTGCACTGGTTGTGCCCAGGTGTGCCCTGGCTGTGCCCAGGCTGTGCCCTTGGCTGTGCCCTGGCTGTGCCCTTAGATGTGCCCTGCTTGTGCCCTGGCTGTGCCCTGGCTGTGCCCATGTGTGCCCTGGTTGTGCCCTGGCTGTGACCTGGCTGTGACCTGGCTGTGCCCATGTGTGCCCTGGCTGTGCCCTGGCTGTGCCCATGTGTGCCCTGGCTGTGCCCTGGCTGTGCACTGGGTGTGCCCTGGCTGTGCCCTGGTGTGCCCAGGTGTGCCCTGGCTGTGCCCAGGCTGTGCCCTTGGCTGTGCCCTGGCTGTGACCTGGCTGTGCCCATGTGTGCCCTGGTTGTGCCCTTGGCTGTGCCCTGGCTGTGCCCTGGCTGTGCCAGGACTGAGCAGAGGCTCCTGCTGCTCCTCCAGACTGAGGTGACATTTCCAAGGAGGCAGAGTGAGACTTCCCCCAGAACTGAACTTCCCTGCAGATTCTGGCTAGGCCCTTTGCTTCCAGCACTGCAAATGAGGCAGATCAGTTCTGGTGAAACAGAAAGTGGAAATGGCTTTCCTGGCTGCCCTGGCGTTGTTCCAGGCTCTCAGTTTGCTGGCAAACATTCCAGCTGATGTGCTCCACGCAGAGACTCCTCTGGGAGCAGAGGCATCCCAGGGCTGGTTTCCATGCAGATCCCTCCAGCCCACACCAGCCCTGCCCAGGGTTGTGTTTGTGTTCCTCGGGGGCTGCAGGAGCTGGGGACAGCCTGGGAGCAGCCTGGGACAGCTCTGAGCTGTGCCATGTGCTGTGCTGTGTGTGCTGTGTGTGCTGTGTGTGCTGTGTAGTGTGTGCTGTTTGTGCAGTGTGTGTGTGCTGTGCTGTGCTGTGCTGTGCTGGGCTGTGCTGTGTGTGCTGTGTGTGCTGTGTGTGCTGTGCTGTGTGTGCTGTGTGTGCTGTGCTGTGTGTGCTGTGCTGTGCTGTGTGTGCTGTGTGTGCTGTGTGTGCTGTGCTGTGTGTGCTGTGCTGTGTGTGCTGTGCTGTGCAGTGTGTGCTGTGCTGTGTGTGCTGTGCTGTGCTATGTGTGCTGTGTGTGCTGTGTGTGCTGTGTGTGCTGTGCTGTGCTGTGTGTGCTGTGCTGTGTGTGCTGTGTGTGCTGTGCTGTGCTGTGTGTGCTGTGCTGTGT
Organism: Melospiza melodia melodia; assembly: GCF_035770615.1. Lineage (NCBI taxonomy): Eukaryota > Metazoa > Chordata > Aves > Passeriformes > Passerellidae > Melospiza > Melospiza melodia. The sequence continues at coordinate 1,456,698 of NC_086217.1, read as the reverse complement.
GTGCTGTGTGTGCTGTGTGTGCTGTGTGTGCTGTGTGTGCTGTGTGTGCTGTGTGTGCTGTGCTGTGCTGTGTGTGCTGTGTGTGCTGTGCTGTGTGTGCTGTGTGTGCTGTGCTGTGCTGTGCTGTGTGTGCTGTGTGTGCTGTGCTGTGCTGTGTGTGCTGTGTGTGCTGTGTGTGCTGTGCTGTGTGTGCTGTGTGTGCTGTGCTGTGCTGTGTGTGCTGTGTGTGCTGTGCTGTGCTGTGTGTGCTGTGTGTGCTGTGTGTGCTGTGCTGTGTGTGCTGTGCTGTGCTGGGCTGTGCTGTGTGTGCTGTGTGTGCTGTGTGTGCTGTGCTGTGCTGTGTGTGCAGTGTGTGCTGTGCTGTGTGTGTGCAGTGTGTGCTGTGCTGTGTGTGCAGTGTGTGCTGTGCTGTGCTGTGTGTGCTGTGCTGTGTGTGCTGTGTGTGCTGTGTGTGCTGTGCTGTGTGTGTGCTGTGTGTGCTGTGCTGTGTGTGCTGTGTGTGCTGTGTGTGCTGTGTGTGCTGTGTGTGCTGTGTGTGCTGTGCTGTGTGTGCTGTGTGTGCTGTGTGTGCTGTGTGTGTTGTGTGTGCTGTGTGTGCTGTGCTGTGTGTGCTGTGCTGTGCTGTGCTGTGTGTGCTGTGTGTGCTGTGCTGTGTGTGCTGTGTGTGCTGTGTGTGCTGTGTGTGCTGTGTGTGCTGTGCTGTGTGTGCTGTGTGTGCTGTGTGTGCTGTGTGTGCTGTGTGTGCTGTGCTGTGTGTGCTGTGTGTGCTGTGTGTGCTGTGTGTGCTGTGTGTGCTGTGCTGTGCTGTGCTGTGCTGTGCTGTGTGTGCTGTGCTGCGTGTGCTGTGCTGTGCTGGGCTGTGCTGGGCTGTGCTGTGCTGTGTGTGCTGTGCTGTGTGTGCTGTGCTGTGCTGTGTGTGTGCTGTGCTGTGTGTGCTGTGTGTGCTGTGCTCTGTGTGCTGGGCTGTGCTGTGCTGTGCTCCCTGGGCTCCCATGACAGGGACTGGAGGAAGAGACTTTCCCCACCTGCACAGACCTCACCTCAGCTTCTTTTCCTGCAGCTGCCCGGGCTGGGACCGGTGCAGGTTTTCAATGAAGAAGCAGAGCCAAGAGTGAGCCCTGCCTGGGTGACATTCCCAGGCGAGCCTCTGCCCTGCTCCCAGCTCCTGCAGGGAGGAGAAACCTTTCCCAGGGTTATGTCACAGGAGGGATGTGCTGAAGAGAGGCTTCACTTCTTCAAACAGCCACGTTTTGGACAGAATAGTTCTGGTGATGAATAATCACTTTTGCCCTGGAAAACTCTCCCTCCCCGCTCCCTGGAGCAGCACAGCTCCCCAGTCCCAAGGGCTACACTGCCTGAATGCCGGGTGTGCCACCTCCCCTCCTGTCCCCTCCCCATCCCTCCCTCCGTGGCACAGCTCTGGGGGTCTCCTGGGGGCTCTGGGACCCTCTGCCAGCTCCACACCATCCCCTCAGTGGGGCTGGCCCTGTGCTCCTGGGGCTGGTGACAGCCTGGGGTCACCGAGTGCAGCTTCTCTCATCACCTGGCTGAGGGGTTACACGGGGCTGTGTCAGCTGCTCCTTTCCCTTGGGACGAACCAGGGCTGTCCTGATGGTCACTGAGGCTCGGGGTGGCTCAGGATTCCCTGGGGCTCCAGACACATCCCAGAGGGCCCGTGGGTGGCCGGAGGTGCTGCTGCAGTCAGGCTCCACTCAGCCCTCGCTGCTTTTCCTGTTTCCCTTTGCACTTTGGGCAGGATTTGGGAACGAGCACTCTGGAAAGGGAGGGAGGGCCAGGTGGGCTGCACACACATCCCTGGAGCCCCCGCTGCAGCCCCTCAGCATTGCCATTCCCAGCTGCTCCCAGACAGCTCAGAGAATCCATCCAGTTCCTTTCTCACTTTGGGTTTTGCTCTTGAGCCTCCACAGTTTTCTTGCAGATTCCAACCAACTTGGATAAATCTTTTTTCCAAGCTTTTTTCCCCCCGAAGTTTCCTCGCATCGAGGGGAACAGAATCTGGGGTCTGAATTCTTTCCTTGCCCAAACAATCAGTTTGATATTGACTCAAGCACAAATATGCTCTCTGCAATCCAAGGTAAAGAGCCACGGAGCCAAGAGCTCCTTCCAAGAGCTTTGTGGTGTGGAAATGAAGGAGCAGCCCCGAGCCCTGCCTGGCACTCGGGAGCAGCCACTCCATGGCCTGCCCTGCACTGCTGCCCACCAGACCTGGGCACGGGGCTCCTGGTGAGCAGCGCATGAACGGGCTGACCCTCACTGCTCTCGGGTTGCTGTTGATGATTGCTGCCCCAAGATGTGCAGGATGTCTCTGCTTCAGCCTACACAACTGAAGAACGAGTCTGGAGTCTTCACATTTTGGTCTTGAGGTTGTTTATTAATTCTTATCTATAAAATTTTCTTTCTGCCCAGCCAAGATCTGCTCAGCAGGGCAACCACAGGCACTCTGACCGCCCCCCAGGCGGTGTTGTCCTTTTATACTAAAAACTACCTATAACATATTTACACTTAATTCCCAATACCTATCACCTGTGTTAGACAGTGCACTTCTGCTCTAAACCAATCCCAGAGTGCCAGCATCACAGCAGAAAATGGAGACCAAGAAGAAAAAGAATAAAGGCTGGACATGCCCAAGTTCCTCCATCTTGTCCCCATAACCCCCATATCAAAAATCCTAAAATCTACATTTTCACCCTGTGATTATTTTGTTATTACACTCTTCAAACTTCTGTGACTTTCAGATCCTCATACAAGGTTGGCATCTTGCTTCAGGGGTCAAAATAAAATCCCCAGGTGTTCTGGGCTGCCTGCCAGGGTCTCTGAGCCCACTGGCAACTCTGGACAGCTGGAGGGATGCACTGAGTTCTGACACACTGGCACCTGAACGGGGCTGACCCTCCCTGGCACAGAGAGGAGGCATCAGTGGGAGCCCCAGTCCTTCCCTGGGGCCATGGCTGTGTGTCCCCAGGGCTGCTGGCACCGTGTCCCCAGTGTCACCGTGGCTGGTGGCAGGGCCGTGTTTCCGTGCCTGGTGTCACCGTGGTTGGTGGCAGGGCCGTGTTTCCGTGCCCGGTGTCACCGTGGCTGGTGGCAGGGCTGTGTTTCCGTGCCTGGTGTCACCGTGGTTGGCGGCAGGGCCGTGTTTCCGTGCCCGGTGTCACCGTGGTTGGTGGCAGGGCCGTGTTTCCATACTCGGCTGCTCTCGGTGGCAGCGTTTGCTGTGGCCCTGGCAGCCTCAGCGCGACCTTCTCGCGTTACAGAGCTCCGTGTGCCTGGAGCTATAAACAGCCCCGGTGGAACTGCAGCCGGGAGATGCTCCGGCTCCTTCCGAGGGGAGGGAAGCACGGGCAGCGGGGTGTGTGTGACACTGCAGGGACTGGTTGTGCCACCGTGTGTGCCCCTGGTTCTGTGTGTGACACTGATTGGTTCTGTGTGTGCCCCTGGCTCTGGGTGTGCCCCTGGCTCTGGTTGTGCCACCGTGTGTGCCCCTGGTTCTGTGTGTGTCACTGATTGGTTCTGTGTGTGCCCCTGGCTCTGGGTGTGCCACCGTGTGTGACACTGCAGGGACTGTGTGTGTGGCACTGGCTCTGGATGTGCCATGGGCTCGGTGTGTGTCACCGCGTGGGTGGCACACAGTGGGCTTTGAGCGTGGGCTTTGAGGTCCCTCCCAACCCAAACCAGGCTGGAATTCCAGGATCTCCTGCGCTCCTGCCCTGCAGCACCAGGGCTGGGGATGACAGGGACAGGGGTGTCACTGCACTGGGAATGTCACTGTCGCTGCATCAGGGGTGTCACTGCGCTGGGGGTGTCACTGCACTGGGGGTGTCACTGTCACTGCACCGAGGGTGTCACTACACCCAGAATGTCACCGCGCCAGGCGTGTCACCATGCGGGGAGTGTCACCGCACTGGGAGTGTCACCACGCAGGGAGAGTCACCATCCAGCGGCACTGTCCTGGTGACACAGGAGGGGCTGGGACTCGTGCCCAGACTCTGGCTGCAATTATCCCTCTCAATCACTTTTGCAAGGCTGATAACAACAGATAAGACTGCAATTGCTGCTCCCCGTTCTGTCTGGGAGAGTTCTCCTGGCTTTGGGGCACTGATCCCATGGGTGGTGTGTGCTGGGAGGGTGACACGGCCACAGTTTGATTCAGCTATTCAGAATAACATTGTTAATTGCAGGAAAATCAGAGCTAGTTAAATGTGGCTATTATTCCATTAGAAAGTGTTTTAATGAAAATTGTTTGGAGGCAGGTGATGCACAGTCAAGTCAGAAGAAAGCTCACAATTTTGACTTTATCTCTGTAGGGTTTTCTTCCCTGCTCATTTACCTGTGGGCTTTTTTAAAGGTGTTTCCAGAGTGTTGCATAAAGGCCCCACCAGAACACCCCAGTGCCAACAGCTGAAATCCCAAGTCCAGGCTTATTTAATCATGAGGAGAAGCAAAAGGGGAAGGAATTGGTCTGAACCTTTTTTTGTGCAAATTTCAGGAATAAGAAGTTGGAAAAACACGGCCTCAGTTTCTGTCGTTGCTGCTTACCTGTGGCAAAGCATTTTAGCTCAGCACATAAAAGATGGGTGGGGGTGTTGTGGGGATGAGTCGATGGGAGTATCTCAGATATTAAAGCCACTAAAAAATTATTCTCAGGATAACTTTTCGTATGAACCAGCAGGTTAATTGAACCTGAGCCATGCAGTAGAAATGTGCTGAGTTCAACAACATTTTACAGCAGCAGGAAAAAAAAAAAAAAAAAGTGGAAATATTTTGTTTGGACAGTATAGAAGCTCCAGCAGAAGCAGAATGTTTCTGTTCTGTCATTAAATTAATTTCATGTCATGTAAAATGTGAATTTTCATGTTATTGTCTTTCTAGATGGGGTCACTCCTGCCCATTCAGGAAAGCTCAGCAGGGACAGGATCGTGGACAGAGTGCAGTGACACCCTGGCACGGCCCTGAGCTGCTGCTGCTGCAGGAAATGTTCTGCCTTGGCAAGCACGAGCATCCCAGCCCTCGGTGCAGAGTCAGAGTCAGAGTCAATGTCTCCCTTCGAGGCAGGGTTTCCTCGGCAGTATGGGATGCTGTGGGGTGTTAATCATTCCTTGGAGTCTGATGGAGCAGGAGATAACTGAGGGAAGCTGGAAAACGCCCCTGCCCTGAGCCATTCACACCCTGAGCTCCTCCCAGGGCTGGGCTGGTTGTGATCCCTGCTCCAGGAGCATCATGAGAACTGCTCTGGTCATTCCATGAAAATGCCATGAGAACTTCTCTGGTCATTGCATGACACCACCACGAGAACTACTCTGATTATTCCATGACACCACCACGAGAACTGCTCTGATTATTCCATGGCAACACCACGAGAACTGTTCTGATCATTCCATGACAAACTTGTGTTCACCTTGATAAAAACAGCAGCAGCAGCAGCACCTTCCCAAAAAGCTATCAAGGACGAAAACAACTTTCTGTTTCTAATAAGGGCCTCCAGCATCAGCTGAGCAGGCCTTATTTTCATTTTTCTTCTCCACAAAAGTTTCCATTGTGTCCAAAAGCCATTTTCTGTCAGAAAGGGTTTTGATGGAAAATATTTTACTAAATCAGTTTGCAACTGATTCAGAGCTGTGCCAAGACAGAGGGAAGGAGTGAAGCCCCTGAAGCTGCTCCTGGGCACATTAAAGGGAATATCCCAGGCTCCCAGGGCCCCTGGAGGGTGTTTGGGTGGTCCTGGAGGGGCTGGGCTCATCCCAGCCCCGGGTAAATGTTAAACCAACAAATAAATGTGCTTGGCTCAGCAGCCAGGGCTGAGCCTCAAGCTGGGGCGAAGCTTTTAAAAATCATCAGGAGTATTTTCTTTAAAGGAAGGAAGGATCTTAATTCCAGCATTCCAACCCAAAATAGACATCCCTAAGAATAGCCCTTCCCCATGGCAGGGCAGGATGCTGCCAGCAGGAAGAGGGGTCGGGGGAAACCAGGGATGCTGGCCCTGGGCTGGCTGGGACTGGGAAGGGATGGGGTTCATTTGGGGGACTGGAGGTGGCTCAGAGCTGCTCCTTGGGTCAGGGAAAGCCAGGGGTGTTGTCCCTGAGCAGGGTGGGATTGGGAAGGGATGGGGTTCTGGCACTGGGAAGGGATGGGGTTCAGCTTTGGCTCGGGGGGTTGGAGCATCCAGCCCCACAGGGACAGCTCAGAGCTGCTCCTTGGGCTGGGGGCTGCTGGGCAGGGGCAGGCAGGGAGGGGATGCCCCAGCCAGGCTCCCCGTGCCCATGGAGAGAGGCAAAGGCACCCCTGGGAGTGCTGGGGCTGGGCAACGTGGCCCTGCTTGCAGGGGGAGTTATCCCAGATCAGGAGCTGCCGGAGGGATTGCTCTGGCCAGGGAAGGCTCTCATTGCCACTCTCATTGCCACTCTCATTCCCACTCTCATTCCCACTCTCATTCCCAGTCTCATTCCCATCTCTTGCAGCCTGAAAGGCCCAGTGCTGGAGCAGCCCAGTGCTGGAATAGCCCAATGCTGGAGCAGCCCAGGCTCCACAGAGTTCCACAAGAGACCAGAGGGATGGGGTTTGCATTCCCACCCCCGTTCCCTACAAAGTGCAGTTTTGCACCATTTGAACATTTTCACTCACATGTTCCCCTTCACGGGTCACTTTTCTGTGCAGGTGGGAGCTTCAGAGAGGAGTCCTGCTTTGAGAGATGAGTTTCTCAAACAGCTTCATGGCCTCCAAGTTGTGGCTTTAATAAAACCCCAAATTTCCATGGCAGTGCAATGGAACAATAAAACCTGATAGCACAGGCAGCTCCTTCACCCCATTTCCTTCCTGGCAGTGCAACTGCAATTTCCCAAGTTATAAACACCCTCAGAAGCCAAGCCCAGCATCTCCTGCAGGTTCCACTGCACCTCCCCAGCTCCTGCAGCTTGTACCTGCTCCTGGGACATCCCTCCCAGAGCCTTTGGGGGCTTTTCTGTGCAGCTTCAGTGTCCCACTGCATTGAGCTTCCCCACAAATCCCTCCCTGTGCTCTGGTGGTGCTCAGCACTCAGTAACACCAACCCAAGGTTTGCATGAGCATGTGCCAGACCTCAAATATCCTGACTTTGGCTTTACCAGATTGCATCTTTAGGTTAGAACAGCATTTTGAGGGTGGCATTTGTCCCAGTTCATGTCTGCAGGGAAAGTTTCCCCATGGGAACTGCTTGTGATGATTCCCTCAGCTCTCAGGGGGCACAAAGAGGAAATTTTGGGGCAGAATCACCCTTTGCCATGATGATATTAAATGTATAAGCAAGCAAATGAGCTGGCTCTGTTTTATAGCCCAGCTTTACAGCTGAGGTGATTTATATATCAGGTGGGATGAAAAATGTTGGTGTAAAACCAGGCAAAACCCGCTGGGTTTGGCCAATTACTCACTTGGTTCTTTGGGGCCTCTCAAATAAATATCCAGATGGGTGTAATGAAACCACAACCCCCAAATCTGAAAGAGGGCTCACCCAACCCCTGTGCAGCTGAATCTCACACTCTGGAAAGAGGGGAAACAATCAGGTGGGAAAATGTGAGCTCCACCAGGCTGCAAACCCGAAACCTTCTGGGGTTTGTTTGTTTGTGGCAGGGAGGGCAGGGCTGTGGGAAGGGCTGGCTCCTTCTGCCTCTGGCCCTTTCCGAGGGATGAACCCTCCTCAGAAACAAGAGGAAAAGCCTTTCCCATGGGATAAGGACCCAAACACAGCTCCGTGAGTGCTGAGCCCTTCCAGGGCCCAAAGGGGCCCAGGAGAGCTCCAGAGGGACTGGGGACAAGGATGGAGGGACAGGACACAGGGAATGGCTTCAGAATGACACAGGGCAGGACTGGATGGGATATTGGGAATTGGGAATTGTTCCCTGGCAGGGTGGGCAGCCCTGGCACAGCTGGGGCTGCCCCTGGATCCCTGACAGTGCCCAAGGCCAGGCTGGACACTGGGGCTGGGAGCCCCTGGGACAGTGGGAGGTGTCCCTGGGACAGTGGGAGGTGTCCCTGGGACAGGGGAAGGTGTCCCTGACATGGCAGGGGGGCACTGGATGGGCTTTCAGGGCCCTTCCAAACCATTCCATGATTCCAGAACTGTTGGTGATTGCAGATGAGCAGGACAGGCAGATAATGAAATAATTTCTCTGAGAAGTGTGGGGAAATGCAGATTTCCTGGAGTGCTTTTCCTGCTTTTGTGATATATTGCAAATGTCTTCTGGTCATTATTTGCTGCGCTGTCTTTATCTGCTTTTATCTGCTCTCATTTGTTCCAAGGTGCAGCCAGGGTGGTTGTTTTGCTCTGTCCAGCTGATGGCTGAAGGTGCACACCATGTTCCAGGCCCCCTCCCACCCTGGCTCCTCAGGGTGAGGAATTTTGGGGCGCAGGACCCTCCTTGCCCAGCCTGGAGCTTCTCACCCCCTGTGTCACAGCCTGGAGCAGGTGTCTGTGCCTGGATTACCAATGTGTGAGGCAAAACTTGGGAAGGAACCATGGGAGATAGAGGAGAACTGAGAGCCTGGCTGTTGGGGATGCAGGTGAGAATCCCAGCTCAAACGTTGGAATTGGAGCAAAGCTCCAAAAGCAGGAGAGCCCTGAGTGATTTCCATCCTTTCCTGCCAGTCTGAGTGACATCCATCTCTCCAGAACAAGCCAGAATTCACCTTCTCCTGCAGGCAGCTCGGGATACAACCACAAAACACCATTTGCTGAAACTCCTTGACAATAATTGTCACTTCCAGGGGAAGGAGCCCATGGCCTCACCCTGCTTGCCATTCCATGGGCAGCACCGTGTGCTCAGCCTGGCCGAGTGGACACGGGCTCCAGGGATAGAAATGTCGTGTAACATGAGAGAAAGCATCAGCAGAATATTTATGTAATGAAATGTGAACGATCCCTGCTGGGGCAGGGCAGGGCAGAGAGGAGCTCTGCTCCTGTGCAGTGCCACAGGGAGGGACAGGGCACAGAACAGCCCTGGCAGGGGCAGGAAAGGGCCTTTATTGGGAAATGTGATCTGCCTTTCTAGCAAAACCCCGACAGAGGACACCAAGGCATCTGCAGGATCTCATCTGAGGGCAGCTGTCTGAATTACTTTTCAGCTGGGCATGGAATGGTTCCCTTTGTTTGGAGGATAAACATCCGTGCTGGAGCTCAGGGCTGGGCCGGGCAGCAGAGCCAGCCCCGTTTCCCCACTCCGTGGAGGATCCAGCCCTGGGAAGGGCTGCAGGGACCATCCTGGGCTGCAGGGACCATCCTGGGCTGCAGTGCTCTCAGGGCTATCTGGAGCTGCTGGGGTTGATTTGGGATTGTCACAGCTCCTGTATCCATGATCCCACAGGCCAGGAGTCAGGGGCACTCCTGCAGCAAAAGCTCCTCTCTGCTCACGTCCTGAGTGGCACCAAAAGGACGTGGGACACCCCCAGCCTGGGGACACCCCCAGCCTGGGGACACCCCCAACTTGGGGACACCCCCAGCCTGGGGACACCCCCGTTTGTGCCAGGGGACAGAGCAGGGCACAGCCCCCTCTCCCTCCCTGCCCGGGGAAGGGTGTTGGGATGGGGGCAGCACCTTGGCAGTGCTCAGGGGGAGCTGAAAAGTGAGGAGAGACATTTGGGGTTGGGACTAGAGGATTTTCCCCTTTCAACCCAAACCATTCTGTGATTTTTATTTATTTAATTTTTTAAAGCAATTTCCATGAATGCTGGTTTGTTTTCTTCCCAGCTGAGCTTTCTGGGCCCTTCCACACCAGGGCTGTGTTCAGCCCTCGCTGTTTCCTGAGAGCAGGAGCTGAGGCTGCTCCTGTCAGCTCTGCAGACATTTTGATCCTTTTGCTGTCTGTGGAGTCACAGCCCGAGTACGATGACAGGCAAAAAAAAAAAATACAGTGACTCTGCCTCCCCTTTCCAATGCAAGCCCTTTGCCAGAGCAATAAAAAACTTTAAACAATGGCCAGTCATGACATAAACCAGCCATGGAGCTGTCTGCCAAAATTCACCTCAAGAAAAGAGGGCCAGAAATAAACAGTAACCTATAAAAAGCCCCACAGACCTAGAGAGAGTCCTCTCAGTGTGTTAATTGCTTTCACATCTGGCTCTGAAAGGAGGAGTGTGTAAGGCAAGGAGAGGCCACCAATAACTCACTGCAGCTGAGCACTAAAGCATGTGTGGAGCATCAATCACCAGAGCCATCCACTTCTACAGAGCCCTCAGATGTGGGGCTCACGTTTAAATTCTGTGTTTAAACTGCCCTGAAATAATGGGGCTGATGTTAATAAACAGCACATGGCTAAGCACTTTCACAGGTGGGATATTTCAAGGTAAATGGAGAGAGACCGGGTTCATTTCCCTTTCCCCCTCCATCAGTTTTTGGAGCAGTTTGTGCCTGCCCCTCTTGGGCAGGAGTCAGCCCCAGGGTGGGGGCAAGGTGTGACAGCCCAGGGCTGCAGCGAGGTGTGGAGCACCAAGGACAGAGCTGGGGATGGTTTCAGGATGGTTTCTGAGTGCCAAGGGGTGAGCCCAGGCTGTGACCTTGGAGAGCTCCTGTGGGATGGGGACAGAGCTTTGGAGGATCCCTGCACCCCCTGCTCGGGCTCCTTTCCCCTCTCAGGCCCCTTGTGTGCCTCAGGGGGCTCCTCCTCCCCCAGACCTGCTGGATGGGGCAGCTGAGGGGCTCTGGGCTGTGAGAGCCCCGTGCCCTGCTGGGGCTGGGGGGTTCTGGGGGGTTCTGGGGGGCTCTGGGCTGTGAGAGCACCGTGCCCTGCTGGGGCTGGGGGGCTCTGGGGGGTTCTGGGAGGTTTTGGGACCTGAGAGCCCCGTGCCCTGCTGGGGCTGTGAGAGCCCCGTGCCCTGCTGGGGCTGGGGGGTTCTGGGGGGTTCTGGGGGGTTTTGGGCTCTGAGAGCCCCGTGCCCTGCTGGGGCTGTGAGAGCCCCATGCCCTGCTGGGGCTGGGGGGTTCTGGGGGGTTCTGGGGGGTTTTGGGCTCTGAGAGCCCCGTGCCCTGCTGGGGCTGTGAGAGCCCCATGCCCTGCTGGGGCTGGGGGGTTCTGGGGGGTTCTGGGGGGTTTTGGGCTCTGAGAGCCCCATGCCCTGCTGGGGCAGTGCAGGGCACACCATCCCCACTGCCCTGGCCTTGGCAGTGCCCCCAGGGCAGGCAGCAAAGCCAGAGCTCCCCCAGCCCAGAGGCACTGACAGGCTGCAGGGAGGCTCTCCCTGAACCCAGTGTTTGATTTCTGGTGGTTCCTGGGCACTGCTGAGAGCGTCACCAGTAAACGATGACATTTTCTGAGGTCACCACTGCTGTAATTACAGGAGTGATCCCAGGCTTAACCTTGGGGATGAGCAGAGCCTGCCCTGAGCATCTGTGGTTTGGTGGTTGTGACTCACCACGAGAGCTCGGGGAGGGATTTGTGATGATTTATTCATGCCACTTTTATTGTTTGGAAAGCTCACTCAAATGCTGCTTTGGTTAGACTGAATAATTCAGCTGCCAGTCTACTCTTGGTTCAGTTTTGATCTCTTTATTTCTTTCACTCTAAGAGCCTCGTGTCCAGAGGTGAAAATCATCTCAGGGAATCATGGAATGGTTTGGGCTGGGAGGAGACCTAAGGCCCATCTCACCCCACCCTGCCATGGGCAGGGACACCCCCTGTCCCAGGCTGCTCCAGCCCCATCCATCCCAGGCCACGCTGGGTTCTGGGGTTCTGTGAATGAGCAGCTGATCCCTTTCAGGCAGGTGCAGCGCTCCTGGGAGCCAGGGGAGTATTCCAATGTGAGTGAAAGGAGCCAGGGGAATATTCCAGTGAGTGAAGGGAGCCAGGGGATTATTCCAATGTGAGTGAAGGAGTGCCTGGGCTCTGCTGGGTACGTGCAGGCTCACAGGGCTGTACAAAGCATCTGCAGCTGGGTATTTTCAGCAGGGCAGCTTCTGACCCAGTGTAATGCTGTATTAATAGACAGCAGAATGCAGAGCTGTGACACAAGGACTGACAGCTCTTGGCAGCAGATTTTGTACTCAGGTACCTAAATGTGTCCCTTGAAATTCCAGTTTGGCCAGCCTGGGCTGCCGTGCTGAGAACTGGCACCTCTGCTTCCCATCAGCTTCCTGGGCTCAGCCTGGTTTTGTTCTTTCATTCTGAGCTAAACCGGTCGAGGCTTCAGCACGAGCTGTGTCCTCATGTGTCCACCCAGACTGGATGTGCCCCAGCACAACTGGGTGGGGACAGTGTGTAATTTTAGTGATGTTGCAGCTGTAGTCAGAATCAAGGAACAAGGTTTAATTACTCAAATAAATGGCGGTGGTGTAAACAGCCTGTCCAATTCCCTGGGGTACTCAGAGATCTGGGATTCTGGGATCACAGACTGTGCACTTGGCAGCTGTTTGAGAGTCACTGTGGTATTTGTCTGTGTTACCTGTGCCAATTCTTATTTTTGCAGCTTTTAGTATGCACACATCCTTTTGGATACTAGGAACAGGTTCCTCCCCAGAGATGCTGGCACTGCCCAGGGAATGGGCTCGGCCCTGGGGCTGCCAGAGCTCAGGATTGGACAGGCTGGGATGCCCAGGGGGGATTTTTGGGGGTCTGGGCGGGGCCAGGGGTCCCTAGGGATCCTTGTGGGTCCCTCCCAGCTCAGGGCATTCTGTGATTCTGTGGGACCAAGTTTGTCCCCCCATGATGTCTCCACTGTCCCTGTGCTGGCCCAGAAGGTCCTGCCCAGCTGCACAGAGCACCCCTGGGCCATTTACAACGTTATCAAATGATTATCGCCTAATTTAGCAAATGCTTCCAGAGCCCTGGGGTTGCCTCCCACATCAGTGGTGTCCCTGGCCGGACAGTGATTCATCTGAACAGAATTAGCATGGGCAGGGCGTGAGAGCCGGGCTGAGCTGGGAGCGTGCAGGGAGCAGAGCTGGGCTGATCCAGGCTGGGTGTCCTGCTGGAGACAGGCTTGGCAGGCCTTCACTGCCATCATTTATCTGCTCAGGCTGCAGAAAAGCCAGCTGATGGGCTGAATGGTTTGTTTCAGGTTGATGGTGCTGATTCCTGCCCCGGCTGAGGCAGGACGTGTGTTTGGAGTGGAATGAAGATGTGCTGCACTTTGTGTCCACCAAGCACTCTGTGTTCCATTTTCTGTCACTCTTTGGCCAGAGGCAGAGCTGCCACAGGGAGCCAGCTCAGGAGGGTGGCCTGGAGTCACCAGGACCTGGGAAACCCTCAGTGCAGTCCCAGTCTGCAGCTGCAGGAGTTGGGGCAATCAGGAGAAACTGAGGCTGTGAGAGGGCAGAAACACCAGCCCGGGTCCTCGATGAGCCGTGGACACAGCCGGGCAATGAAGAAGATGAAGATATCCCTGTGGGGAAGGTGAGATGTGGAAGCTGCCACAGCAGAGCTGGTGTTCCCAGAGGCTGGGCAGAGAGCTCTGGGTGAGCTGGGGTGCCTGGGCTCGCCCAGCACCCATCCCAGCCCCTCTTGTCCCTGCTCCAGGCCAAGCCAGCCTGTGCAGGGCGGGTCAATGGCCAGGACGGGTCACAGAGCCTGGCCAGCGTCACAGAGCCATCCAGAACCCAGCCTGGGCACGGAACCCCGTCCATGGCAACGGGCACACAGAGGCGGGCAGTGCCAGCGCCACCCCAGAGCCAGAGATGAGCAGCAGCCCCCCTGGGCACCCCCAGGCCTGAGGGGGAGCTGTGCTCGCCGAGGGAGGCCCCGCACAGCCGGTACTGACCCCAGCCCCAAACCCAGCCCTGTGCCCATGCCCAGGGGCGCTGGCAGCTCCCATCCCAGCCTGGCTCATCCCCAGGGGTGTGCAAGGGCGTTCATTCCAGCTGGAAATGCTAGGAAAGAAATCCAGCCCATTCCCAAGGCTTTTCCCCTCTCAAACACGTGTCTGTCGGTGTCTGAAGGGGAAGGATTTGGTGGCAGGGTGGGAGCCAGGGAAAGCATCCCCCAGTGTCCAAAACCTGCTCCCCGGGTAAATAAGGCAGGGAATGGCAGTGGCCTGTCCGCAGCAGGGACAAAGGGCTGCAGGGACTCGTCTGTGGGAGCAGCACATGCAGGGGCTTTGCTGGAGCTCATCACAGACCTCTCCTCCTCGGTTCTGCCGAGGTGACTCGGAGCCAGTCACACCTGGAAAGCTTTTGTGCTCAATTTGGGGGTGTGAGTGTCCCACTGCCCATCCCAGAGCCTTTGGCCAGGCTGGATCCTGGGATGAGACTCACTGGCCTGGGTTGGAAGGGCCCATCCCTGCCATGGCAGGGACACCTCCCACTGTCCCAGGGACACCTCCCACTGTCCCAGGTGCTCCCAGCCCCCGTGTCCAGCCTGGCCTTGGGCACTGCCAGGGATGCAGGGGCAGCCACAGCTGCTCTGGGCACCCTGTGCCAGGGCCTGCCCACCCTGCCAGGGGAGGTCATTAGATTGACAGGGAAAATGAAGGGGTAATGGGAAATAAGGAATTAAGGAAGAAGGAAAACAAAGGTATAAATTTGTCATCCTCCTAAGCAGCCATGATTTCTCTCTCTCCTCATTTCAAGACCTGACACGAGATACCAACAACAAAGTTGGTCTCAAATCCCTCTCTATCCAGATGCCTGGGATGCTGTCAGAGGGGATTTGCGTTCAGGAGATTTAGGGGCTGTGTGGGTGCCCTGGGCAGGGCTGGTCCCATCACCCATTGGGTGTTGCTGTAAGAGGTACCACGAGCACAGGAACTTTCTGAGCGAGATTTTCCTCTGCCCCCTTTGTGCAGGACCCGCACCAGCAGCATTCCAGGATGGAACTCTACGGCTATCCCTTGAAAGCCAAGTTTAACCAGCCACGGCCACCCCCTCCCAAGGTCCTGCCAGCGACCCACACGGCCGCTGGCTACAAGAACCGCATTCCCTTCAACCCCTCCGAGAGCTTCAACATGCCATGGATGCCCAACTCCTACTACAAAGCAGCTGCCCTCAACCCCACCCTGTCTCCCCTCACCGAGAGCTTCCCGGGGCTGCCCCCCACCAAGATGATTCCTTTCATTTCCGAGAGACCCAGCGGGGTCTTCACCCGGCACACGCTGGACGACTGGCACAGGTCCAACATGACCAACTACAAGGAGTCGGAGACGACGCGGCACAACGCGGAGCGCCTGCGCGCCGACCTCACGCGCACCATCAAGGACGTGTACCAGCAGGCCAAGAGGACGCAGGGGGAGAGCACCAAGAACCTGGGCGAGCGCATCAATGACATCGAGTACTGGAAGTCCGAGCTCTGCATCGAGCTGGATGCCATGATCAGGGAGACCAACTCCCTGATGGACATGCAGAAACGGCTGGAGAGAGCCCTGGCCGACACCGAGGGCCCCTTCCAGGTAGGGACCCTGCATCCCCAGCCCACACATCTGCAGCCTCTCAAACCTCTCATAAAGCCCATCCCAGCCCTGTAACTTTGGAAAGGTTTCAAGAAGAGCCCATTAGCTGAGTCAGTGATAAACAAATCCCCTGCATCTGCTGCATCCTCCTCCAGCACATGCTGAGCACATCACTGCAGTGTTTGTTTTAGCAGATATTTCTGTATCCCAAATCCTGGCTTGGGACACAAAAGCCTGTCTTACTACAAGGCTCTGGGGAGGTCCACACCGGGCCTGATAGGGGTCCCTGAACTTGCTGTGGTGGCTGGGGACACAAGGGCTCCATCCCTTTGGTTCCCTGCTGATGTGGCACTTGGCTGCTGCTGTCAGCTAACCCTGCTGCCTCGGCAGCTTTCTGCAGGCTGCCATCCTGTGCCCACCTGCACTTTCCCTTCCTGCATCCCCTGCCATGGGCACAGTCCCTGTGGGGAGCCCTGTGCCTGCAGCCAGCGCTGATGTCACTCCTTGTCCCCACCAGGTCGCTCACAAGTGTTTGCTCAACCGGGAGAAGAGGATGGGCATCGACCTGGTCAATGACGACGTGGAGAAACAGCTTGTCACGGTGAGTGTGGCACACTCAGCCTGTGACACAGCTGGTTCTACCCAAACTCCTCTGAACAAGTCTGGCAGTCCTGTTCCCTCACTGGCTCTTCAGCACTGCTGAGGTGCTGAATTCTTCAACCCCCAAACCTGCTGGGCAGGGGCTGGTGCTCCCACCCAGCAGCGTGGCCCCGGGACAGGAAGGAAGAGCTGGAAAGGAGTGGGGTTTGGTTCATCAGGGTCCTCTGACCCTCTTTGGGGAGCCCGTGAAATGGTTCTGTCTTTCTGAGCCCTGCCTGCACAGACCTCACTTTGTTTGTGTGATCTGTGTCTGCAGCACATTCTGTGTATTGCACACACACGGAGAGGGCAGGGTGTGCCCGACAGCGCGTCTGCTTTCCCCAGCTATATTCGTTGGGCTAATAAAAGATATTAACTGCACTAGCCCAGCTCTGCTTTGCTCAGGGCAGAGTGGCTGCAGCAGGACTGTCACTGCGTGCTCAGGCAATGGATTTAATAGAAATCATAAAAACCTGCACTCCTGCCTGCCTTTATCTAAACTGCTTTAAATCATGAATTAAAAGCAAGCATGGCACAGCAAATGGGACCCTAATGCAGGGTACAGTGAAATATAATCACTGCAAAAGCCTCACGGAACTGGGAAGGAAATTGCAGCCCCTGGGCCTGTGAAGCCACTGGTCTCTTAAAAGATATTTTGTTATGAGTCAGGCCCTGAAAAATTAAAAGATTAGTTTGAAGGTCATGAGGGTTTAGGAAAATTATCAGAGCTGGTATCTCCAAAATGCCATTTGGGTTTTTTAATGTTTGGGATGCATTTAGGCTGTGCTTTCAGCTGGCTTCTGCAGACAGGAGGGATTGAAAACCCCTGGGTTTGGAGCACTGATCACCTGTCTGGAAACCCTTATGGGTACAACAGGCTTGTGCTGGACCAAGGGAGCTGAGAGCAGCACCAGCCTTCCCCCGGGGGAGCTGAACCCTGCCTAGAACTGAAAACCCCTAAACCGGGTTGACACCAAAGTTCTCTTGTTCCCTATGGATGGGATTTCTTGTGAGGAGGAAAATGCCCCGGGACTGGGGATGGGGATGTGCGGCACCCCTGGCCCAGGGCACTGGCCCGTGCTTGCTGTGTGGGAAGGGGAAATCCTGCTGCGTGCCCCCAGGGCAGGAGTGCCCAGGATGTCTGAGCACGATGCTGATGGGGCTGCTCTGCCTTTGCCCAGGAAATCAAGATCATCAGGTCCTGCCGGGAGCGGCTGCAGAAGTGCCTGGACACAGTGAATGCCCAGATCATGTAAGGAGGGCTGGGCCCTTGCTGCAGGGCTGGTGTGTGTTTGCAGCTGTGCCCCAGCTGAGCCCTGCGGGTTCAGTCCCTGCAGGCTCTGGAGGAGGCTCTGGGATGCTTTGGGAGCACAGAGGGGCTGAGGGCACAGGATGGGCACAGAACTGTCCCACGGCTCCATCCCCACTGAGGCTGCTGTTGGTGGGCTCCAGGTGCAACAAGGAGGCCCGGCAGGAGCTGGAGAAGGACCTGGCTGACAAGCAGCTGGGCCACCACATCGACAACAAGTGCTACCAGCTGAAGAACACCTCCAGAGGCATCCACTTCTTCAAGGGCGTGGAGAGGATCGATGCCACGTGAGCTCTGGGGCCCAGCAGGGGCAGAGCAGGAGCTGGGGCTGCCCAGCCCTCTCTGAGGGCACATCCATCCCTCCTGGAGACACCACGCCGAGGGGAGCTTGCCCTCTGGGCTCTCCATGGGAGAGGAACCCTCTGCTCTCAGCTGGACACCCAACACCCAGCAGGCAAAAGCGAGCCCAACCTAATTAAACATTAGATCAGGGCCCAGAGCTCAGCCTGCAAACGAATTCAGCCCACCACCTCTGCACAGCTCATTAAGTTTGTGCATGTTTTCAGAGATGTCTCAGTGCTTGCCTGAGTGCTCCTCACTGATGGGAAGTCTGGGAGCTCAGCCCTGTATGGAGAGGGCCTGGCAGGGAGCTGAAATGACCCAGAAAATCAAGAAATGAGAACATGGTCCTGGGACAGGGTTCTGCTGCTTTTGGGTGCCAGGAATTCAGCTTTGGCTTTGCAGTAAATGAACAGTGACCTAACCCAGCACTCACAGAGAGATGCCCAAGTGGCAAAGGGCTGAGAGAATAAATCTGCTCACACAAACCCATGAAGTTTATGGAGAGGCACAGATTGAGACAATTTTTCTAGTAGTTTGAATAATTATTCACAGTAGAGCTCAGATATATTTAGACAGGCAAATGGATCGCAGAGGATCGAGGCTGAAATTCAGAGCGGGGTAAAATGTGCTGAGAATCAGCAGGTTTTAAATGGAGCTCATGTGGTATTTAAGTCTTTTGTTGATCTTGTTCTGGACTACTGCACAGGCAGGAACTTCATCCCAAATGCACAGAGAGGGAATGGAGTGGGATCTAAAGCTCGTTTGGTTTAGTGGGAGACTGAGTTGTGCTGTGAGCAAAAGGAATTGACTGAACTGTGATCTGTGTGTCCTTGTGAGGCTGGGAATTCCTTGGCACTCAATGCCTTGAAGGTGCAAACAGAGCACCGATTGGAAACTCTGTTTTTTATGGGAGAATCTTTTGTTTGTCTAAACTTTTACAAGTTATCCTTGTGAGCATCTCATAAATATCATCAAACAAGCGGGGTCCAGCCATGATTTGATAAATATCATCAAACAAGTGGGGTTTAGATCTCAATTGATAAATATCACCAAATGAACGGGGTCCAGCCCTCATTTGATAAATATCATCAAACAAACAGTGTCCAGCCCTCATTCGATAAATATCATCAAATGAAAGGAGTCCAGCCCTCAATTGATAAATGTCATCAAACGGATGGGGTCCAGATGTTTCAGTTCCCCATAGTTTAGTTCACAGCACAGGTTTCCCTGCCTCAGTGTGCAGTGTGTTCCAAGGGCTGTGCTCTCCCCGCAGGGTCTCGGTGCCCGAGACGTGGGCCAGGTTCACGGACAACAACATCTTCCGCTCGCAGAGCGCGCGCGCGGCCTCGGCCAAGCTGCGCGCCAGCACCGAGAGCCTCCTGATGGGCACGGCCGACGAGATGTGGCGCCAGTTCAGCAAGGTCAACGACGCCTTCACCAGCCGCATCACCGAGATCGCCAACGCCAAGAGCAAGATCCAGACACACCTGGCCAAGGTACCGGCCCCGCCCTTCCCGGGGACGGCGGCTGTCCCTGCGCTCCCTGCCCTGCTCTGCCACTGGCAGGGGGACAGCAGTGATGGGGCCTGGCTCGGAGCTGTGGGACTTGTGGGAAGCTTCCTGGGAAGGGCTCAGACCCGTGAAGTTCCAGCACTAGAGGCTGATGGCATGTCCTTAAATGAGGAGCCATTAAAACCTTTCCCTGATGGATGATCCATTCTTATGAGCAGCAAATTTGGGAAGCTGGTAATTCAATAGATCCATCACCACTCCTAAACCTCTTCTGCTCCTTACTCTCCTCTGATGTGGCAGTGAGAGCAAAGAGATTTTCCCTGAAAACTCTGCTGGATCTGGGCCTTGATGTGGCAGAGCAACAGAGGCCTGAGCCCAGGGGCTGTTTATTGAACTTGGGGTTTTTCCTGCACCAGCAGGAGAGAAGGGAATGATGTGATCACTTGAGAAGATATCTTTTCACTGATTCCTGTATCTGTTTCACCCCAGACACGGCAGGAAATCTTCCAGCTCGAGACCAAGATCCAAGTAATCCAGAAGACCATAAGGGACAAAGAGGTCCAGCTGAAGGTGGCCCAGACCCGGCTGGATGAGCGCTCGAGGAGACCCAATGTGGAGCTGTGCCGGGACGCCGCCCAGATCCGGTGAGGCCGGGTGCCAGGGCCCAGGGGCACTCAGGAGCATCGCTGCATGGCAAAATGGCTGTTTTCCCTAAATATTCCTTCCATAAGTGCCCTGGTGAAACCTAAAGCACTGAGCAGGTGTCCCAGCCCTCGGGTTCATCTTCTCTCCTGCCTCACCCAGTTGGCTGCTTGTGCTCAGTTTTGGAGGATAAACCTCTTGCTCTCCCTGCTGTGTTCCCCCAGCACCCGAAGGGGGCTTAGGAGAAGGAGGGAGAGGGGCTTTTATACAGGCAGAGAGTGACAGGGCAAGGGGCAGTGGCTTTAAACGCAGAGATGGCAGGGACAGATGGGATATTGGGAAAGCATTTCTCTCTGGGAGGGTGGGCAGGCCCTGGCACAGGGTTCCCAGACAGCTGTGGCTGCCCCTGGATCCCTGGCAGCACCCGAGGCCGGGCTGGACGCTGGGGCTGGAGCAGCCTGGGACTGTGGGAGCTGTCCCTGCCATGGCAGGGGTGGTACTGGATGGGCTTTAATGTCCCTTCCAACCCAAACCATCTGGGATTCTGGTCTATGATTCTGTGATTCTGCTCTCTGACAGGCTGAGATTGAGGGCACAGAGCCCCTTCCTTTTGGGTAGCTCCAAGGATGGGTGCACATGCGGAGCTGTCCCCCCCCTCAGTGGGCACACTGGAAATCCTTTCAAGGACTTTGGGATTGTGCCTCAGGGAGTGCCCAGTAGCAGCTCTGGGAGGCACCCAAAGCTCACAGCTCCTTCTGGGAGCCCTCTGAGCACAGTTCCCTTTTCAAAGTGATTTAAACCCAGCCCCGGAACTGGTTCAGCATCTCACACACTGCTGGTTTTCCCATCCTCCACTTGTTCCATGGTCCCTTTTACCTCTGCTAGTGTCCTGTCCTGCTGAGTTTGTCTCCTGTGCAGAACCCCTGCACAGGGAAATCCAGGAGGGTGAGCCAACAAAGCCAAAAGCCCAGAGAAATAGGAAACCAGAGCTGCTCGTCCCTGTTCTGGTGGCACAAGCTGCTCTGGCACATGTGGCTGAGCATATCCAGAGCTTTAGAACAAACTTCTCCTCTCCTCCCCATGGAGGTTGGGAGGAGCTCTCCCATAGCAGGGCACGAGGGTGGGAATCACCTGAGTGTGCTGATGGGGAACCCTGTGCCCAGATGGGCCCAGAGGGCCCATCTGGGTGGGCACCACCCCACGGGGGCTCTGATGGGTCCCGCTGTTCTCCAGCCTTGTCCAGGAGGTGAACGAGATCAACGAGACGCTGCGGAACCTGCACCAGTGCCTGCGTGCCTCCGAGGACATGCTGCAGATGCTGGTGCGCTCCAAGGGGGTCCTGGAGCACGACCTGGTGGTCAAGAACAACTCTCTGTTCATCGACCAGGAGCGCTGCATGGGCATGCGCAAGAGCTACCCCAGCACCGTGCAGATCCTGGGCTACGTCTCGGCCGGGCTCACCTGAGCGCCCGGCACCCACGGCACAACGCGTCCCCCCTTTCCCCCCGCTGCTTTGCAAATATATTGTTGCAATTTCACAGCTTTGGTAGCGTTTCATTTCCTGCTGTAAACTCCGCATGGAAATTAAACGGGTGTTTTGTTTGTTGGGTTACCAGGATGATTCTTTTTTCCTTTGTGTTTTCTCTTTCACCGCGTGCCAGGAAGGAGCTGAAAATATCCTGTATGTCACCAAAGCCACCCACGGGGATCCATCCCTACCCTTCCAGGCTGTGCTTTCAGGAGAAAAACTGTTGCGTCTTCCTCCTTTTGAGTGTGTGTGATGTGGAGAAGGCACAAGGGGAAGTAAAGCCACTTGTCAGAATAATGAGCTGCTGACATCCAGGATGGATTTTTAATGGTGCAGCAGAAGAAACACAAACTGTCCCGGAAAGAGTTGCAGTTTGTGCTGTTCCTAAAATAGAAAAATGTGCATTTTAAGCTGATTTCTAATGATAATTGTTTTGCTTTTGAAAAATGTTAAATGCCATAAAATATGTCAGTGTTGGGGTTTTAAAAAGAGGAAGTAGATTCGACTTGGAGAAAGTTCATTGAAGAAAATGCTGTGGGTTTAAGTTGGGGTTCCTGGTTTAACCTCTCACTTGTAGTTCTTTGGCGGGAGCACCAAAGCACTTTGAAGATAAAGAGATTAATGGGTGTTTAAGCCCCTCTGGCTGCATGGAGCCTTTTCTCCTGCTGTAAATCCTGATTTACCAAGTACTGGAATCTCCAGAGGGATAAGTCTTCAATCAATCTGAGGCTGAGTGTGAAAGTCACGTTGCACTTTCTCTCCTTAGGCTATCACAGCTCTTGAGTCTTTTAACTTCAGCTGTTGAGCTCAGCCTAAAGCCCGTGGGCACCAGGAATCCCAAGGGGGCCAAATCTCGAGTCCCTCCCTCCCTCGGGAATCCAGGGCAGGGACCCCCAGCCCAGCGTGGGCTCACAGGAGCTGGGAGCCCTTTCCCTGTGTGCCACCCCGATGGCTCCTCCTCACCCCTTGGACCCTCTGCCCTGCCCAGCCTCCCCATCCTGGCAGGATCTCCCTCCCAGCACCAGCCCTAAACAGGAAGCAATTGTCTTTCCAACCTTTTTTTTCTTCACTAGCACTTTTGTCAAGACTAAAAATAGATTTCCTCTACTTTGTGTGTGTCCTGGGGCCGGAGTCTGTCGGAGGCAGCAGTCACCCTTCCAAAGGAAAGAGACAGCCTGAGCAGGAGAGACTGACCAGCTGACCTCACCCTCCCAGTCTGCACTTCTCTGGGTCCCAAAGGAGCCAGGGCCAGCTGAGCTCGGGTTTTGCCAGCACCCTCAGTGGCCTCAGGCTGCCCCGTGCTGTTCCCTGCCTGTGCTCCTGTCTCCAGCCCCGCTGACCTTGGCTGCTCCCCTCATCTGCAGACCCACTCTAGAGGTTCCCAGGCAGAGCTGCCACGCTTTGGGCCCCAGGAGCGTGTCCCAGCTGAGTGTGGGGCAGCAGAGGCACCCACAGCCCTTTCCTGGAAGGCTCCAGCCTTGGAGCACCTGGAGCCAAGCCCTGGCACCGGCCACAGCTTTGCCTTCACTTCACTTCCATCTCTGCTTTGAGTCATGTCAGAAATATCTGGGCTCTGTGTTATGGTGAGGGCACACCAGGATCAGTCTCCGCTTTTCCCCAAGTTTGCTCTCAGAGCTCCCCAAACATTGATCTTTCCCATGGCCAGCTCCTTTAGAGCTTTCTTCTAACTGCCAGCAATTATGTGGTGCTGCAATTACCCAACTCCATTTTCTCTTGCTGTCCTGGCCTCTCGATGCTCCTTTCCACAGCACTGCCAAAGAGTTTCTTTCCTCTGTTCGAGCCATGACCAGAGGAATTTCAGCTTCAGCTTGTCTAATTTCTTTCACAAATACTTTCCACTTTCCTGCAGCAGTTTCCCAGATGTTAGAGAATTCCCAGGTCCCTCTGGGGTTGTGTTCTCTCCACGCCAGTTTTCCATAAGTTGACAGAACTGATGTTACTTCTTCTGGCAGCTGATATCCCCCAGCCCCCCTGACAGGTTGGTCAGGGCATTCTACATGTGCTTCGGTGTGAGTTTCAGTGTGAATCCTCTGCTTGCCCCGAGGGAGCCTGCCCTGGCACACAGCCCTGCCAGAGGGGTCTCCAGGGATGGGTCTGGGTGCAGTTCCAGTCAACACCAGGCTCTCCTGCACAGGGAGGATTTGCTTTCCATGACAGAGCTGCTGCTGAGGGAAGCTGCTCCATGTAATCCCTGCAGGGCTGGCTTTGGGATTTGAGCCGCCTTTGATGTGCTGGGGAGATGAAACAACTGCCCTGCCTCCTCCTGCTGATGGCTGAGCTGCCTTTGCTGCCGTGCCATTAAATGATTTCCTTTCAGAGATCATTTCTAAATCACAGCCCAGGCCCATCATCTGCCTTTCTGTACTGAGGGGATGGCTCCTTTCTCCACCAGAACGACGTGTCTGCTTTTATTGCTATTTATTGCTGGTTTATTACTGCCTCTATCAGCCAAGTGCTGAGAAAGTTACTCTGTGGAAATTCCTTTGCATCTTACAGCCATATTCCCACCCTTCTGCATCATTCCATTTGCATCACTGCTGCAGAGCTGGGTGTGTAAATTAATTGCTTACTGACTGGAGGAGAGACAATAAATTAATAAACCCAGGACACCGTTGCTTTGTGTCAGTCCAGGATCCAGGTGAACACTCCAGGCAGGGCTAGCAAGAAACTTCTCAGAAAGCAGATTTTGTTGTTTAAGAAAACAAAAATCACTGAATGTCCTGGAAGAGTCTGATATGAATTTGGGTGAAATCAAAGCTTGCCAAAAACCATGTTAACAATGTATTGCATAACTAGTGCAGATTATTGAGCTCAAGGGAGAGAGAATTCCCCAAACAGCATCAGCAGTCAGAAAAAAACCAACCCTAAACTCATTGCTATTATGGAAAAAAAGGGCGAAAACTTTGGCCAAATGCTAAAGGAAAATTTGGGCAGTGTAGGATCACAGAAATGCTTGTGCTGGCTCAGAGCACAGCGCAGCCTCTGGTGCAGCCCCTGCCAGAGCCAACAGGAGATGCTGAGATAAAAGCAGCAGAAGGCAGCAAGAGCTCTGTGAGATTCTCCCAGCCCACTTTCCCAGCTTCCAGCAATCCCAAGGACTTCCTGAGCCACCAGGGCTGTCCTTGGGTTTAATATCCCCCCATGGATTTGTTTCACATGCTCTGGTCCCAGTTCTCTGGGAGCTCGCACAGCTTCTGCTGTGTGCCTCAGCAGGGATGCCCAGGGCAGCCATGGCCCTCTAGGGACCCTGCAGGGCACAGACAAGGAGCCACCCCTGGCACTGCTGGGGCCAAAGGTGTGAAACTCAGCGCTCTGGGCAAAGGTGAGGCTCGAAGCTGGGTTAGACCTGGGCCCTCTGTAGGGTCTGCTCTGTTCTATTTGTAAAATACTTTATATTTTATAAATATGCTGGAGAGGAGCACGAGGCAGCAGCTCAGAAAGTGCCTGAAGATGTTCCCAGTCCCAGCTGGGGAGCTCACGTGATTTTTTGAGAGTTTTGGGGTCAGTAGGTAAATGTTGGTATCCTTTAAGTCAGTGAGATTTTTCTCCTGTGAATTCAGCCTGGCTCTATCAGTGCTGACACTGGCTTGGAGTGGAAAGCAAAAAGTTGGATGAAGTTGGTTTGGGGGCATGAATGCAGACATGACTAAAGTATTTTATAAATTCTTCTTGAATTGGTAGAAAAAAAATCGGGAAAAATAAGTCAGTGCCTCCAAGATACATTAGACATCCTTTGTAATTGAAGTTTGCTGAATATAAAGTCTCCCTCTATGTTTTTTTCTGGTTGAAATATTTTTTGCCAATACCCATTCCACCTGTGTAAATGTATTTATATTTACATATATGTATATGTAAATATAAATATATTTTATATGTTTATATATACATTATTTATATATTATACACAATATATGTATATTATACACAATATATGTATATTATACACACACATATATATATGTGTATATATATGTATATATACATATGCATGTCTGCATGTGTGTTCTTTGAGGGAGCACCATAGATCTTGCCCAAAGTGTAGCCAAACCACATCTTGCTCTCCTCCTTTTCCTGGTGGCACAGTCGTTTGAAAACAGGATTGTCCCCGCCCCGTTCCCTCCCCAGCCCCCAGGAGGGGATTGCTGATGGCAGCGCAGACTTGGCCCCTGCCCTTTGCATTTCAAACCCTCCTCGGAATGGTCGTAATCACCAGGGTAGGGAACAGGAAGCAAGTCCCTAAAATTGTGATGAGAGAGCAAAATGTGGGGTTAAACGAGTTCATCCTCACAAGGACACGCAGAGGAAATGTTGCCTTTTTGTGTAGCTGGAAACGGTTTGTCTTAAGAGGGGTTTCAGTTTGTCTTAAGAGGAGTTTCCTTCACCTGGCCCGAGGAAAGGGATGAGCAGAGCCCTGAAGTGCTGGGTCAGTGCATGCCACAGCTAAATGAGCATTAGATCCCTTTCAGCCCATCCCTGCCTGGTCAGAGCAGCATCTGAGCCCCATAAAGGGGTAGAAACCCCACTTTTCCTCCTGGGTTCTCATAGTTTTATCCTGGAATTTCAAGCCGAAGCATCACAATGAAAGTAGTCCCATGGAAGAGATTCCAAGTGAGAAATCCACATTTTTAACCCCGAGTTTATACAACTCGTCAATCTTCCAGTATTCCCAGCACAACCAGTGGTGGTGAATCCTGGCTGTACACAAAACATTTTTCCAATTCAGTTTTCCTCACTGCCCCGTGACCACCCTCACTGCCCCTCACTGCTCTGTGACCGCCCTCACTGCTCTGTGACCATCCTCACTGTCCCTCACTGCTCTGTGACCATCCTCACTGTCCCTCACTGCTCTGTGACCATCCTCACTGTCCCTCACTGCCCTGTGACCACCCTCCACCCTCATTGCCCCTCACTGCTCTGTGACCATCCTCACTGCTCTGGGACCATCCTCAGTGCCCCTCACTGCTCTGTGACCGTCCTCACTGCTCAGTGACCATCCTCACTGCCCCAAGGGCTCTGTGACCATCCTCACTGTCCCTCACTGCCCTGTGACCACCCTCCACCCTCATTGCCCCTCACTGCTCTGTGACCATCCTCACTGCTCTGGGACCATCCTCAGTGCCCCTCACTGCTCTGTGACCGTCCTCACTGTTCTGTGACCATCCTCACTGCTCTGTGACCATCCTCACTGTCCCTCACTGCCCTGTGACCATCCTCACTGCCCCGAGGGCTCCACTAACCATCCTCACTCCCTCCTCTCCTCCTCTCCCTGGACAGGCTCCCTCCAGCACCTCGGGCTGATGGCAGGTGTGGACAGGAGCTCTGCCCCAGCCCCAGAGCTCTGTCACAGCACTCCCAGCAGCAGCTGATGTCCAAAGCCCTGCTCGGTTTGAACAGTTCACCTTCCCAAAAGAAGTGTCCAAGGAGCAGGGGATTGCTGTGCTCTTCTCTCAGGGCTTTCTCCACCGTTTCCAACCTGCGGCTCTCAGCCAAAACTGGCTTTGTTACCCACAGACTGCTCTTTTCCCTGGTCTGACTGTCAGATATTTCTCCCCACGCCTAAGAAGCTGCTTTGGCACCTTTTTCAGAAGCAGAGCGGGGCTGATTTGCTGTGCCAGGCTCACGGAGGGGCTCGGGAGCTGTCTGTGACCCCCAGACTCCCTGTGCCTTCAGAGCCACAAACCCAGGTCAGAGAATGGTCTGTACCAGAGCCTGGATGGCAGCCCTGCGGACAAGACCTTTCCAAGACCTTTCTAAGACCTTTCTCTCAGCCCCGAGCGCGGGGGCTCCTCCGGGCACCCGGCCCAGAGGGGCAGGACAGCTCCCATCAGTCTCGTTAGCCGGGAATGTTCTGATGGTAGCGCAGAGGTTCCACCCCTCTGCATGGCACTGACAGGCGTCACAGGGTGCACAGGGACGGCAGCAGCAGAGGAATCGGCGGGATTTTTTGGACGGAAAGGGAATTGCATCCTTTGGAATCTCGTTTCAGCCGCTCGGAGCTCCGCTCCCGCTGTCTGGCCGATGCCTGTGCCGGGACCCCTTCCGTGAGCTGGGGAACACGCCTCTGCTTGCCAGGAGAGAGGAGCCAAGCACGCTTCCCCAGCTCCCTTCTCCCAGCATTTACAGTCCCGGTGGCTGGATGCCGAATCCCTCGTTTGTGCAACAATGCGGGACGAGTCTGGAGCTGGTGCAGGAGAGGGGAGCGATGGGGGTCGGTGGGAATGCTCTGGAGAGTGCAGGATCCTGGCGGGATTGTCTGGGAGCTGGGGGTGAACTCTGTGTGTGTGGGGGGGGTTGTTTGAACACATTGGCTGTGCTCGAGGAATGAGCGAGGGCGGCAGCACAGCCACCCCTTCCCTCCCGAGCGCCTGAGTCACGGAATCCCAGAGTGGTTTGGGCTGGAAGGGACCTCAAAGCCCCTCCAGTGCCACCCCTGTCATGGCAGGGACAGCTCCCACTGTCCCAGGCTGCTCCCAGCCCTGTCCAGCCTGGCCTCGGGTGCTGCCAGGGATCCAGGGGCAGCCACAGCTGCTCTGGGCACCTGTGCCAGGCCTGCCCACCCTCACAGGGGACAATTCCTAATTCCCAATATCCCATCCATCCCTGCCCTCTGGCAGTGGGAAGCCACAGGACAGTGTCCTGTCCCTCCAGCCCTTGTCTCAGGTCCCCATCCAGCTCTCCTGGAGCCCCTTTAGGTACTGGAAGGGCTCTGAGCTCTCCCCAAACCCTTCTACAGGCAGAACAGCCCTAACTCTAAATGTTCGCCAGAGCTGTGGAAAATCGCACCCTCTGTTTAGTGAAAAGTTGCTCAGTTCTACTTAATTTGCCTCTCGAGCGCTAAGAAAGGTCGACTCCAAGTGCTAGAATCCCTTCAGCTTAGCCAGACGCTCGTTCCCCAAATCCTGTGCCACGGATCCCGTCTGGGGCTGCATAACCCGAGCTCTGTCCTCCCCGGCACGGCCGGTCCTGCTCACATCGCCCTGGGCTGCCCCCGCTGCGGGACAGGGACACCCGCACCCTCGGGGCTGCTCACACCGCCCTGGGCTGCCCCCGCACCCTCGGGGCTGCTCGCAGAGCGGGGCACGGCACCGCTCCCCCGCCTTCCTCCACGGCTGCCCGGGCAGAGGGGCTCAGGACAGCGGGCTGCTCGTCCCTTGTCGCCCCCAAATCTCCTCGCTGCGGGGCGGGAGGGGCTCGGGAGCCGTGTCGGGGAAGGCGAGGGCTCCGGGGGCAGGCGGCGGGGCCGGGCGCTGTCCCGTTTATAGGAGGGCGGCGGGCGGCGGCTGAGCCCTCCCCGTGCCGCAGACGCAAGCGGGGCGGTGGCCCCGGTAAAAGGAGAAACTTGACAGCGCCGCCGCCCGCTCCGCTCCGCGCCCGCTCCGCCGCCGCCAGCGCGCTCCGCTCCGCCGCGATGTGAGTACGGAGCGGCCGTCCCACGGGGAACGGGAACAGCGGGAACGGGGCCGGAGAGATCCTCGGGGAACGGGCACACCGGGAACAGGGCCAGGGAACAGGCACAGCGGGAACAGGGCTGGGGAGAGCAGCCGGGGGCCCGCAGCCGAGAGGGAGGGCAGCAGCACCCCCGCTCTGGGGCTCTGCAAGGAGAGCGGTCAGGGCAGCCCCCTCCCCTGTTCACTGAGGGGAGATGGGCTGGGGAAGGTCCCCCCCAGCTCGGGACAGGGTCCCGGAGAGGCTCTGCCGGGAGAGCGGAGGGGAGATGGGCTGAGAGCACCCCAGGAGAAGAGGGGCCGAGGCAGCCCGGTGGGCTGGAAGGGGCCGGGGCTGACGCCCCCTGCTCCCCGCCCCTGCCCTGTCCTCGGGGGTCGCCAGGGCAGATGAGCCCGGTAAAATTCCCCAGGGGTGGGGCCGGCGGAATTACCCGCACTGCTCCCATGGGTGGGTGGGCGAGGCACCCCCCGGCCCCCTTTCCCCGATCCCGGGCAGCCCCTCGGGGCCGATGAGCTGGGCCCGAGCCCTCCCGCCCGGCGGGCCGGGGAGCACATTCCCTTGGGAGGAGAGGGGGACCGGACCCCTCTCGGGGAGAGGGGCTGGGAGAGCCCTTGGGCACATCCGCGCTTTGCAGGTCCCCGGGGAGGGGACTGGGAGGAGCCCTCGGTGGGACGGGTAGAGCAGGCTCGGGGGAAGGTTTCGGGGGCCCCAGGGGATATCGGGGAGCGGGCAGAGGGCTCGGACCCCTCTCCGTCGGCGGGGCCCCGCGGAGGGAGCCCGAGCGCCGGGCACTGCCCCAGCAGCATCCCCCGCGCCGGGCGGGGCAGAGCGGAGCGTTCCCGCTGCCCCCGGGACGGACAGACAGACAGACAGACACACGCACTCAGCATCATCCCTGTCCCGCAGCTCTGCCTCCAGCACCGCCAAGATGCTGCTGCTGCTGCTGGGGATCATCGTGCTGCACGTCACCGTGCTGGTGCTGCTCTTCGTCTCCACCATCGTCAGTGTGAGTTGGGATTTCCCTGTCCCGGGCTAACGCCAGGCACGGCCGTGGCCGGGCAAGGGCAGGAGGGGTTATTTTTGTTTATGGCTGCCTTTACAGCCTGGCTGTCAGCAGGAAGCCTTTGCGGGCTGGGTGCTGGTCTCAGTAACGATGGGATTTGGGAGCCTGGGAGTTTGTGCTGTCAGGGGAAGCTGCTGGGACGCTTGGCTGTGCTCTGTGGTGGTGCTCAGGCCATCCACGTTGGTACAGAGACACAAGGGCTGTTGGAAAGTATCTCCTCATCCTCCCCAGGCTGGTTCACATCGAGGAGCAGCCTCGGAGCACCCCAAATCCCCTCATTTGGGGTGATGCTGCTCTCCCCTTTCATAAGGGAGCTCCACCTGCTATTGAGAACAGCCAGGCCGAGCGGAGCCCCTGGCCGGGGCTGGCTGGGCACTGACTCCTCAGCACAGCCGTCCTGCTCCCCGGCTCTCCTCCTCGGGGCTGGGAATAAGGCCCAGCCTCTTTTCCTAGCCCAGCTTCCAAGGCTGACTCTGTGAGCAGCGGCAGGAGCGAGGGCTGGATGCAGCCCCGAGGCTTCCCAGCACTGTCCCGGGGCTGCAGCCCAGTGAACACGTCAGCTGCTGGGGAGAGGCTGGAGTTGGCTTCGAGGCAGCTGCTCTGAGGAGCTGGTGGCTTCCAAGCTTGCTTCACCAGGGGCTTCTTTCCCGGATTATTTTTTTTTTTCTCTTTTTTTCTCTTTTTTTTTTTTTTTTCTTTTTGTGGTAACAGTCACGGAAAACGTTACAAAAATCTTCCGAGCCGTTAGGAATCACGTGGAAGCATTCAAATATCCCGGCCAGGCAGCGGGCGAGGCCGGCCCGGGGAGGGAAGCGCGGCCCCGCGGGACTCGCTCCGTGCTAAGGAGCATAAAGAGCTTCTGTTCCTGCGCCGCGGGGCAGAAGCGGTTAAAAGCAAATACCGGGGCTGCCTTTCCAAACCCCTCTGGTCGGAAAAGCGCGGCCCTGGGAGCGGCAGGCACGCCGGGGCTGCGGCTGCTCGGGGCCGAGGGGACGCGGTGGCGCTGGGGGGACCCGGCCGGGGGTGCGGGAGCCGCTCACGGGCTGTGTCTGTCCCGCAGCAATGGCTGGTGAACGGCGAGCGTGCGGCAGACCTGTGGCAGAACTGCACCACCGGCGACCCCTTCCAGTGCATGGCATCCTCCTCCGACGGTGAGTGCTCCGGGATCGGGGCTGTGTCTTGAGATCATCGCCGTGCCCCCCGGAATCGGGGCTGTGCCCTGGGACTGAGGCTGTGCCCCCATGGATCGGGGCTGTGCCCTGGGACTGAGGCTGTGCCCCCCGGGATCAGGGCTGTCCCCATGGATCAGGGCTGTGCCCCCCGGGATCAGAGCTGTGCCCCCATGGATCAGGGCTGTGTCCTGGGATCGGGGCTGTGCCCCCCGGGATCGGGGCTGTGCCCCCATGGATCAGGGCTGTGCCCCCATGGATCGGGGCTGTGTCCCCATGGATCGGGGCTGTGCCCCCATGGATCAGGGCTGTGCCCGCCATGGATCAGGGCTGTGCCCCCCGGGATCAGGGCTCTGCCCCCATGGATCAGGGCTGTGCCCCCCATGGATCAGGGCTGTGCCCCCATGGATCAGGGCTGTGCCCCCAGGATCAGGGCTGTGTCCCCATGGATCAGGGCTGTGCCCCCAGGATCAGGGCTGTGCCCCCATGGATCAGGGCTGTGCCCCCATGGATCGGGGCTGTGCCCCCATGGATCAGGGCTGTGTCCCCATGGATCAGGGCTGTGTCCCCATGGATCAGGGCTCTGCCCCCATGGATCAGGGCTCTGCCCCCATGGATCAGGGCTGTGCCCCCCGGGATCAGGGCTGTGCCCCCATGGATCGGGGCTGTGCCCCCCGGGATCAGGGCTGTGCCCTGGGATCGGGGCTCTGCCCCCATGGATCAGGGCTGTGCCCCCCACGGATCGGGGCTGTGCCCCCCGGGATCAGGGCTGTGCCCCCCGGGATCAGGGCTGTGTCCCCATGGACCAGGGCTGTGCCCCCATGGACCAGGGCTGTGTCCCATGGATCAGGGCTGTGCCCCCATGGATCAGGGCTGTGCCCCCATGGACCAGGGCTGTGCCCCCAGGATCAGGGCTGTGCCCCCATGGATCAGGGCTGTGCCCCCCATGGATCGGGGCTGTGCCCCATGGATCAGGGCTGTGCCCCCCACGGATCGGGGCTGTGCCCCCCACGGATCGGGGCTGTGCCCCCCGGGATCAGGGCTGTGTCCCCATGGATCGGGGCTGTGTCCCCATGGATCGGGGCTGTGCCCCATGGATCAGGGCTGTGTCCTGGGATCAGGGCTGTGCCCCATGGATCGGGGCTGTGCCCCATGGATCAGGGCTGTGCCCCCAGGATCAGGGCTGTGCCCCCATGGATCAGGGCTGTGCCCCCATGGATCAGGGCTGTGCCCCCCATGGATCGGGGCTGTGCCCCATGGATCGGGGCTGTGCCCCATGGATCAGGGCTGTGCCCCCATGGATCAGGGCTGCGTCCCCATGGATCAGGGCTGTGTCCCCACGGATCGGGGCTGTGTCCCCACGGATCGGGGCTGTGCCCCCCGGGACCAGGGCTGTGCCCCCATGGTTCGGGGCTGTGCCCCATGGATCGGGGCTATGCACCTATAGATCACGGCTGCCCTCCGGGATCAGGCCTGTTCCCTCCCACCGTGTTTGTTCTCCTCCCCGCGGTGCCTTTGGACTCACGAGGAATTTCCCATACGGGTTGTTCGGGATTCCTCCTTGGATTTTCCCTTCCCCATCCCCTTGCCTGCCCTGCTCTGTGCCCTGCTGGAGGAGCACGGCTTTGCTGTGTCCCGGTGTGGGGACACGGGGCTGGCCCGGCAGTGGGGGATCGCTCCCCGTCCCCTCCCAGTCCCTGAAGCTGTGGTGGAGCCTAGGACGAGGACTGGACCCACTGGCCCTGGCTCTGCCCGGCTGCCCTCGGGCCGCGGGGCAGTTCCTGGCAGCACCAGGGCAGGATGACACGCTCAGCTGCACTGGCAGTGATGGCTAGAGCCCTTTTGGGGGGTCTCCTGTAATTAGCACATCTTTCTTCTTGATGGCACAAACACGAGGTGTTCCTTGGTGCGCCAGGCCACTGGGCCCTGCCCCCCCTGCTGGAGGCTGTGGGGCTCCTTTCGGCACAGCTCCCTCTTGCTCTGCTTGCGAGGGGTTTGAGGGATGCACCCGGGCCCTGAGGACACCTGATCCAGAGGACACCTGTCCCCTACCTGGGAATCTGTCCTGGTTTTGTCCTGGCACGGGCTGAGCTTTGGGCACAGCCCCGGCCCCAGGGTTTGCTGTGGGGGCTGAGCTGAGCACCCCGACCCTTCATCCCCTGCACCTGCACAGCTGGGGCTGCCTCGGGACCCCGCTGGTGAAGGCTGGTGTCACACCGGGTGACATCGCCCCTGGGCTGTTTGCTGAGGTCAACAGTGTGCTGACACACCGTGACACGCACTTCCCCGGGTGGCACCGGGAACACAAAATCCGCATCAGAGAGTTGGGTGAGCCCGTGCCTCAGTTTCCCTGGAAGACAGAGCTAATGCCAGTGGGGCTGGGGCCACCATTTGTTTTGTTAGCCTGGTTTTGCTTTCCTGGGAGAATAGATTGTGTGACAGGGTCCAGTGCCAGAATCCCAGCACCATCACTGGGACACGGGCACAGCGATGCCACGTGGCCCTGGGGAGGGTCACAGTCACACGGGGAGCATTCCATGCTCCTGGAGGGTCCCTCAGTGATGGGAGGCTGTGCGAGGGTTTTTGGAGGTTCCCATCAGAACCCCCATCCTTTGGGAGCGCACCCACCGCTCGCGGGGAGGCGATGCCCTGCTGTCCCCACGCTGTCCCCACGCTGTCCCCGCTGTCCCCGCTCTGGTTCCTTTGGCAGTCCCGGCCCCGCACAGGTCTCTGCTGACGCCTGCTGGTGTCCGGGCCAGCCGGGAGCGGCTGGATCGCATCCCGAGCCGCTGGAGCCGGGCCCGCATAAGCAGCCGGCCGGGCCGCCTATTGCAGCGTCGGCAGCCCCGCTGCAGGGCAGTCATGCGGGCTGCGAAAGTGCTGAGCCCTGGTTGTGCTGAGCCCCGGGCTGTGCTGAGCCCCTGATTGTGCTGAAAGGCAGCGCCTGCCCCTTTAGAGCCCCGGAGCTCTAAAGCCTCCCCAGATCCTTTTGGCTTTTCACGCCCGCCCCGCTCTTTCTGGATGTTTACAGGACGGGCTGTCAGTGCTGAGATAGCCCTGTCCCAGCTGTGCTTGGGTGGTTTCCGCACACCCCACGGTCCTGCCGGGCTGGGAGTGTCCTCTGCCCGTTCCCAGAGCCTCTGGAGCCTTTCCAGCGCTGATGTTTCATCGTTAAAGGGACAATGGCCACGATGATCCTGTTGGAAACGCAGCCGAGCAGCTGAGTTGGGGTGACAGCCCTGATGCAGTGGAAGGTCCATGGCAGGAGGGTCAGAATGAGCCCATCTCTAACGTCCCTTCCAACCCAAACCAGTCTGAGATTCCAGGATAAAGTGCCCCCGTGAGCTGCGCTGTGAGCAGGAGCTCACTGTGCTCTCTGACCACTCTCACTCATCCAAAGGCTCTGCTCTGGCATCAGGACAAGGGGGTTTTGCTTGGACAAAAGCTTGTGCCCCATTCATCCTGCAGCCAGGGAGTGGGAGCAGTGCTGCTGAGCACCTGCCTTCGTCCTATGGGACCCTGGATGCAGGTCCAAAGCCCACCCTGCTGTAGGAGCATAAAGTCAAAGGATATTTCCTGGGTTTATGGAGGGCTTTTCAGGTCTGTTTGTAAAAACAACAAAAATACCACATGGTTTCCTTTCCAGTAGGTCCTCCCTCCCCTGTCACCGCTGCAGGAGCTGCTGTCAGCCACTCTTTGGAGCAGCACTGAGGTTACAGGGCAGGGACACTGTGGCAGAGCCAACTCCGAGGCTCAGGCTTGTCTCCTGCCTCATCCTCACCGTCTTCCTAGCAATATGCTTATTTTCAAAATCAGGAACAATCCCATACAAATACCACAAACCATCCTTGGTCACAGCTCTCAGAACAGAGGCTGTGAGCACTGGGCTCCAGAGAGCCATAAGAATTCATTTCCCTGTGCCTGGGACGGCACTGAATGGTCAGTCCTGCAGTGCCAAGGTGCTTTGGGGAGCAGCAAGGAATCCTCGTTGGGATTTCTGGCAGAATTCCAGTCTTCACACGGGGACAGGTTTTGCTGTGGCCATCATGGTGGCCTCTGGGGTGTGGTTATTTGTTCTTCCCTTTTCAGAAGGCAGTGGGACTCAGCAAGTGGAATCTGGGAATTAGATGGTGCTGGGTCACCTGTGCTCATCATGGATGGGGATTTTGGGGGCTGGTGATGCTGTAGTGCCCCCTTGGTCTCAGCTGAGCCTCCTCCCCTGTCCTGTCACACAGGGGCCCTTTCCTTAGTGGCTTTGGTGTGGATGCCCAATGAGAAGCAGAACTTTTAAATCCAGGTGCCAGCAGGATTTGCTCTTGTTTCCCCCTGGGCACAGGCTGGGCTGTGCTCCTCACCCTGCAGACCCTCCTGTGGGTATGGAGCAGTGCCAGGGCTGGGCACAGCATTGCCCAGGTGAGCACTCAGCACTCTCAGCAGCCCTGGGCAGGCTCTGTGCTGTGCTCCTCACCCTGCAGACCCTCCTGTGAGGATGGAGCAGAGCTCCCACCTCCCCACTTGCCCGTGGCCCTCGGTGTGTGAGGGCTGATCCATCCCCGCAGGAGCCCCGGGCACATTCCCACTCCCTCTCTTCGTACAACGCCTCCTTGTCGCTTTGATTTCTGCATCTGCTGTTAGATAATGCCTTTTATTTCTTCAAGAGGCCGAGAACTATGGAAAAAATGTAGCAATCTTAGCTTGGTTTGCGCCGTCAGACATTCCTGGAGGAGCCTTATCTGAGGAATCCAGCGGAGCGCGGCCTGTGGGCCGCAGGGCCCCGTGCCAGCCCGGCCCGGCAGGGCTCTCCAGGAGATTCCAGCCCAGAGCCCCAGGCTGCCATGGTCTCTCCTCCAAAAATGGCCTTTGCTTTCCTCAGCTGGATGCTCTGTGCAGGAAGGGAGATCTCTTTCCTGCTGTGTTCTCTCCAGTTGTGGCGGGAGTGTGGAAGTGGGGAGGCCATGGGGCCGTCCATGGGATCCCCCACCCTCCTGCAGGGCCAGGAGATGTTTCTCCTTCCTGTTGTCTTCCCCCTTGAATTCACTTTATCAAAACTTAATTTCATTTTGCTTGGTTTTTCTTGCTAGACCATGATGCAAAAGGTACAAGGGTTGATCTTTGCTGTTTATAGCTTAGTTTATTCATTATGATTTCATTTTCCCTTACGGTATGTAGTCTCTGTCATGACAGTGGTGTGATTTCTATTGCCTACACTGGCACTAGTAAATGCTTTAGTTGGGTGTAGGGGGTAGCTTTGTTATTCCAGGTCATATTCCAGGGCAGCTTCTCCTGTGGCTGACCTGTCCACAGGCAGGCTGGGGGTTTGGGGCTGTGTTAAAGGGAAAAGGAGCCCCTAAACCTTGGGAAGTGCTCGATCACTGGGTGCTGGGGCCCTGTGATGCCCGCACTGCTTTGCTGATGTGGTGGCCACAAGCAAAGCCCAGGTGCTTGCCCAGAGCAGATTTTATTAATGTTGTTAATAATCGGTGATACCAGCTCAACTCAGGCAGGGCTGAACCCTCTCCAGCCCTGGGGGACTGAAACTCATCCTTGGTGTTCTGAAATCACCTGAGGGGCATTCACAGGATCCCAGATGGTTTGGGCTGGAAGGGACCTCAAAGCCCATCCAGTGCCACTCCTGCCATGGCAGGGACACCTCCCACTGTCCCAGGGACACCTTCCCCTGTCCCAGGTGCTCCCAGCCCCAATGTCCAGCCTGGCCTTGGGCACTGCCAGGGATCCAGGGGCAGCCACAGCTGCTCTGGCACTCCGTGCAGGGCCTCACCTCCCTCTGGGTAAAGAATTTACTCCTAAAATCTAAAAATCTCCCATTCCAAGAGAATATTTT
The DNA here is from genome assembly GCF_035770615.1 of Melospiza melodia melodia. NCBI lineage: Eukaryota > Metazoa > Chordata > Aves > Passeriformes > Passerellidae > Melospiza > Melospiza melodia. Next base: position 1,419,829 of record NC_086217.1, on the reverse strand, counting down.
CTATTTTGGGTCACTTTTTCCTATAACTTTCTTGCCTTCAGAAGGAAAGGGATTTCCTCTGCTTAAAGCCAAATTTTTATTGTTGCTTGTTTTTCTTACGAAGAGCATCTGCTAAGGAGAGGCTGGGAGCTGGTGCTGGGTTTTTCTCAGCTGCCCCAGATGTCTTTGGCTCCCATTTCTTCTGTGAGAGGAGGGCTCAGACAGCCTTCCCTGCCATATTTGTGCTGTGGCCCACAGAGGAACAGGAGGAAGAGGGCAGCATGTGGCCAAAGGATGACTGCCAAGCCAGAAGAAGGGGTGGGGGTGTCCCCTACAGAGTGTGGTGCTGGAAAAGCCTTCAACTGCTTTTTTTTTGGTCTTGGTGAGCCCCCTGGATGTCCCTATGGGCTCAGGCTGAGTGACCCTGCCCGGGGTCTGTGGGACAAGGCACCAGTGCTGCCTACTCTGCTGCTGGACTGGCCATCCCTGGAGCCCTGGGGGGATCTGGGCATGGAGTGATGGATCTGCCACCTCAGCACAGGCCAGCAGGAGGTCAGAGCCACCACCACGAGGGAGAGGAGCTGCCTTGGGCTTTGTGGAGCTGCTAGAAGGAGTTTTCATGGTGCCAGCAGCTTTCTGCTGCCTCAGCTGCATCAGGAGTGCCTCTGCAGGATGTGAGCTCCGTGGGATGTGGCAGCTCTGGAGAGCTCTGGATCTCCTGCCCTCGTGGGCTGCTTGGATGGAGCTTCAAGGAGAAGGAAAGAGAGGAGGAGAGGAGAAGACAGAGGTTTGAGGGGTTCGTGTCCATCTGCAGGAGCTCAGGAGAGGAGCAGGAGGCCCTGGAGGACTTGGAGCTCTGTGTTCAGTCTCTGCCTCCCTGCAGCCCCACAGGCACTGGAGTTTCTCTGGCCCTGGGGGTCCTGAGGGGCTCTGCATGAAGGGCAGCCCAGAGAGCTGCAGCTGAGCTGGTGTTTCTGCACCTCCAGTTCACCCCTTCCCAGCCTCTTGGGGATGTTTGAGTACCAAAACCCCTGCAAGTCCCAGCCTTTTGCTGCAACCTGCCACTTCAGAGGGGAGGATGTGAGCTGGGCTCAGGATCTTGGTCCTGCCGTGACACCTGAGAGTTGCTCTGGAAAAACTCTGCTCAGAAACCCTGGCTTTTCCTGGCAGCCTGGGCTGGTGCCTTTGTACCCACACTGTTCCTGACCCTGCTGAGACTCAACTTGCAGCATGGAAGCAGCAGCTTTTACAGCTGGGGCATGAATTGCCCTCCTTCCCTCCAGCTTTGGCTGTGTTATGTGCTGCAGTTGCCTCCTTAATGGATGTTTTCTTCCTCAGAAGTGGTTGCTTTTTAAGTGCACAGTGTACACACTTGGCAGAGGGAAAACTCCATCTGCAGAACATTCCCATCAGCTGCAGATCCCAGCACGGAGGGGTTTTAATGCCCAGCACTCATTTAGGGAGCTCTTACAGCAGAGGATAAGCTGAGCTCTAATGAGCGTCTTCAGTGAGCACTTTGGTTTTCCTGCTTGGCCAGGGCCAAAGAGGGCGTGAGGGGTGTGAATGAAGCCCTGGGGAGGCGATGCCTATCCTTCAATATTGGAATATGAATCCCAATATTACCAGTTGGATTGTGCCTGGGCCAGTCTGACCCTCGCTGCCGGGCCAAAGGCAGCAACCGTGGTGTGTCACCCCAGAGATACCTTGGCTTGCTGGAGGTTGCAGCTGGGCACTGAACAAGTCCAGGCTTGTTAGGAACCCCGTTTACCTCAGGAGGAAGATTTCAGGCGATGGTGAAGAGAAAAAGGAGAGGATTCTGCTGGAGGGTTTAATGTCCAGAGGTTTATTCCATGGTTATAGAGGTCTGAACGTGAGCAACTGCTCCAACAGCATCCTGGCTGCATGGTCTGATTCACCTTTTAAGCTCAGGGACAAGGGGAGGGGACAGGTGAGCCACCAACCAGGTGAGAGGGGCAGGGTCTCAGGGGAAGATGACACCCAGACAGGCCAATGACCTCCAGGCCTGAGGGGCATCCTTTGAACTTGACCAACCACACGAGGCCTTGCTGGAATGTTCAGCCTGATTGACAGGACTCACTCAGCATAGGGGGAAGGGAGAGAGGTATAGGCACACCTGGGGAAGGAAGTTTAAAACACACTGCAACACTTCAAGGCCTCTGCTCCTGGCCAAGGGCGCGTTTTCACTGCCCTGTCAGTCCTGTCAGTCCTAAAAGCTCCCTGCAAGCAGGGCTGGGGCTCTGCTGCCCGGGGCTGGGCTGGCTGCTGTCTCTCTGGGAGATTCAGCTGCAACTCCTGCTCTGGGCTCCAACGCCTGCTCTGGGTTTCTTTCTTTCCTGCTGGATTTTAGGGCAGTGAAACATGGTCTTTATCTTCCCAGGGCTGAAGTCTTCTCCCTGCTGCTGTAAGCAGTGCTGTGAGTACATCAGGGCCTGCAGAACCTAAAGGAAAATTCGAATTTGCTCTGTAAGAACTCATTGCCTTGTGTCTGGCTGCCTTTGTGACAGGGCTGTGCCCCCTCCTGCTGGCTCTGCTCCGGAAGCGGGTGCAGGGTGTTATCTGTCCTTTCCACGCTGCTTCCTTTCCTCCTTCCTCCTGAAGGACACAGATATAAACACAGAGCTGAAGAGATGCAGGGGAAAAATGGGATAACCAGCTCACTGCTCAGGGGAAACCACAAATAACAGCCTGGGCGTAAACAGTGCTGACAGCCCAGCTGCAGCTCTGGGAAACTTGCTGTGTTTGGGATCCCGGGGCTGGACACGGCACCGACAGCAAAGGGTTAAAGGCACGTGGGGCTGAGCCCACAGAAACCCCACCTGCAGTTATAGGGGTGGTTTTAAACGTATTAAAGGCAATTAGCTGTCCTAATCCAGCTGGAGTCTGTGGGCAGCTGGAGCTCATGGAGCTCTGGAACTCGTGGGTCTCAGCCCTGGGCTGGGATTGTGCCCTTTGTTTTCACAGAGGAGGCCAGCACAAGTCAGCAAAGGGCTGGATGTGAGCTCAGAGCTCTGGGCTGTGGGATCACCTCCTGCTTTCCCTGCTCCCAGGCTGGCTGCCCAAACCCTCTGGCCATGGTGGGCTCCCCCCTCACGCTGCCTTTCTGTGCCTCTGACAGGGCTCTGTATTACAATGGGATTCTGCAAAGCCCCCGTAAATCATTTGCATTCAGAAGCAAAAACCGGGCAGGGGAGGCGGATGCAATTAAAGGGCAGCTCAGCTCAGCTCGGCTTTCTGTCTAGACAGCCCTCTCCTAAAATAACCAGCAGTGGGAGCATCCACCTCGAGCAGAAAGGCTCCTCTGGGCCGGATCCTGTGGCCTTTGCATCACAAAGGACTTGGCTTTCTGGTCCTGGAGGGAGCTGCAGGGTTTGGCTGCGGCTCAGCCAGTGCCCAGAGCTGGGAAGGGCTGAGAGGAGAGCTCAGCTTCCCCTCTGAGCTGGGATGGGAGCGCTGTCTGTGCCCAGAAGGGCTGAGAGGAGAGCTCAGCTTCCCCTCTGAGCTGGGATGGGAGCGCTGTCTGTGCTGAGGAATGGAGGCAGGTGCAGTTCAGCACTGCACATCCTCCAAGCACTTGGAGGTCTGATCTGAGCAAGGATTTAGGCAGGGACATGGGGCTGAGTCTGAGGCTTCAGGGCTGCCTCATGAAGGATCCAGCCCCAAGCAGGATTTTTCTGCCTTTCACTGGGTGGTTTGTGCCTCAGTTTAACTGCACTGAGTCCTGCATTTTGATTTCAAATCTTAGAAGGGAAGGGGAAGGCAAAGGGAGCACTGCCTCTTTCTGTCAAGCTGCAGCGGCCCTCAGCATGGAGCTGCATTTTGCTTGTTTATTTATATTTTTTTTACGTGGGGTTTACACACCCACTAAGGCTGGAAATAGCTGAGCAGTGACTCACACGGGCTGGTTTAGCTGGCCTGCTCTGGGACACAGCTGCGTTTGGCAGCTGGGGAGAACTTCCAAAAGGTCCAGCTCCACAGGGGCACAGGGTGTTTTCCCTCCTGTGTGTTTACTTACCCTCGGAGCTCGGCCAGCGTGGTGTATCAGAACTCATGGCTTTGGTGTTTGCAGTACAGCTGAGCAGAGCTCAGTGCCCATGGTTTGGTGTTTGAGGCACAGCAGAGCAGAGCTCAGTGCCCATGGTTTGGTGTTTGCAGCTGAGCAGAGCTCAGTGCCCATGGTTTGGTGTTTGAGGCACAGCTGAACAGAGCTCAGTGCCCATGGTTTGGTGTTTGCAGCACAGCTGAGCAGAGCTCAGTGTCCATGGTTTGGTGTTTGAGGCACAGCTGAGCAGAGCTCAGTGCCCATGGTTTGGTGTTTGAGGCACAGCAGAGCTCAGTGTCCATGGTTTGGTGTTTGCAGCTGAGCAGAGCTCAGTGCCCATGGTTTGGTGTTTGCAGCACAGCTGAGCAGAGCTCAGTGTCCATGGTTTGGTGTTTGAGGCACAGCTGAGCAGAGCTCAGTGCCCATGGTTTGGTGTTTGAGGCACAGCTGAACAGAGCTCAGTGTCCATGGTTTGGTGTTCGAGGCACAGCAGAGCAAAGCTCAGTGTCCATGGTTTGGTGTTTGCAGCACAGCTGAACAAAGCTCAGTGCCCATGGTTTGGTGTTTGCAGCTGAGCAGAGCTCAGTGTCCATGGTTTGGTGTTTGAGGCACAGCTGAGCAGAGCTCAGTGCCCATGGTTTGGTGTTTGAGGCACAGCAGAGCTCAGTGTCCATGGTTTGGTGTTTGCAGCACAGCTGAGCAGAGCTCAGTGTCCATGGTTTGGTGTTTGCAGCACAGCTGAGCAGAGCCTGGTGTCAGGGTTTTGTCTCTACTCTGTTTTGTGGCAAACACTCCCGAGGCAGTGCCAGGCCTGTGATCTGTTGTGTTCCAGCAGCTGATTCATGGCATCCCCTGGCACCCGAAATGCTGCAGCACTGTGCCCAGGCTGGGCACAGCCCCCAGCTGCTCCCAAACCCACGGGAGCCAGGCTGGGCTGGTGGCATGGCCCTGGGCACAGCAGGGGCTCCATGTGCCCACGCTGAGGTGCCCGTGTGTCTGTCTGTCCCCAGAATGGCTGCAGGCTGTCCAAGCCATGATGATCCTCTCCGTCATCTTCAGTGTGCTGTCGTTGTTCCTGTTCTTCTGCCAGCTCTTCACACTCACCAAGGGCGGCCGCTTCTACATCACCGGAGTCTTCCAGATCCTGGCAGGTGAGTGGGGCTGAGGGTGGCACTGCCACCTTCCATGGGCACCTGGTGCCACCTTCCACGGGCACCTGGTGCCACTGCCATGGGCTCCTGGTGTCACTGCCACGGGAAGGGAAGGGAATGAACAATTCGGGGGTGTTGAGGATGGGATCCTGGGATGGGATCCAGCTCTTGGGCCGTTGTGCATCCAGGCTCTTCTGCCCTTGCACAGGGAAGGTGCCAGAGGGTTTCTGCCCCAGCCAGGGCGGCTCTGGAGGGACAGGGTGCCAGAGCCCTGGGGCAGAGCTGGGGGCAGTAGATGACAGGGATGCTGGAAGGAGAGCTCTGCCTGTGCCCCCGGATGGGATGTTGGGTGCCCAGGGTGGCTGTGCTGGCTCTGAGACCCTTCACCAGGCTGGGTGAGGCTCCCACAGCTGCTGGCGGGGTGGGGAAAGTCGTGACAATCCTGTTTTGGCAAAAGAGGGCTGGGTGATTATTTATGACCTTGCCATGAGGGGGCCTGGTGCTTTCCCCATGAGCACAGAGCCCTGGAGCTGCAGGGTGAGCTCTGACTTGGACTGTCAGCTGCTATTTTTAACTCTTTGAGAACTCAGTGCTGGAAAGGAGCCACAGCTCACGTCCTAGGCTGCAGCTCCCCAAGTACTGATGCTGTAAAGCCACTGGCTCTGTTTATGTTTCCATGCATGAAACCAGTGGAGAGGATTTTCAAGCATTCAGGCTAAAAAATGTAATTGTGCTTTGATGTCCTGGCTGCATTAGGACAGAGTGTCTGGGGAGGAGATTGATTCTTTCCTAGAGCTTTAGATGTTAGACTAGAAGCCACCCAAGGTCCTGCTATTTTATCAGTGGAAAAACTCATTTACTGAGCTTAGACTTTAAACTTTCTGAGCATCCTCTAAGCAACTGGCCTTCCCAAACCCTGGTGAAATGCAGAGCTAAGCTTTATTGGCATGAATTCCATGATGAGTGGATCTGTTTGGCCACAGTGCAGATGGAGTTCAGATCAGTTCACCATCTCTGGAAAAAGAGCTGTATGGAAACCCCTTAGAGCCAAGGAGGGGAAATGGGCATTAATAATGCAATCACCTGCAATTACCTCTGTTAGACCTTCTCTTGTAGACCTGGGAGCAGAAGGCTTCTGTCCCGAGCTCTGGTCTCGCTGCTACTGTGGGAGCCAGGGCAGGAGCACTGGGCTCTGCTGGGTGCCAGAGCTGGGCAGAGCTGCCCTGGGAGCCAGGGAGGAGAGAGGGGCTGGTACCCACTGCAGGGACCCCAGGGAGGGCAGGGCAGGGGCTGGTACCACTGCAGGGACCCCAGGGAGGAGAGAGGGGCTGGTACCCACTGCAGGGACCCCAGGGAGGGCAGGGCAAGGGATGGTGCCCACTGCAGGGATACCAGGGAGGGCAGGGCAGGGGCTGGTACCCACCAGTGAGGGGAGGGTAGGGCAGGAAGAGAAGGGTGAGGCCACTTTGGTCTGTGGTGCAGCAGCCAGGCAGGATCATCCCCAGCACCTTCACGCAGCTTGGAATCACCCCCAAAGCCCAGCTGAATTTGTCCTGATGGGCTCAAGAGCCTCAAAAGGCCCTCAAAGGCTCCCCTGCATCCTTGGTGGGTCCAGCATATCCATGGGTAGATCTTCGTGCATGGCACAGATGTGGGTTTGGGCCCCTCGGGGTCTGACCCAAGTCCTGCATCCTTCTCATCATCCCTTTCATCTCTTCCCTCCCACCCCTCTCAGCCCAGAGCTGCTGCCCTGCCGAGGGGGGCTCAGCCTGCAGGGCTGTGCCTGCCCTCATCCCACTGCTGTTTGCAAACACCTGCCCTGGAAAGCTGCCCTGGTTCCTCTGCAGGCCGGGGCTGCTCTGGCAGGAACAAACCCTGGGAACAAATGTTGGGAAGCGTTTGCCCTCCTGACCTGCCAGAGCAGCATGCTCCCAAAGCCAGGCTCTGCAGGGATGCTGGGTGCATTATGGCTTGCAGCTGGCTGCAGCTGGGCCCAGAGCAGGGCAGGTGCCCCGGCAGTGCCGTGCAGCCATGGCCAGGCTCCTGCTGAGGACAATCACTGCTGTATCTGGCCTTTGGAGGTGACTGGTGGCCACACGCCCGTCCCCTGTCCCCAGACAATGGCTGTGCTCTCTGTGCCTGGGCCGGGCAGTGGGAGTTGGCTCCTGTGCTCAGAGAATGGAAACTGCTCCTTAATGAAGTGAATTCCCACTTGTGCACTTTCCCTGAACAAAAGGAGCAGTGTTGAGTGGAATTGCAGCTCAAATATCACCGTGCTGAAATGTAGGTGGTCCTGAGGGCCGGGCAGGGGATGTGGAACTCGGCTCCAACAACAGCCCCACGGCTGGATAATAGAACTGCTGGGATGGACTCAAAGAGCTTGTTTGGGGCAGGAATAGAGGTGGCTTTGTGTGAGCTCCGGGCAGTGCCCACCCCTGATGGGGCGGTTTGCAACAACAAACCCTTAAACACTGCCCACCAGGGCTGGGCACCCCTGGGACCCCCACGGGCCTGGCTGGGCAGGGGGGCCATGAGGGATGAGCCCTGGGCATGGAGGGGTTTGCAGGGAGCTGGGGTTTCAGGGAACAGGGTTTGTGGGGAGCTGGAGTTTCAGGGAGCAGAGTTTGCAGGGAACAGGGCTTGCTGGGAATGGGGTTTGTGGGGAGTAGGGTTTTCAAGGAACAGGGTTTATGAGGGGCAGGGTTTTCAGGGAACAGGGTTTTCAAGGAACAGTGTTTGCTGGGAATGAGGTTTGTAGTTGAGCTTCTGGTACAGCTGTGAAGGATGGGGCATCACAGCCAGAGCATCCTGAGGCCCAGCTGGGTTTGTTGTGTTTTTTATCACCTAGAGAGGTGACACAGATGCCTTGCTTTGAATGCCCAGCTCTGTCTGCCCTCCTGCAGCACTGCAGGGAGGTGGCGCAGGCCAGGCTTTACACGGGCCACCAGGGGAGTGGGACTGGTCTGGAGCAGCATCCCTGGTCTGCCTGAGGGATGGGTCAGCTCCAGAGCCTCTGGCTTTGCTTGCTAAGCATGGCAGAGACATCCCTGCTCACCTCCAGCCAAGCCAGAGCCCGCAGCATCCCCTCCCAAACCTCCCAGGGGACAGCACCCAAGGGGGCAGAGCAGAGCCAGCTCCCATGGTGGTGCAGGCCAGTGTTCTGTGTTTCTGGGCTCCCAGCAGGGACTGTCCCGTGTGTCACTGAGTGTCCCTGTGTTTCTGGGCTCCCAGCAGGGACTGTCCCTCTGTGCCCTCACTGACTGTCCCTGTGTGGCTCGGGTCCCAGCAGGGACTGTCCCGTGTGTCACTGAGTGTCCCTGTGTTTCTGGGCTCCCAGCAGGGACTGTCCCTCTGTGCCCTCACTGAGAGTCCCCGTGCTGCCCCTGGCTGCTGCCCCATGTAACTGGGGTCCCAGCAGGGACTGTCCCTCTGTGCCCTCACTGACTGTGCCGTGCTGCCCCGCAGGGCTGTGCGTGATGAGCGGCGCTGCCATCTACACCGTGAGGCACACGGACTGGCACCAAGCCTCGGAAAGCACCTCCTACGGCTTCGCCTACATCCTGGCGTGGCTGGCCTTCCCCCTGGCCCTGGCCAGCGGCATCGTCTACGTCATCCTGCGGAAGCGCGAGTGACGCCGCGGGACACGGCCGCGGCACCGTGACCTCCTCACCAGGGACGGGGCAGAATAGACGAGAAAACGGAAAAGAAAATTAACCAAAAAACCAAAAAAAAAAAAAAACCCAAAAAAGGAATCGACCCTCCCATCCAAACCAAACCCGACCGACACCCCAGAGGAAACACTCAAAGGGTTCCTTGTTAATTGAAGATGTATATAGTATCTATGGTTTAAAAACCTATTTATAACACTTTTTACATATATGTACATAGTCTTGTTTGCTTCTGTTGACCATGCGCTGTTTTAAAGCCTAAAGCAAGTGCCTAAGGAACTCTCACTCCTAACAGTGTAACAGAGCGCAGTGATTTCTCTCTCATGCAAAATCTTCTTTGAGCTGACCTCTCCTGCCCTGTCCCGGCCCGTCAGAGCCCCCAGCTCTGGTTTTAGGCTGGTGTGGATCAGCCACGCTTGGTTCCACAGCCAGGGCTGGGCCCTGCTCCTGCCACATGCTGTGATCCACAGGGCACGTCCAGATCTGACGGGAGACGCTTCCAAAAGGTTTGAAGGATTTCGGAGCAAAGGCTTTGATTGCCCCAAGTGCCTAAATGACTTATGTGCCCAAATCCCACTGCCTTGCCGCCACACCCGCTGGGAATTTGGGCTTTTAAATCACTTAGGTCGAGCTGCAGCTCAGCCTGGGCCCTTCTCCCTTGCATGGCTGCTGGGGCCGGGCTGTGCCGAGCGCTGGGAACTGCTGCTCCCAGCCTGGAACGTGCTCTGCCCCTGCCATGGAGCTGAGCTGAGCTGGGAAGTGCTGCTCCCAGCCCCTGCCATGGAGCTGAGCTGCCCTGAGAAGGCAGCCAGCCCAGCCTGTCCCTGAAATCCAATACCAGATGTATGAAATGGTGCTATCTATTTACCATTCCTTACCCTGCTACGCCATTTAACCTTAGTCACTGGAAATTCAGTTAACGACCTTGAGGTAAACAACCAAGCTAGAAATGAGAAATAATTCTGTGTAATATAAATGAGCTAAAACTGCTTTTGTACTTAGATTTGCTCTTACTATTATTTTTAATAAAGCATTTATAACCAAGATTCCTTTTTCCCCTCCGTGGTGCAGAGGAACAGAAGCAGCTCCGGCTGGAGCCCGTGGGGCTCTGGCAGCAGAGTGAGATGTGAGTCCTCTGTCAGCAACGAGTCTGGCCATGAATGGAACAGGCACCAGCACAGACCCCAGGCTGCCTCTGAGGACTCCAGACACTGTTGCTTTTTTTGGTTAATCTTGGGGTTTTTTGGGGTTATACTTTTTTTTTTTTTTTTTTTTTGCTTTGCTTTTCTGATTTTATACCGACTGTGTGGACTAAGAAGCAATGAAATAAAAGTCAGAATAACTCAGGTGCTTCTGCTTGTTGGGATTTTGGGAGGTTGAAGCTGGACTCTGCTCCACTAGCCTGTAGCAGAGTCCAAGCCTGGTCAGCTTGGCAACACAAGTCATCCACAGCCATCCCATGGCACGATGGAACCGCAGAGTGATTGGTGTCAGAAGGGACCCCAAAGCCCATCCTGTTTCCCTGGCTCTCCACTGGGGCTGCAAACACACAGCACAGCTTGGTGGGGATGGGAGCTGCTGGGTGACCCCTGCGCCATGGTGCTTCAGCACCTCCTTTGCCCATTTTCCCTGTTACCCCGCCCCGTTATCCCCCGTTATTTCCTGTTATTCCCCCCCCCCCCCCGTTGTTCCACCATTATTTCCCCCGTTATTCCCCTGTAATCCCCCTCATTATCCCCCCGTAATTCCCCCTTAATTCCTCCTGTAATTCCCCCCATTATTTCCCTGTTATCTCCCATGTTACCCCTCCGTTATTCCCGCCCCCCCGTCATTCTCCAGTATCCCCATTATTTCCCCCGTTATTCCCCCTGTTATCCCCAATGTTCTCCACATTATTCCCCCGTTAGCCCCCGCTATTCCCCCATTATCCCCCCATTATTCCCCCCATTATTGATCCCGTTATTCCCCCGTTATTCCCCCCGTTATTGATCCCGTTATTCCCCCGTTCCCCCCGTTATTGATCCCGTTATTCCCCCCGTTACTGATCCCGTTATTCCCCCGTTATTCCCCCGTTATTCCCCCCGTTACTGATCCCGTTATTCCCCCGTTATTCCCCCGTTATTCCCCCGTTATTCCCCCCGTTATTGATCCCGTTATTCCCCCGTTATTCCCCCCGTTACTGATCCCGTTATTCCCCCGTTATTCCCCCCGTTATTCCCCCCGTTATTGATCCCGTTATTCCCCCGTTATTGCCCCCGTTACTGATCCCGTTATTCCCCCGTTATTCCCCCCGTTATTGATCCCGTTATTCCCCGTTATTGCCCCCGTTACTGATCCCGTTATTCCCCCGTTATTCCCCCGTGATTCCCCCCGTTATTGATCCCGTTATTCCCCCGTTCCCCCCGTTATTGATCCCGTTATTCCCCCGTTATTCCCCCCGTTACTGATCCCGTTATTCCCCCGTTATTCCCCCGTTATTCCCCCCGTTATTGATCCCGTTATTCCCCCGTTATTCCCCCCGTTACTGATCCCGTTATTCCCCCGTTATTCCCCCCGTTATTGATCCCGTTATTCCCCCGTTATTCCCCCCGTTATTGATCCCGTTATTCCCCCGTTATTCCCCCCGTTATTGATCCCGTTATTCCCCCGTTATTGCCCCCGTTACTGATCCCGTTATTCCCCCGTTATTCCCCCGTTATTCCCCCCGTTACTGATCCCGTTATTCCCCCGTTATTCCCCCCGTTATTGATCCCGTTATTCCCCCGTTATTGCCCCCGTTACTGATCCCGTTATTCCCCCGTTATTCCCCCCGTTATTGATCCCGTTATTCCCCCGTTATTGCCCCCGTTACTGATCCCGTTATTCCCCCGTTATTCCCCCCGTTATTGATCCCGTTATTCCCCCGTTATTGCCCCCGTTATTGATCCCGTTATTCCCCCGTTATTTCCCAGCCCGTTCCCGTCGGTCCCGGCCGAGCGCGGAGCGCGGGCGCCCTCCGGTGGCTGCGGGCGGAGCGGCGGCCGCGGGACCCCCGAGCCCCGCCGGGCTTGGGGACAAACAGAGCCGGGACTGGGGACAAACAGGGCCAGGCTTGGGGACAAACAGGACCGGGACTGGGAACAAACAGAGCCGGGACTGAGGACAAACAGGGCCAGGACTGGGGACAAACAGAGCCAGGACTGGGGTCAAACAGAGCCGGGACTGGGGACAAACAGGGCCAGGACTGGGGACAAACAGGGCCGGGACTGGGAACAAACAGAGCCGGGACTGGGGACAAACAGGGCCAGGACTGGGGACAAACAGGGCCAGTCTTGGGGACAAACAGAGCCGGGCTGGGGACAAACAGGGCCGGGACTGGGGACAAACAGGGCCGGGACTGGGGACAAACAGAGCCGGGCTGGGGACAAACAGGGCCAGGCTTGGGGACAAACAGAGCCAGGCTGGGGACAAACAGGGCCGGGACTGGGGACAAACAGGGCCGGGACTGGGGACAAACAGGGCCGGGACTGGGGACAAACAGAGCCAGGCCTGGGGACAAACAGAGCCAGGCTGGGGACAAACAGGGCCAGGCTTGGGGACAAACAGGGCCGGGACTGGGGACAAACAGGGCCGGGACTGGGGACAAACAGAGCCGGGCTGGGGACAAACAGGGCCAGGCTTGGGGACATACACCAGCTCCAGGCTGGGCTGGGCTTTGTTTCACCAGCCTTGAAGACCTCTAGGTGTGGAGAGTCCCCAGCGCTCCCCCGGAGGGAAAAGCGTTTCCCAAACACCCCCGGCCTCACCTGCCCTCACTGCCTGCCCTGGGCACAGCACCCGCCCAGGGATCGGGCACCCCAGCCCAGACAGGGCTGGGCTGGGCTGGGCTGGGCTCATCCCCTCATCCCCATCAATTCCCCAGGGCTGGAGCAGCTCCCGGAGGGACAGCGGGGTTGGGGCAGGACCAGCCTCGCTGCCCGATCAGCTGAGAGCACTCCCTGAGCTAAACGAGCCGAATTTCAGCGCTCCCTGGGGCTCCAGCCCAATTAAAATCCGAACTGCCCATAAAGCAGCGAGTGGAGCACAACAGCAGCAGCGCGGCACGGAATGGCAGAGGGGCGAAAAAAATATTCGGGAAGTTGCTTTAATGTGTGTTGTGTCATAAAAGCAATTGTTTAAATGGCTTTTGCGGCGTTGTCAGCAGTAAATACTCCTGGAAAATGCGCTCAGCAGATCTCATCTCCCTCTTCCACTTACTGCCTTGTAAATTGAAAAATTACGGTGGGAATCGAAGCCGTGGGAGCCCGGGCATGGCTGCGGCTCCAGCCCCGCTCCGGCCGGGCGGGGGCGGCCCCGGACCGGGAACGGGAGCTGCGGGGGAGCCGGGACAGCGGCGGGGCCGGGCCGGGCCGGGCCGGGCCGAGCTGAGCTGAGCCCTGCCCCGAGAGACCCGGGACATGCGATCCGGGACCCGGGATATGGGGCAGGACGCGGCTCAGCCCCAGCGCGGGCGGCAGCAGCCAAGCCTCCCTCAGGTGAGACCCCAGCGGCAGAGCTGCTCCAGCCCTGCGATCCAGCCCTGGGATCCATCCCCTGCTCCCAGACACAGATCCGGGCTGAGCTTTGGATCCATCCCCTGCTCCCACCACAGATCCGGGCTGAGCTCTGGATCCATCCCCTGCTCCCACCCCATGGAGCTCTGGATCCATCCCCTGCTCCCACACACAGATCCGGGCTGAGCTCTGGATCCATCCCCTGCTCCCCTCATTGATCCAGGCTGAGCTCTGGGATCCATCCCCTGCTCCCCTCATTGATCCAGGCTGAGCTCTGGGATCCATCCCCTGCTCCCACCACAGATCCGGGCTGAGCTCTGGATCCATCCCCTGCTCCCCCCATTGATCCAGGCTGAGCTCTGGATCCATCCCCTGCTCCCACCCCATGGATCTCTGGATCCATCCCCTGCTCCCAGACACAGATCCGAGGCTGCTCCTGCCTCTCCAGCCTCCCTAAGCTCCCAGCATTAACAAGGCACTCCCCCAGGCTTGTGAAAGGATAAAAGCTCCGTGTTGTCCCTGGTTTATTTGCTTCCTGGGGGATAATTCAACACATTTAGCTTTCCCCAAGGGTGGGTTTTCCTGGGGGAATCTTTGGCTGGCACTTTGCAGGATGGTTTTATTGCTCCTCTGCAGGCACTGGCTGGGGAGAGGCTTTATTTTAAACTCCTTTAACTGCTTCGTTACAGCCTTTGTCGGTCCTGTCTCCTTTCATAACCACTTTTTCAGCTTTCATTTCCCAGGGCTCCCTCTTATCTGCCTTTGGAGGCAGCCCTTGTAAAAGAAATTTTTAAAAAGGAAAATCAAACCTCAAAGCTCTGTCCCTGGGCTGCTTTCAAGAGAAAGGCCCCTGCCCCCTTTCAAACCTCTTTGGGGAGGAACAGATCCCAGCCCGGCGTGCGCCACAGCCCCGGGAAAGCCTTTGAAGTGAATTAAACCAAATTAGTGTCTGTGATATGGATGGGCAGCGGAGCCCCGCTGTGTCCCTGGCCTGGCCCTCGGTGCAATCTTTAACCCCTGTCCCTGCTCCCCCCACAACTGACCGTGAAACACCTGGGGGTGGCCGGGGGGATCCCATCTGCCCCGGGCAGGATCCCCGCTCCGAGGGGATGGGGGGGTTAATGGGCCGGCATAATGAATTACCTCCCACCTCCCCGTCCTTGTGCTCAGCGTCCCATTCTGCTGCTGCTTCTCTCTTATTCCCCTTAATGAGAGCCCCCCTGAGCCATCCCAGCCCTGCCCCAGAGCCCTGGGACATCCCAGCCCTGCCCCAGGCTGTGACAGACCCGGGGGCTTTCCCTGTGTCCCCGGGCTGTGACACACCTGTAAGGTGGGCAGCTCCTGGGGGTCCCCAAAGGCTCGCCCAGGTCCCCAAAGGCTCGCCCAGGTCCCCAAAGGCTCGCCCAGCCCCTGGCGTCCCCATCCAGCACTGCAGGGCCAGGCTGCCTTTGGCATCCACGGGGCTGAGCTGCGCTGGGTTTATTTGGTCAGGGCAGCTCGTGGTGGGGATTTGGGGTGTGCCAGGGGAATCTGAGGGTCCTCTGTGGGGCTCCTGTGGGGCTGGGAAAGCAGCACGTGGTGCCCTTGCAAGTTGGGCAGGCTCAAGGGAAGCCCAGGGATATTTGCATATGCAAATTACACCTGTGAAAGAAATGATTGATGCCGTCCCGAGGGCCTGCCTGCATCCCCTGAGCCACCACCAACATTTGGGGTTCACCAAGCCACAGCAGGGTCACCTGCTCCTCTTCCTGAGGGGTCTCAGAGCAAACCCTGGAGACCCCCCGGGACAGCTGTCACGGTGCTGGAGCATCTTCATGCGGTGGCAGAGTGTGCAGAGGGCTCTGGGCTGAGCTGTGCCACAGCTGCGTCCCCTGGCACCGAGGGACCAGGGCAGGGCAGGGAGGGGAACGGGAGCATGAAATTCTCTGGTGACACTGCAGGAGTGACACTGCAGGGCAGCCCGGCAGGGCCCTGGTCAGGACAGGGTGTCCCCGGTGCCAGGGCAGCCTGGCAGGGCCCTGGCCAGGACAGGGTGTCCCCGGTGCCAGGGCAGCCTGGCAGGGCCCTGGTCGTGTCCCCGGTGCCAGGGCAGCCTGGCAGGGTCCCCTGGGGCTGTCCCGAGGCAGCGATTCCGGCCCCGCAGGCGCTGGTGTGAGCACAGCCTGCACAAGGGCAGCACGTTTCATCAGCGTGCCTGCAAATCAATCAATCAGGGCCAAAGGAAACCGTGCGGCACGGACGGAGAGGGGAGCAGAGCCAGCCCCGAGCGCGGAGCTGGGCGACAGGGGGCGGTAGGGACCCGCAGAGCCGGGCTGGAGCTCCGGGAGCCGCTCAGAGCCCGGGATGGAGCTGGGAGCTGCGGCCTGAGCTCAGAGCCCTGACAGGACACAGGGAACAGCAGAGCCAGGCTCTGGGGCAGCCAGAAATCCAGTCATCCCTGCACTGAACCAGCACCCAGAGCATCCTCCTCCTCTCCTCCCCGGGCTGCATGAATAAAGCCAAACCCGGGTGTTTGGTTTTGCTTAGCCCATGTAAGGATCCCCAGGCAGGAGCATTTTTACTTTATAGCAGCAGTTTTGTGGCTGAGGATTCTCTTCAACCCAGAGCAGCCCAGCCTGTGCTTGGCCTGGCCAGCACAGCCTGGGGGGTTGGTTTTTGGGGTGACCTGGTTCATTTACAGTGGATTCGTGTCCTGCCAGAGCCTGGTGCTCAGCCCTTGCTGGGACTGTGTGGGGAACTTGCACTGATTTCATCTGTCCTGGATTCCTCTGAAGGATCCATGGTGGGTTTAATCCAGCAGTACATGGTGGGGTTTAATCCAGCAGTGCATTGTGGGGTTTAATCCAGCAGTGCATGGTGAGGTTTAATCCAGCAGTGCATGGTGGGGTTAATCCAGCAGTGCATGGTGGGGTTTAATCCAGCAGTGCATGGTGGGGTTAATCCAGCAGTGCATGGTGGGGTTAATCCAGCAGTGCATGGTAGGTTTAGTCCAGCAGTGCATGGTGGGGTTAATCCAGCAGTGCATGGTGAGGTTTAATCCAGCAGTGCATGGTGGGGTTAATCCAGCAGTGCATGGTGGGGTTAATCCAGCAGTGCATGGTGGGGTTAATCCAGGGCAGGTGGAAGAGCCAAGAAATCTCTGTGAAAGCAAAGGGTGTCCCCAGCCAAGGTGGGCAGTGGGTGAAGGGATTTCGGGCAGGTGACCCTGGCTCCAGGTCACACGGGGGTATCTTGGATCATCAGGCATGATCTGAGACTCCCCTGCAGGGAAAACATGGATTTGTACCTAGGGAATGAAAGGAGAGACCTTTCAGCTGTGAATCAGAGCAGCAAAAGGAATTTCCCCTTGCTGGGGGTGGTGGGAGGAATTATTGGTGGTTTGAAGTGAATTCTTCAAGTGCTCAGAGCAAAGAGACACGAGGAGAGGAAGCAAACGACAAGAATAAATGTGGCTGGCACCTTCTCAGGGGTTTGCAGGGTTTCCTGGTGTGCCAGGGTCACCAGCCACTTGTGCCTTGGCTTTGAGCTTCACAGGGTGGGCAGTGCCCTCAGTGAGCACCCTGCAGCCCTGCCCAAGCCCTCTCATCCCAGCAGACAGGCTGAGCCCTCCCAGTCCAACTGGGACCAGCACCCTGGTGCATCCAGGCAGAGCAGCAGCCCCAGGGCAGCAGGACCCCTCTGCCTCTGCATCCCCCCATAAGGGCTGGAGCGATGCTTCCCCTGGCTGGAGCCCAGCAGTGCCCTCCACACCTGCCCAGGGAGCTGGGGCACTGGGGAGCAGGGCTGGGGGTCCCCAAGTGCTTAAATATCCCAATCACCTCATCTTCTGGGAGATAATACTTTTAATTTTTGCCACACAAAGAACACGTCTTGAACCAGAAGGGGTTTGCCTAATTCATCCTGCTTGCTCTGCACACAATACCTGGGCTGACAAGCAGAACATTTTAAAATGAGAGAAGTGGACATAATTAATGCTCATGAATTGCAAACGCTTCTTTATTAAAGGGCTTTTGCTTGCCCCGGGACCATCTGCTTCATATCACTGGGCCGGGGTCCTTGGGCTATAATAACGTGCAGCTTTAATAATTTTACCTCTTAATTAAAGCTCATCTCAAAGTGCAGGAGCACAGACATGTTCCAAGCCCAAATCTGATTTTTAATGGAGCAGGCCTTGAGGGATGGGTGATAGAATTTGCATTTTGCCTTTGCTGGGTGGAGCTGCTGCCCGGAGAGGAGCACAGCCCCGGGGTCCTGCACGCTGGGGATGAGGGGCTGAAGGCTCAGGGGCTCTGCTCCTGCCTGGCCACAGATCCAGGGCCTGGGCAGAGAGCAGAGGGGTCCCTGCTGCCCTCCCAGCCCTATGGGGTGTGGCTGGGGCTGGCCTGGCTGCACCCCATGGCTGCTCCCCATGGCAGCACCCCATGGCTGGGCCATCAGGACAGCTCCTGCCTCAGCACTGGGAGGCTGCCGGCAGCCTTCCCCTGCAGCCTTCCCCTGCAAGGGCATCCCAAACCCAAAGCTGTGCCCAAAGCCGAGCTGGTGAAGCCCCAGCTGCAGGGAAGGTTGGTCCCAGGCTCAGCCTGGTGCCCCTGCAGCCTTGGGGAACCCCATGCAGTGGAGTCCAACCCTTCCCAAAGCTGACACCATGCACAGCTGCTGTCCCCACAGATGCAGGTGACCTCTGGGGGGCTGTGCTCCTCGGGGCTGGGATGAGTTGACAGCCCATGAAATACACTGGATTAATTCCCACTTCATTGTGCCAGACACGAGGCCGAAGGTCGAGCTCCATTAAGAAAGCTGGGTATGAATTAATGCCCTGCACTTCACACACTGAGGTCTTCTTGTGGACAGAACTTTTCATTGGAAGTGTTTTAATTATTGATGTGTTAATTGAGTGCTGTAGAACTTGATTCAGTGAAGGCGCATTAAGGAGGAAGAGTTTGGGTTTTGAATGACACTTTGTTTGTCCAAATTGAAAAATCAATGAATAACCTGAGAACCATAGAGACATCTCGATCCTCTCCTCTCCTCTCCTCTCCTCTCCTCTCCTCTCCTCTCCTCTCCTCTCCTCTCCTCTCCTCTCCTCTCCTCTCCTCTCCTCTCCTCTCCTCTCCTCTCCTCTCCTCTCCTCTCCTCTCCTCTCCTCTCCTCTCCTCTCCTCTCCTCTCCTCTCCTCTCCTCTCCTCTCCTCTCCTCTCCGAGGAGAGCCACGGGTAGGGTTTGCTCCTGCAGAAACACGGGCAGGCTTTGTTCCAGGAGTGCCATGGGCAGGATTCTGCTCCTGGAGAGTCACAGGCAGAGTTTTCTCATGAAGGACCACAAGCAGGATTTGGTGCTGCAGAACCACGGGCAGGGTTTGCTGTGGGAGAGCCATGGGCAGGGATTGGTCTGGGATAACCACGGGCAGAGTTTGTTCCTGAAGAGCCACGAGCAGGGTTTGTTCCTGCAGAAACACAGGCAAGGTTTGTTCCAGGAGTGCTATGGGCAGGATTCTGCTCCTGCAGGGCTGCTGTCCATCCTGCTGAGAGCTCCCAGAGCAGGAAAGGGCTGCGAGGCCATGGGCAGGGTTTGCTCTGGGATAACCATGGGCAGGGTTTGCTCTGGGAGAGCCACAGACAGGGTTCTGCTCCTGCAGAAATGCGGGCAGGGTTTGTTCCTGAAGGACACAGACAGGGTTCTGTTCCTGCAGAAATGCGGGCAGGGTTTGTTCCTGAAGGACACAGACAGGGTTCTGCTCCTGCAGAAATGCGGGCAGGGTTTGTTCCTGAAGGACACAGACAGGGTTCTGCTCCTGCAGGGCTGCTGTCCATCCTGCTGAGCGCTCCCAGAGCAGGAAAGGGCTGCAAACACTCAGCATCTGCAGCAGAGCCAGGGCAGCACAAGTGAGTCGTGTCTTCCCTTTATGTTCTTGGAAGTTCTGAGGAAAACATTTATTTTAGTCGTTGCGACAGTTTCCCTTTGTTTTTGCTTTGCTGACCGAAGCAGCTGCTTTTCAAAAACGTTTTAAAGAGCAACCTTCTGGTTTTGGTTACAGAAAACAAAACAAACAGCTGCTTTTCTGTAACCAACATTTACTTTAATGAAAATTCTTGCTTTTAATGAAAATTGGAACAAATGATTGATCATAGTTTTGTTGTTTTTTTTTTTTTTCCCTGCAAAAATTGTAATTTCCAGTGACACGTCTGCAGCCAAATTTCCATTTGGAAGGGGAGCGCACAGCCAGCTCTGCTGCTGAGTTTCTGCCTGTCTGGGCTCCCCCAGCAATGAGGGGATGTCTGTGAGGCTGAGAGGGTGCAAGGATGGCCCAGGGGAGCCCCAGCCCCTCTGGGCACCTCTCACCTCACAGGCATCCAAGAGAAGATGGGAGGCACAGAGAAATTTCAGAAGGCCAATGAATCTTCCCATTTCTCTCCAAATGAGTTATTAATCATATCTCATTTACATATTCATTAACCATAATACACACCATATTTTTATTAATGTGGCAAAGAAACAATTACAGGTGAAAAATGGGTTGTCTGTTTGTTTTATACAAGGATCTTGTTCCTCATTTGTATGAGTTAAAAATTGATATTTTTTCCTTGCCACACAAAAAAGAAACTGCTGGGATGTGTTCCAGCCCATGGAAGGAGGTGTTTGGAGGAGCAGCTGGGTTCAAAGCCTCTGCACTGGGGGTTTCTTCTCCTTGGTCAGGAATGGGCTGTACCAGGTCAGTCCTGGGCTGGGACAGGGGCAGCAGCCTGGGGCAGGGATTGTCCATCCAGGGCTGCTGTCGCAGACATCTTTTCATTAAAAATCTTTCCTTAGGATTTTTCCTCCTGAGAAGCTGGGAGACCTCAGGAACAAAATGTAAACAATGGTTATCTGCTGCTGTGGAATGCAACAGGTGCATCTGGGATTGGTCTCATGTGCTTGTTTGTAGTTAATGGCCAATCACAGTCAGCTGGCCCAGACAAAGAGTCCAAGACAGCTGCCTTTATTATCATTCTTTCTTTTCTATTCTTAGCTTAGCTAACCTTCTAAGAACTTTCTCTTCTATTCTTTTAGTGTAGTTTTAATGTAATATATATAATAAAATAATAAATCAAGCCTTCTGTAACATGGAGTCAGAGCTACGTCTCTTCCCTCATCCTCAGACCCCTGTGAACATGGTCAGAGGCTCCCTCCTGTCTGAAGGGCTCCAGGAGGTGCCTTGGGAAGGTTCTGCCAACCAGCACAGAAATCCTCTCTGTGCACTTCCACTCAGGCACAGAAATGTGCGCAGCAGAACCAACAAATGAATATTCAAAGCCCAGCTCGGAATTGATTATAAAGGGGAGTCTCCAATGGTCAGTAGTTTACTTCATTCTCATGGAACTGAGATGAAGTTTTGGGTTAAAATGCTTGAGGAGCTGCAGCCCCAAGTCCTTCCCACTTCCCTCCCTGCAGTTTCATGATGAAAATTCCTGGATTTCAATACATTTTTGGTGAATCAGGCATGAGTCACTCAAAGGGGAAACTCTGGTTTTTCTATTGCCATTTCTTTGGTCCAGAAGGTTAAGTTGGACTTAAGCACAATGATGTGGCAGAGAAAAAATACATTGTTGATTAAAATGTTGTGTTATGGGCTCCTGTGGGTGAGCTGTGGTGTTGGGACTGCGCTGGGAATGAGGGGAGCTCCTCTTGCAGCCCCAGCAGGGCTGGGTTACATGGACACCAACTCCTCTCTCCAGAGCACACACAACTTACCCATGGGTGTAATTCTTTTCTCAAGAGCACACACATCTTACAGACGTGTGTGTAATTCCTTTCTCCAGAGAACACACATGTTACAAATGTGTGTAATTCCTTTCTCCAGAGAACACACAACTTACCGATGGGTGTAATTCCTTTCTCCAGAGCACACACGTCTTACAGACGTGTCTTAATTCCTTTCTCCAGAGAACACACATGTTACAAATGTAATTCCTTTCTCCAGAGCACACACAACTTACAGTCGTGTGTAATTCCTTTCTCCAGAGCACACATAGACGTGTGTAATTCCTTTCTCCAGAGCACACAAATGTTACACAGCCCTAGCAAAGCTGCTCCTGATCTCAGGGCTCAAATTTAATAATCACAGCAAAGCTGCTTTTCTGCAGCTGGGACCAGCAGATGCCAACACTGCACCAAGCACAAAAACACAGGAACATCACCCATGTGATGGTGGGACCTGCTGGAAACCAGTGCAGGGCATTGCTGCTCCCACTTTCCAAAGGGGAAATGAGGCAAGAGTGCCTCTGGGCAGCCTGGGGTTTGGATGAGGTGATCTTTAGGTCCCTCCCAGCCCATTCCAGGATCCTGTGACTCTCCCTGGATGGCAGGATGGGTGCTGGTGTGCCCTCACAGGAGCAGCACAGCTGTGCCAGGCTGCTCCAGCTGCTGCCACCTCAAACCAGGCAGTGCTGTGCCTGTGACCCCGAGGGCTCCCCAGGACTGGATTTCTCTGCCTTTTTCTGGCCAATCCACCAATCCTGGCACAGGCAATCACCTTCTTTGTAAAGCTCGTGGTTACTGGGCTGCCTGCATTCCAAAGCTCCCCGAGCCTCCCTCCAAGGTGTCCCCTCTGCCTCAGACCTGAGTGCCTGTGGGATGGTCAGGTGTCACCCTGAATTTTTAAGATTTTCTAAGCCTTCTGATGTTGACATTCTTGTAATGAACTTTCTCACACACTTTCTGTAAATAACTCATTGTTTTGCACTATTTTATGGAGAAGGAGAAATTTGACGGACTGTTGGTTTGTCGGGTGTCATTGGAGACGTGGCACTGTCACCCTCCAACGCACTGTCACTTTTGGAGAGCTATAAATGTTGGAGTCAGATAATGAACTCCCCTTTTTCACCTTGAGAGCAGCAGTGTGTGCTTGTGTTGTTTGGTGTCCTGCAGTGACAGTGAGGGGCTCCCAGCCCAGCAGGGCCCTGTGTGGGCAGGGCCAGCCCATCCCTGCAGGGCTGTGGGAGCAGTGCCTGTGCAGCAGCTCAGGGAATGTGCCTGGGCTGGATCTGCTCCCGAGCTGCTCCCAGAGATTTATCAGCAGCGATCCAGGGCAGCCAGCTCCCACCAGCTCCATTTCTGCCTCCCTGTCAGCCCTGCCAAACCCATCTCCCCCTGGCCACTGCACACAAGCATTCCTTCCCTCCTGTGTTCCCATCAGGGCTCTCCTTCTCCCCAAGCCCCTGAACACCCTGGACTGCGAGGAGCCGGCCATGGCACAAACACAAATCCCTTCCAAGGGAAAATGTTGATGCTGCTGCGTCATCCCAGGGCACATCTGGGTTCCCAGGGGCCCCAATGCCAGCCCTGCCCAGGCCAGGGGAAGCAGGAGGAAGAAAAATAAATGTGATGACAGTTGGGCTCTTGCAAATGAGTCGTGGTCTGAAAGAAGCCAGAATAAGCACCTCGAACACGGGGCTGGAGCTGGGGAAAGGGGAACTGCAGCGCTCACACCGTGGGGGCAAAGGTCTGCAACATGAGCAGCCCTACTCAGAGAGGCAGATTTCCTGCTAGAAATGCTCCAGGAAATACCTGGGCACTTGCTGCTCAGCCCTGTCCAACCCCTGCCTGTGGAGAGGAGCAGGAGAGGGGCAGAGCTGCAGCAGGGACAGGGGCAGGGGCAGAGCTGCAGCAGAGCTCCTGCAGGAGCAGGAGAGGGGGAATGCTGCAGCAGAGCTCCTCCAGCCCAGCTCTGGGGGCACAGCCTTGTCCAGGTGTGTCCTTGGCTCTGCAGGCCCTCACAGGTCCCTTGTGTCTTGGCCAATGTGCCTCAGCCTGAGCTGTCTGGCCTAAGCCCAGCCTAACCCCATGCACAGGGATGTGCTGTGAGCCTGAGCTCGGGTTCCAGAGGGGCTGGAATGGGCTCTGGGTTCCAGGACAGGCAGGGGAATTTTGTCTCCATGTCCTTTGCAATGAGGAGTTAATTTGGGTCTGAACAGCACAGTTTGGGGTTTATTGTCCTCCAATGCCACCAAGCAATTCCCTGGGCTGCTTTTTCCAGCCTTTTTAGTTCTTCCCTTTGGTCTCCTTCCTGCACACCCCGAGTCTCTGAGTGGTTTGTGCTCACTTGGCTGTGGCTCAGGTCCCCGTGGCCCTCTCCATTCGTCCAGCATCTGCACTGGGATCCAGTTAACTTCTGCTCCTCCAGAAACCTGGGAAGCTTCTCCAGCAATGCCAGGAAGCTCCTGCAGTTGATATTTATTAAGGCTTTGCTGCCTGTAGGAAATGTCAAAGCCAACCCAAGCCATTGATGGGTCTGATCTGCTTTGCTCCCTGCTCTCTTGGCCAGGTTGAGATTTGGCTTGAAGGAATGAAATCTGGAATTTTCTTTTGAGCAGCAGCACAGCCAGTCCCAACTTCCGGGCAGAGACAAAACAAAGGCAGAGCAGGAGCAGGCAGGAGAGCCAGGTTTGGTGCTCAGCTGAGCCCTGCCCGTCCCACCTGCACTGTGGTGGCTCCCAGGGCTCCTTCCCAACAGTGGCCAGCAGCAGCAGTGGGTTATTGATGCACCATCTGCATCCAGAGCTGCATCTGCCCCTGCCTGTGTGGCAGCAAGCACAGCTCCTGCCTCCAAACAGAGCCAGGCTGCCAAGCTCAGCACAGCTCCTGCTGCCCACCCAGCCTGGAGAGGGCTCTCTGTCTGCTGCACCCCCTGCAAATCCCTCTGATCACAGCTGCCCTTCCCAGGAATCTGCAGGGCACACAAACAGCCTCATCCCACACTGGCTGCCTGGTTAATCCCTGGAAGGTTTTGGGGAGCTGGGTCAGAGCAGCTCCAGGCTGCAGGGCTGTGCTGCCAGGGGAGCTTTCAACCAAAAACATTCACACATTTCTCCTTCAACCAAAAACATTCACACGTTTCTCCTGCAGGCAAAGGGCTGGGGGGAAATGTGGGAGCAGAGGGCAGAGCTGCTGAATCACCCTGGCACCCTGCAGGGGCAGAGCTGGTGGAGGATGGCAAAGCCTGGCATGCCACAGGGCTGTGCTGGGCAGCAGCCTCAGGTGGAAAGCAGGCTCAGAGCCCTGGTTCAGAGAGAATGGGATCCTGTAACTGGGAAGGGAAACTGCCCAGCTGTGCTGGGGCTGGTGCTGCTCAGCCTCACACTCAGGCACTCGGGCTGGGGTCACTGCTCCTGCCCTCTCTCCTCATGGAATTACATTTCTGCCCTCTCTCCTCAGGGAATTACATGTCCTGGCCTTTTCCTGCCTCACATCAGAGCCTTTAATCCCTGACTCTCCTGCCTGTGTGGGTGTCCAGAAGGGCTGTGGGCAGTGCCCCTCCCTGGCATTGCTGCCCAGGGCTGATGCTGTGGGGCAGCAGGAGCTCAGCGCTGGGCTCTGGTGACAAATCCTGTGTCACACCCCTGTCAGGGCCTGACAACCACTCACACCTCGGGTGTAATGCAGGGCAAGGCTGCAAGGTCTGGGTGATGAAGCCTCTGCAGAGACAGGAATGAGGGCTGGGTCAGGGGCTCCCTGTAACCCCAGCACAGCAGGAAGAGCAAACCCAGCACAGGTAGGTGAGAGCAAACCCAGCACAGCAGGTGAGAGCAAACCCAGCACAGCAGGGAGAGCAAACCCAGCACAGCACGGAGAGCAAACCCAGCAATGGCAGTGAGAGCAAACCCAGCACAGCAGGGAGAGCAAACCCAGCAATGGCAGTGAGAGCAAACCCAGCAAGGCCAGTGAGAGCAAACCCAGCACAGCAGGGAGAGCAAACCCAGCACAGCAGGGAGAGCAAACCCAGCAATGGCAGTGAGAGCAAACCCAGCAAGGCCAGTGAGAGCAAACCCAGCACAGCAGGTGAGAGCAAACCCAGCACAGCAGGGAGAGCAAACCCAGCACAGCAGGGAGAGCAAACCCAGCACAGGCAGGTGAGAGCGTCCATCCCCTGCCCAGCAGCCCTCACTGCTCCCTGGGCCAGTCCCATGGTGGTTTTGGCTCCTGGGCAGGACAGAGCTGTGGCTTTTGGAGCCAGGAGCAGAGGGAAAGGCTCACAGTTTCCCACAGGCTGGAGCCGCGGGTGTTGAGCTGTGAGCTCATGCTGGGGGATGCCTGGCCCATGAGCTCACCCAGGGAAGGGGACGGAGCAGGTGGCTCTGAGCCCCCCCTTGAAAAACCACCAGAGACCCAGGGAGGACAACACCCAGGGAAAGGGGAGGGGGAAATTTGCCCCTAAAGTAGTACTTTTTATTATTTTTTTTTTTTTAACTAAGGAAGTAATTACCAGCAAAATGGGAAGCTTACGACTGAAAACCATTTGGGTTTTTTTCAAAGAACATTTCCAAATGGAACACGGGAGTGTTTAAACAAACACCTCAGAGCAAGACACAACTTGGAAGTGGCGTTTAGGGGCGATGAAACATCTCCAATCACGCTGGTCCATTACTCCTGACAGGAGAGATGAGGAGCTGCTGAGCATCTCTGTCAGAGGAGCCTGAGCTCAGGGAGCTCCGAATCTGTCAGCAGGGGCTGCCCTCCCATCTGCACGGGCTGGGCTGGGCTGACAGCCGGGTCTGCCCCAGAGCCACTCTGCAGAGCCCCCAGAGCCACTCCAGAGCCCCCAGACCCCCCCAGCCCATCCCCAGAGCCCCCAGAGCAACCCCAGCCCCTCTCCTGAGCCCCCCAACCCATCTCCAGAGCCCCTCCAGACCCCCCCCCAGCCCCTCCCCAGAGCCCCCAGAGCCCCTCCAGATCCTCCAGAGCCCCCCAGCCCCTCTCCTGAGCCCCTCAGCCCCTCTGCAGAGCCCCCAGCCCATCCCCAGAGCCCCCCAAGCCCCTCTCCTGAGCCCCCTAGCAGCTCAGCCCAGGGATTTTCCCTCAGCCTCCCCAGCAGTGCCTGGGGCTGTTTGTGCAGAGCTGGGAACAGGGGCTGGAGCAGAGCTGGGAACAGGGGCTGGACTCTGTTCAAGTGTTTCCACTGCCGAGTCCTGAATTTGGAGTTTTCCGCTTGCCTTGCAGGATTTGCTGAGAGCGTTGCAGGACTCCTGCTTGCAGCAGGCCCAGCATCTCTCACCTGCTGGGGCTCATTTGTACAATGGAGCTGTTCATGGCCCTGCCCCACGGCCTGCTCCCGAGTATCAGGGCTGGGAACAAAGGAATAGAAGCCAACCCATAGGAACAGGCAGGTTTTGGGGGGCTTGGCACTGCAACGGGGAATTTCAGCAGAAGAACCTTCTCACCTCAACAAAGCTGAACAGAACTCCTCAGTCTGGGGTTTGGCTGTGACAAAGGGCTGCACTTTGGTTTGCAGTTTTCTGTCAGAGGCGCAGTGGTGCCCTGGGATGATTCCCACATGGAACAAGGGGAGATGTGTCCGACTGCTCTGGGGATGTGACTCAGCTCCAGCTCCCCCCAAAGCTCCAGTCCAGCAGCTTTCCTCTGTGCTGGGGCAGGGATGGGACCCAGGGCAGGGCTCAGCTCCCCTCCTGGGCACAGGAACTGCTGCTGAGGCTCCTGGAGGGCAGGACGAGCATCCCGGGACCTGTTGAGCAGAAGAATTTTAATTGGCATTATTAAAATGTTTTGCATGACATCTGAGCTGGGGATGTAATTTGGGAAACAGCCCTGTAATTGATGCCCAGATATTACTTGGCACATTGGCTGCTCCGTGACAAAGGGAGCTGAGGGGAACAATGTTCCACCTTCCCCTCACTCCTCCCACCATCTGCTTGCAATATTCCTGCCCGAGCACATGAAAACATTCGTGTCCACAGGAACTGGCCCAGCTCATCAGGCTAAATATGAACCATGTCAGGATGATTATGGGAGAACAGGGCAAAAATGGCTCAGACATCCAGCCCTCCTCATTAATAGCTTGTTACTGGCACAACTGATGTGTGCTCCCATCCCACACTACACTCAGCCAGTACATAAATGTTTTCCTTAGCATATTTTTAATGTTGCTAATTTATCTGTTACTGTCACACTGGGGCTGTTAGCTTTGAACAAATGGCTGTTATTAATCACTGGAGAGCTGTTAGACACCACAGCCCCGGTGTTAAATCAGCTCAGGAGTGGCACTTGCAGGGATATTCAAACAGAAATGTGAAATTGCCCTGGCGCAGGGCGTGTGCCTGACGCCTCTGGGATGGAGCCCTGGAGCTGCTCCCTGTGCCCCTGGAAACTCCTGCCTCTGAGGAGCTTTTCACTTTAAAACCTCATTATGAAGCTGCTTTGGGGTGGAAAGGAAGGCACAGACATCTGCAGCAGTTGGGCTGAGCAGGGTGGTTTAACCCCAGCTGTGCTCAGGTTTGGGGCTCTGAGCAGGGAAGGGTTTGTGCTCCCCGGATCCCTGCTGACCCGGCAGGTTCAGGATCCACGGATGCACAGTCTCTGGGGAGGAGAGGGTTAATTCTGCCTGCTGAGCTCGGCTTTCTGTGCCGGTGCGCTCATCCCCCCCGGGGCACAGCAATGCCGGGTTTGTGGGGTGGGAAGAGCCAGGATGCTCAGTGCAGTGCGGGCTGCAGGGGAGTCAGGCTGCTGTTCTCTTTCCCATTGGGGAGCACTGTCAGGGTAAGGAACTTCCGGGGCAGCTCCCAGCCTTCCCTCCTAGCGCACACTTCTGGCACTGGAGATCCCCAGTGCCTCTGGGCTGCTGCAGGCAGGTAAAGCACAGGCAGAACACAACAACTGCCTCATTCCTTTAACCCAGGCTCTTCTCTGGCTCCCAACAGAAACCCAAGGCCTGCCTTCTTTTAAAATCAGATATAAACAGTAGCTGCTCTAACATATTGGGCTGGAGTATGAACTCTGTACAAAAGATGAAGGGAAATGATGAATTTCAAAAATGATCTCAGTGGGTCCTAACTTAAAAGCATCTGTCGGAATTTATTGCAAGTATTATGCTCTTAATTATTCATTTTCCTTGGCACTGGTTACAGAGCCCAGTAAGGGCTTCTGTCTCTTTCCATTTAGTCTGTTACTGTTTGAGAAAGGCCAGGGGCTGTCAGCCCTGGGCAGAAGGGAGATTGCCCCTCACATCCCGGCAAGGGGGCTGTGCTCAGCCACACTGAGAGACAAGGAGGTGTTCATGGAGCTCCTGGCAAACCTGCCCTGGGACAGAGCCTGACGGGTCCTTGGCTCCCCGAGTTCCTCCAGAGCTCCTCCAGCCCCGGGATCAGCTCCTGCTGGGCTGCTCCCTGCTCATCCTGTGCTGCTCCCTGCTCATCCTGTGCCCTGGCACACACCTGAGCCCATCCCGTGCCTGGCACACACCTGAGCCCATCCCATGCCCTGGCACACACCTGAGCTCATCCCATGCCCTGGCACACACCTGAGCCCATCCCGTGCCCTGGCACACACCTGAGCCCATCCTGTGCCCCATCAGCACACCTGAGCCCAGCCCGTGCCCTGGCACACACCTGAGCCCATCCTGTGCCCCATCACCACACCTGAGCCCAGCCTGTGCCCTGGCACACACCTGAGCTCATCCCATGCCCTGGCACACACCTGAGCCCATCCCGTGCCCTGGCACACACCTGAGCCCATCCTGTGCCCTGGCACACACCTGAGCCCATCCCGTGCCCTGGCACACACCTGAGCTCATCCGTGCCCTGGCACACACCTGAGCCCAGCCCGTGCCCTGGCACACACCTGAGCCCATCCTGTGCCCTGGCACACACCTGAGCCCATCCTGTGCCCCATCACCACACCTGAGCCCAGCCTGTGCCCTGGCACACACCTGAGCTCATCCCGTGCCCTGGCACACACCTGAGCCCATCCCGTGCCCTGGCACACACCTGAGCTCATCCCATGCCCTGGCACACACCTGAGCCCAGCCTGTGCCCTGGCACACACCTGAGCCCATCCCGTGCCCCTTACAGGGCTGGGGCCCTGGGGCATCCCCAGCCCGGGGCAGGGATCCAGGGGCTGCTCTGGGCACCTGTGCCAGGCCTGCCCACCCTGCCAGGGCACAATTTCTCCCCAATATCCGAACCTTTCCTGGGAGCTCCTGAGCCCGCTCAGCCCCGGGTGTCCCCTCCGTGCCCCCATCCCTCCCTCCTGCATCGGAGCTGGAGCCTGGGGCACAGGAACCCCAGAAATCAGAGATGTCGGCAGTGCCCAGCATGGCAGCTCCTTCCTGCTGCTCCCAGGGCACAACTGAAGGCATCTTCAGGGGCAGCAGAAGGAATTTGTGCTGTCAGCCCATAAATCTCCTGTCTCCTCTCCATCTTCAGCTGAACTCGGGGAATCAGTTTCTGATAACATCTCCAAATTGCTGGGAGCGATTTTGCAGCTTGTGGTAATTGCAGTCTTCTGTTGAATGCCTCTGAGCTCTTAATAACTTTGTAATTGAAGTGCAATTAACAAATTATCTTGTATATGTCAAATGGAATGCTAATGTTGTTGTTAATGAGGAGATAATTAGCTGGTGTCATGGAGAGGCTCATGGGGCATCCGTGAGCTCCAGAACCCTCTTGGCTCCTGTGGGAAGTTAATGGAGTTTGCTGGGAGTGAATGAGTGAATTGTCCTTGAATGACACCGGTGGAGCAGTCAGAGGTGTCCAGGTGAGTGATGCAGGTGATGATCCAGGTGATGATCCAGGTGAGAGATGCAGGTGAGAGATGCAGGTGAGATATCCAGGTGATGATCCAGGTGAGTGATGCAGGTGAGATATCCAGATGATGATCCAGGTGATGATCCAGGTGAGTGAATGCAGGTGAGATATCCAGGTGATGATGCAGGTGAGTGAATGCAGGTGAGTGATGCAGTGATGATGCAGGTGAGATATCCAGGCGATGATGCAGGTGATGATCCCAGTGATTGTCCCACAGCCAGGGGCTTCCAGGCACTCCCTTCCTGGGCAGCTGCCAGTGTTCTACAGAGGTTTCTGCACCACAACTGGAACGCTCCTTAAAATACTTGGGAAGGGCTTTGGGAAGGGCTTAGCAGGTGATGAAACCACTCAGCACCCTGCAGGCCTGGAGGCAGCACTCCCACTCCTAAAACCCCGCTCAGTTCTGTGCCTGGTGCTCCAGTCTCCATCTCCAAACCCTGCTCAGCTCTGTGCCTGGTGCTCCAGCCTCCATCTCCAAACCCCGCTCAGCTCTGTGCCTGGTGCTCCAGCCTCCCTGTCCAAACCCTGCTCAGCTCTGTGCCTGGTGCTCCAGCCTCCCTGTCCAAACCCAGGACAGCTCTGCCCATCCCTGTACCCATCTCTGCTGGGCACAGGTTCCTGTGCTCCCTCTCTGGCTGCTCTCACATCTGTGTCTGTGCCCTGGCAGAAATGCCCACCTTTGTTACCCTGCCTGCAGGAGCCAGTCCCCATGGAAGCTGGGCATGGGCTGCTCCCCACTGGGAAGGAGCAGAAGTTTCCCACGTGCCCCACATCTCCTGCTGCTGATGTCTGAGCCAGCTCTGCCCTCTCTGATCCCACCAGGAGCATCTGCCTCCCTCCCTCCCTGCATCCCCCTGCCCAGGCTCTTCCTGCCTGTGCTGACACCCACCCTGGGCACAGCCAAACGCTTCCCAGTTTCCCTCAGGTCAGAGCCCCCTTCCCCAGCCTGGGAGGTGTGAGCTGGCTGAGGAAAGCCCTCTGCTCTCACAGGCAGAAGGTGCAGGAGGGAGCTGTGGCAGTGCAGGGATGCTGCTCTCACTCTGAGCTCACTCTGACACCCAGACACCTTTACATCACTGTTGTGTAAAGAGCTGGGCCTGAACTCACACGTCAGGCAGGCACGTAAACCATCCCTGCAGAAGAAAGGAACTGCTTGTGGCCTGAAGCCTGGATTCAGTCCCAATGGCTCTGAATTAATGACGTGCCCCATACTTTCCTGAGCAGCCGTGTTTTCCTGTCTTAGGTCAGCCACAATATCCTACAGATAAACATTTCCCCCTCCTGGACCTACAAAGAGAGGGGGCTGTGGTCTCTGTGTTCCCCCAGCTCAGAGCTATAAATTGGACATTTCTGCTGCACACATTCCCTCCAAGACCCTGCACACAGCAGCTAAGTCATATTTTACTGGGATTTCCTTTAATGACTTCAGAAGGGCTTGTTCTTTCCCTCAACTAGCATTGCATGAATAACGTAATTCCGCAATTAATCCTGAATTACTCATACACTGCACTCCATTTTCCTTTGCATTCAGGACAAGTTTTAAAAAGTTATTGCTTTCTCCCTCCTTTCTCGTTTTTTAAAGACTTCTTTAATCAGACCAAATGGGGCTTAAAAGTACTGGAAATGTCTGGTTTTCTTTCATACTCAGCCTGTTCAAAATCAAGCTAATTGCAAAGGACAAGGAAAGTGCTTTGCATTCATGGGCTGTGAGAGGGGACACGAGGCACAGGGAGTCCTTCACACATTTCTGATGCACATTTCTTGGGGACAGGAATCCTTGAGCCACTGTATTGGGTGCCTGGGGGGGGGGACAGAGGGGCTTTATTCCCACATCAGACCTGTGTTTTGGGACTGGTCTCCACAGCAGTGCTCAGTTTAGGGTGGGTTAAAATGCCTTGAAAGCTGAGTTGAAGCTTGAGGCAGGTCCTGAAAGAGAAGGGGGCAGAGTAACCCCAGGTGTGGTCAGTGCCCCCAGAGCGGCCAGGTGCCCTCTGCACACAGAGCCACAGCTGGAGCTCCCCTCTCCCAGGTGTTCTGGGGGGTTGCTCCCTCTCTAGGCTGGGATTAAATGTTTGATCTGCTGATTGCCAGGGCAGAAGGGGAACACCTGAATTCCCCTGCCAGCTGCCAACATTCCCTGCAGACAGCGGGCACCTCCTCATCAGGACTCCAGGTGGAAACAAACACCTGAGTGCGGCTGGGGAGCAGCTGCAGGTCATGGCTGGGTATTCACCCCTGCTCTGGTCCCCTGTGCGGACCTCGGGGCACAGGGATGTCCCCACAGCTGCGGACCGGATGAGCTCTGTCTCCTGTCAGGGCTTTGCTGAGCCCAGCTCAACCCACACTGCAGAGCCGGCTCAGCCCAGCCCAGCCCCAGCCCAGCCCAGCCCAGCCCAGCCCCAGCCCTAGCTCAGCCCAGCCCAGACCAGCCCCAGCCCAGCCCCAGCCCAGCCCAGCCCAGCCCAGCCCTGGCTCAGCCCAGCCCAGCCCAGCCCAGCCCTGGCTCAGCCCAGACCAGCCCCAGCCCAGCCCAGCCCAGCCCAGCCCAGCCCAGCCCAGCCCTGGCTCAGCCCAGCCCAGCCCAGCCCAGCCCAGCCCAGCCCAGCCCAGCCCAGCCCAGCCCTGGCTCAGGCCCAGCCCAGCCCAGCCCAGCCCAGCCCAGCCCAGCCCAGCCCAGCCCAGCCCAGCCCAGCCCAGCCCCGGCCCAGCCCAGCCCGCCCAGCCCGGCCCGGCCCAGCCCGGCCCGGCCCAGCCCAGCCCGGCCCAGCCCAGCCCCAGCCCAGCCCAGCCCCAGCCCAGCCCAGCCCAGCCCAGCCCAGCCCAGCCCAGCCCAGCCAGCCCAGCCCAGCCCCGGCCCAGCCCAGCCCACCCCAGCCCAGCCCCATCCCAGCCCAGCCCAGCCCAGCCCAGCCCAGCCAGCCCAGCCCAGCCCCGGCCCAGCCCAGCCCAGCCCCAGCCCAGCCCAGCCCAGCCCAGCCAGCCCAGCCCAGCCCAGCCCGGCCCTGGCTCAGCCAGCCCAGCCCAGCCCAGCCCAGCCCAGCCCAGCCCTGGCTCAGCCCAGCCCCAGCCCAGCCAGCCCAGCCCAGCCCTGGCTCAGCCCAGCCCAGCCCAGCCCAGCCCAGGCCAGCCCAGCCCAGCCCAGCCCAGCCCAGCCCAGCCCAGCCCAGCCCCAGCCCTGGCTCAGCCCAGCCCAGCCCAGACCAGCCCAGCCCTGGCTCAGCCCAGCCCCTGCAGAGGCAGGAAATGGATCCTTTTGGGAGCACTTTGGGCTGAGCTCCTCCGGGTTTTTCTGTTTAGTCTCGGCTCTTAGACTGAGCGGCGACTGCAGGGGCTGCTGAGAGATTTACTGGGGCTGGCCATGGGTATTTTATGGCTGTGAGCTCCAGCCTGGCTGCTGAGCCCTGGGCAGCCTCCTGGCTCACCTGCAGGGCTCCCTGGGATGGTTTGGGAGCCCCAGGCACAGCACCTTTTACAGATCTCTGTCCTCAGCTCCTGGGCAGGTGTGGGAGAAGCTCTCTGGGAGTCCTTTCCATGGCCCCTGGAGAGGCCAAGCTCTGAACCAATTCCTGTTATCCCTGTGGAAAGGCCACTGTGTCCCCCAGTGCCACCAACCCTCCCTTTAACCCAGCGCTGTTGGCTGGAATGTGTGCAAAGGAATAAATTTGTACCTTGACAAGAAAAACACTCGGCATCCGCTGCTGGTCCTGAGCTGCAGCCAGAGTGCCCCGGCAGCAGTGGATGGACCAGCAATTATTCCAGCCTTGACTTAAAATAAAGTTTCTCTTCCCATAAATGTCTTAGCAGTGTAAACAGCTCCCCTCCCAAGGGAATGAAGCTTTCTTTATCTTTGCTTTCCTTCCCATGCAGCCCCTTCCCTGCAGTGTTTCAGGTTTCACACATCGTGTTCTGCGTTCTGCCTTTGTTGTTGGCTTCTCCTGCTCCAGGCAGTGCCAGCTTTATTTGTAGGGCATCTCCTGCACATCTCACACCCACAGTGCTCCCTGCTCTGCACCCAGGCTCCACAGAGGAACCTTGGGGAGCCCTGGGGCTGCTCTGCCCTGCAGAGCTCCCCCTGTGCCACCCTGGAGCTGGCACAGACCCAGCCAAAACCAAAAATAACAACCAAAACCAAAAATAACAACCAAAACTAAACCGTGGCCACTAGAAAGGAAAACTCCAGTGACAGCCACAGCTTGGGCAAGGAGCACTTCAGACATGCCCAGCTGGCTGGGATCAGTGAAACCCAGTCCTTGGTGTGTGCCAAGATCACAGGGCACACAGCCTGGGCAGGCTCTCTCCTTGTCCCTGCACATCAAATGTTGGCTCTGTGCAGGTTCCCAGGACCAGCCCTTTGCCCCAAACCCATCACCTCCATCACAGCAGGTTCAGGGCACATCTCTGCTGACCCTGCTGCTCCCCATCCCCCTGTCCCTCCCCAGCTCCTGTTTTCCCAACCGAGTTCATCAGTTTAAATCGCATCTTGGTGTAAATTGATTTCATTGCAGCCCTCTGCTTCCACCTCTGCCTTGCCTTTAAATTGTATCTTGTCTTAAATCAATCTTATCCCAGCCCTCAGCTGCTGTGCTTTATTCTTCCACTTCAATTGCAGCTGGTTTTAAAGGGCCCAGCTCAGAGAGAAGCTTTTCTCTCCCTGCCTCTGCTGCCTTCTTGTTTCATTTCAATCAGCTCCAATATTGGGCAGGGACATCTTCCCCTCACTCCCAGCCCTCACGTATTCTATTTTAACCAGTTAATATTTCCCCTTCCCAACTCATCTGGTTTTAAACCAATTGGATTTTTTTTCCAATCTCCCTCATAATTATAAATTATTCTTTATTTCAGCCTCTTTCCCAGCCTTCCCCTCCTCCCCTGTGTTTCAGCCCTCAGAGGGGAGCCCTGGCAGTCCCTGGGCTGGTGGTGCCAGGCTGGGGCTGCCCTGGAGGAGAGGCTGGGCTTGCAGCTTGGAATTGAGAGATGGAATTGGAATGTCACAAATCGGGAATGTTTGTGGAAGCTGTTGGGGTGATCTGAGAGGTTATCCCTGATTCCAGTGCTGGTTGGTTGTTAAGGGTTGTTAAGTGCATGAAACTTTATGGTGGAGAGTTCTGATTAAGTAACTTTTCTTTTCTCTCTTTTGTTTTTTTGGTTTTTTTTTTTTTTTTTTTGGAAACTGATTGGGATTTAGGCTTTGGCTTTTTTCCCTTTTCCCCCCCCCCATTGTAAATGATAACTGGATGTAGAACGCTAATAAGCAAAACAAGCATTTGCCTGAAACGTTTTTTTTAACCTAGTTTTCAGTAAATTTGGGGCAATGTTTTTTCTCATTTTTCTCATTCTCGACTGTCAAAACAGAAAACAAATCCTTTGTGATAGGTCAGATCTCTTCATCCAAAGGCTGTGTGCACTCCTGCAAGGTCTCAGCAGCAGTGCTGTCCAGTGGGACACGTGCAGGAGAGCTCTGCACATGGATGGCACAGGGAAATGTGGAAAATCAATCCTTTATTATCATTAGATTGCAATTAATTCAGGTTTTTCTCCATAAATCTTACTTTTAGTTGCTTTTTTAGCAGGAACAATATTGCTCTTTTAGCTTTGATGGTGCCAGCACTCCTGAAAAATACGGAAGCTATTGCAGGTGCTGAGGGGTCTGTGGAGGTGTCCTGGGCTTTGTGACTGTTGGCAAGCTCGAGAGCCCCTGGATGTTCTGCCAATGGGAGTTTGCTTTGGGAAGGAAGGAGTCCCACGGCGCAGGAGAAGGCAGGGCCAAGCTGAGCCCTGCCAGCTGTGAGCCCCAGGCTGCTCTGGGGCTGCTGTCACGCCTGGACATCTCCAGAACAATTCTCATTTTCCTCCATGTGCTTGGGTCAGGAGCTCACTGGGGCAGCCCAGAACTGCCCAACTCCAACACCCCAGGGTGGGTGCAATGGGCTGGGAGCTCTCTGTGCCCCCTGTCCCCCCCAGCAAGGTGCAAGGTGCAGTTGCTGTGCTAATTGTGCTAATGAGCAGAACTGGTGCAGGTTTTGGCACAATTAGAGTGGTGTGGGGCAGATCAGCAGGAGAATCCCCAGCCCCACAGAGGTGCTCAAATTGAATTTTCACTGAATGCTGACCTCCCGAGGGGTCTGCACGTGGTAATCACTGTAAATAAAGAGGGTCCCTTCTAAAACATGTAATTATTTAATAGAGGAATAATGCCAATCAGCATCTGGCAGAGAAGTTTTGGCCTACTTATCCCTGCCTAAAATCAATGTATTCATGATGATGTTGATGGATTCAGAAGCCAGGAAGACCCAATGGTAAATGCCTTTATTTTCTGTGCTGAAATGCACCCTGGAAATCAAAGTGAGCACACAGGCAGGTGGTGCTGCCCTGCACACATTGCTCCACACAGCTGAAGGCTGGCCCAGCCCGGGGCATGAACGGGGTTTTGGCTCAGGAATTGGTTCATTGCACCCTGGAGAAGGAAACTCTTGATTCCAGCCTTGGCCACTGTGCCACAGGTGCAGGAGAGTGGCCCTCACTGTGACCCTGCTGTGGCCCTGGGTGTCACACTGCTGTGACCCTGCTGTGGCCCTGGGTGCTGAAAGTGTGGTTGGCTGATTCCTGCCTTGGAATTTACCTGCCCCGGGAACTCCCTCCAAGCACCGTTTCCTTGCCCTCCTCGTTGCTGCATTTCCTCCAGAGTGAGAGGTGATATAACAGAGAACATGAGCATTGCTGTGCCAGGCAGGGAGAGATGAGTGGAACACGAGGATGCAGCAGCAACTGCTTTTCCATTTCCTTGGAGTTTCTGCTGGGACACAGAGGAACCCCTTGGTCTTGTGTGCAGCGAGATCTGTGTGTGGAATAAATAATGGGCAGAAAAGCCAAGCTGGAGGGGTGGCATGGCTTTATCCAGCTTTCTTGCATCTCTGAGACCCAGCTGGGTTTCCCTTCAGCCTCGCAGATGCAGCTGTGCAAGCACCATGGCTCCTTTGTGCTGTGGTGAAATGGGGATAATGATAAATACTATCCCTGTAGAAACTCTCAGAAAGCCCACCAGTGACTGCGTGAGGCCAAGATGTTACAGGAATGCCTCGCTGGCTGGCTCTGGGTGCAGCAATTGCTGCTGTGTGAGACTAAAACCTGCAGGCAGAAGTGGGGATGCTGTGCTGGGCACTCCCGTTTGCAGCACTGCATTGTGCCTGCTCTCTGTGGCTGTCTGGATTTCCATGGGGATGGGGCCCAGCGTGGATTAGCCCTGATCTGGGGATTGTCCCCTGCGTCCAGGGCACTGCCTGGGCTGGAGATGGGCTTTTGCCATGGGATGCCTGTTCTTACAGTAATCCCACTAAAGCAAGAGCCTGTGCAAGGAGAACAGGATTGTGCATGGCATGGGATATCAGGGGCACCAGTCCCACGGATAAACGGCTGAGCCGTGTCAGGCTGGTCCTGATTTACAGCCAGGCTCCTGCAGAATGGATAAAAGCCAAATGGGAGGCATGGGAAGGGCTCAGAGGAGCCCAGGATGGATAATCAGCTTTCACACTCCCTCCCAGCACCTCCCAGCCAAGCTCAGCGACTGCAGGGCTGAACAGCATTGTCCCACTGGCTCCTTGTGTGCAAACCTCACCCAGGACCCATCCAGGGGTGCTGGGGGTGTGCAAATGCTGAGGAATAAAGAGTGGTTGTTCCCGATCCCCAGCAGCCCTTCCACCAGTTTGGAATGCAGCTAGGCTTGGTGGGAGATGGCTTTTCCCCTACACACAAGGATTTCAGGAGCTTGAGAGTCTCCAATTCCAAATGGGCACATACAATTCAGACCTTGAGACATGAAAAATAACTCAATTTTAATGACATTTTTAAGGCTACTTTTTTTTTTTTTTTTTTTTTTGCTGTAGAAATGCCAGAGCTGTCTGAGCCGAAGTTGAGTTGAGTGAAGTACCTGCAGTTTGAAAATCCAGCACTGTCTGCTTGTGGCAGTTGAGTAAAACCTGCACTTGCAATGAGTGAGTGTTTTGGGATGAGAAAAAGGTGCAGCCCAGGTCACCACAAAGTGCCTGATGAGTTCTGGCAGCTCTGTTGGCCAGGCTGACTGCACAGGGTGCTGAAGAGACAGGGACAGCTCCCTGTGCCCTGGAAAACAAGCAGAGCTGCTGTAAGTAGAAGGCAGGGAATGTTTTGCTGTTGAGGGGGTGATTGGCTGATTCCTGGCCTTGGAATCTACCTGGGAACAGCCTCAGGCCAATGCACACAGCTGGAGAACCCCAGGTGCTGCAGGATTGCACCTGGACACGAGGCTTTTCCTGGAGCAAAGAGGGATGTCCTTTGCACCTGGGATAAATCCACACCTCTCCTGCTGGGAATCTGGAGTAGAACTCAGAAGTGCTCTGGCAACCTCAGCTCCATCAGCAGGGACTGCCCAGGCTGAGGAAGGGGAAACTGAGGCCCACAGCACCTCATCTCTCATTCCACATCCCTCTGCCCCAGGCTGGATACAGGACAAAAGACCTTTCTTCAACATCTGGGAAAAATTAGAGACAACCCAGCCTCTCCCCATGTCAGTAGCTGCAGTGGGGAGTAGGGACAGTAGGAAATGGAGCAGTAGGAAATGGAAAGGTTGCTCACAGGCCCAGATTTGCCCTCCAGCAAATGCAGAGCAGATAGTGCAAAATAAAGCTATTTCAAAATACAGCACAGTGTATGTGATCCAAGTCATGGTATTGCTGCTTTTCAGGCAGCTGTTTCTCCTGCAATTATTTTTCCATGCCAATGACTTCTCGGTCCGTGGGGCTCAGCCACCTCTCCCGTGCACGTGCCAAACTTGCATTAACTCTAGGAAGTTGTGCCTGTGCATGGAGAGCAGAACAGATCCCCTTTCTGCTTTCAGGAAGGGTTTGTGTGTGATTTATGAGCCTGGCGAAGGAGCACGGAGTGCTGCAGTGCCAAATGAAGGCACGGCCAGCAATCGAAGGGACGAGGTGAAATTTAGAATTAATTACTGGAACAGCAGAGCCACCCTGGCAGCTCATGGTGGCTGCTCCAGGCAGCTTCAGGTGCAAAGGTGTATTTGTTCATGGCTCAGGGTTTTCATCTCCGTGCTGACAGGGCGATAATTCAATCCTATAAAGCAGCAAATTATCACTGCCTGCTTAGCATTAATTTCCCTCCCCAATGGACACCATAAAAAAGTGAATGCTTTCTCCTCAAGGCCTCGGTGGAGAATTTCCCATGGCAGCCATGAGTTACAACTCTATCTCCAAAGGCATCCTATAAATAACACGTCAGGACCCTAATTCATTAAATAAATCTGATGCCTCACCCAATCCATAACACCCAGGATATTTCAGTCTCCTTCTAACGAGGCTGTCAGTGCTTTTTCCCTCTCTCTGAGGTGCGTGTGGCACAGGCACAGGTGGATTTACCCACACCTACAGACAGAAAACTGTGTCTGTGCAGGCACCTGAAGCACTCCTTGGCTCTGGGGAGTGGGCCAGGGCAGATGTGGGCCAGACCTGCTATTTTCTGTCCCTCCAGGAGAGCCCTGCCTGCAGAGCTCTGTTAGCAGCTCCTGATGCTGGCTGGGAGCCTGTCCCTGTCCTGGGGCTGGGCATCCCCCTGTCCTGCCCTGATGTCCCTGTCCCTGTCCTGGGTCCCCACAGCTGCCCTGATGTCCCCTGTCCCTGCAGGGCTGGCTCTGCCCTCACTCCAGCTGCTCAGCTGCTTGCAGATGCCTTCAGCTGGGCATTTGGGAAGTTCCCTTCCCTGCTCCAAGGCCACCCGAGGTGTTTTATGTGCCCTCGAAAGAGAAGCACCCCAAAAACACGGGAATTTTCATTCTTCAGCTGCATAGGAGCACTGTGAGGTGGTAACGGGCTTGTGTGCATATGAGAGGGCTTTGAAAAATTTAATTTCCTAAGAAAATGCTGAGCTGCTGTGAATATAATAATTAATCCTGGAAGATCTGCTGGAGCCCTGTGGTGTGTTTGTTTCTGCTC
Organism: Melospiza melodia melodia; assembly: GCF_035770615.1. Classification (NCBI taxonomy): domain Eukaryota; kingdom Metazoa; phylum Chordata; class Aves; order Passeriformes; family Passerellidae; genus Melospiza; species Melospiza melodia. The sequence continues at coordinate 1,379,891 of NC_086217.1, read as the reverse complement.
TAATTCATGCCGAAGGGGGGAAATTTTGCAACGATTGTTTTCATTTCTAGCAGGATAATGTCCCCACTTTCTCTTTTCCTTTTTGATTAACATAAAAGGGCTAAGGAAAATTAGCTTGCTGCTGGACTAATTTGGTGGATGTTTCACCACGGAGCATCCTTTGATTGCTGAGTCCTACCCTGCTGCAGGATGCTGACAGGGAGCATGGCAGGGTTCCCTGATTTACTGCTATTTTGGGCATTGCCGAGTTGATAGGACTTCCAGTTTTATTTTATTTTTTTTTTAATCTTTTTAAAGCCGGGGGGGGGGGGGGGGGGGGAGGGATGGGAAGGAAAGAAAAGAGCTCAGTCAGAAAGAGGCTTTGTATTCCTGGTTTTCCTGGTCCAGATTCAAGTGACATTTTGAATCCATTACCCTAAGTCCACCCAAGTCCACGCCAGGTCCCTTTGTCCCCTCTGTCCTTTCCACGGGGTGCCACAGCTGAGCCAAGCCGCACCCCAGCCCTGATGAACTCCACAATTAGCTGCCCTAATGAAGCACTAATGCGCAGCCATGGCTTCGGTGACTGCGCTGCAGTTTTGGCAGAGCTGCTCTGCTGCTGCTGTGCCCTGCAGACCCTGGGAACCGACACCCACCGGGGCCCGGGGCTGCACGGACCCCAGCGATTCAGAAGGAAAACAATCCTGCACTTTCTCATTAAAAGATGAAAGAGAAGAGCCTCGGTCCCCCGCTTCTCTTCTCGAACGCGGAGCGATAATTCTGTGCCGGAGAAGTCGCTCCTCGCTCATGGCCCCTGATTAGGAAAGACAATGGGATTAGTTCGAGCCCACTTGAGGGGCCCTGGTGACTCCTTCGCTGGCTCAATCGTGGCCCAGGCTGGATAATGGGAGATTGATTAGGGTTAATAGACTTATTTTTCCAGGTCACCCGCACAGCACTCTGGGTTGCGGGGCTCCAGCACAAATTATTGCAAGCCATAAATCAAGGGGCTCGGCGGGACCTCGGGGCTCCCTCCCTCCCTCGGGTGTCGGGGAACAATTGCTCTTTGTGTCCCCGGTGCCAGCTTTGCCAGGGCCTTGTAAAGTGCCAGCTTTGGCAGGGCCTGGTCCTGGCAGCGCCCAGAGGAGCCGTGGCCTGGCTGGGCAGCGCTGCCCCAAAAGGCTCGGCTTGGGCAAAGGGATTGGGGCTGAGCTTTGTAAAGTGCCAGCTTTGGCAGGGCCTGGTCCTGGCAGTGCCCAGAGGAGCCAGAGCCCGGCCAGGCAGCGCTGCCCCAAAAGGCTCGGCTTGGGCAGAGGGCCTGGGCTGGGCTGAGCTTTGCAAAGTGCCAGCTTTGGCAGGGCCTTGTAAAGTGCCAGCTTTGGCAGGGCCTGGTCCTGGCAGTGCTGCCCCAAAAGGCTTGGCTTGGGCAGAGGGCCTGGGCTGGGCTGAGCTTTGTAAAGCGCCAGCTTTGCCAAGGCCTGGTCCTGGCAGCACCCAGGGGAGCTGGGGCTTGGCTGGGCAGTGCTGCCCCCAAAGGCTCGGCTTGGACAGAGCTGAGCTTTGTAAAGTGCCAGCTTTGCCCGGGCCTGGTCCTGGCAGTGCCCAGAGGAGCCAGAGCCCAGCCTAACAGGGCTGCCCCAAAGGCACAGGACACAGGGAGTGGGGCTGAACTTTGTAAAGTGCCAGCTTTGGCAGGGCCCGGCCGAGCAGCGCTGCCCCCAAAGGCTCAGCTTGGGCAGAGGGACCAGGCTGGGCTGAGCTTTGTAAAGCCTGTTCTGTGATTGCTCAGGGATGAATGGGAGCCATGGAAGCAGCTCTGTGGGACTCTGGGTTTGTTTTCTCTCATTTCTAAGGTTACTGAGCATGTGGCACAGCTGGAACAGCTGGTGGGGCTGCCCCAGAGTGGCCCGGGTGGAGCTGCTCAGGCGCTGGAGGGAAGGACGGGGGCAAAACAGAGAATCCCCCAAGGTTTGGGGAAGGACAGAGGGACAGCGAATCCCCCAAGGTTTGGGGGTGGTTTGGAGAAGGACAGGGAGAAAACAGCGAATCCCCCAAAGTCTGGGAAAGGACAGGGAAACAGCGAATCCCCCGAGGTCTGGGCTGGTTTGGGGAAGGATGGGGGTAACAGTGAATCCCCCAAGGTTTGGGAAAGGACAGGGAAACAGCAAATCCCCCAAGGTCTGGGCTGGTTTGGGGAAGGACGGGGAGACAGCAAATTCCCCAAGGTTTGGGGCTTGTTTGGGGAAGGATGGGGGAAAACAGCGAATTCCCCAAGGTTTGGGGCTGGTTTGGGGAAGGGCGGGAGGACAGCGAATCCCCCAAGGTTTGGGGAAGGATGGGGGTGGAACAGCACTGCAGCCTGGCCAGGCTGGGACCCCCAGTCTGCCTGAAGCACAGAGACTCATCCCCAGTTAAACCAGCACTGTGGCTGGGGATGGCTGGGGTCACTGGGAGCAGCTTTTCGTGGATTTCCCTCCCCTCCTTTAGACTGAGGCTCTCACTGCTCCCAGCTCCCACTCAGGTTTGGAGAAACCTCCCAAAGTACCCCGTCCTGGTGTGACTCTCATTTCCAAAAATGTCCTTGCAGACAGCATTTCCTCCCCATGGATGGCTGATTCCAGGGCTGCTGGAATAAGTTTGCTTTTCTTTATGCAAATTGAGAACTTCAAATAATTTTGGCAGCCTCGTCCTGGCTCACAGCAGTACAGCACCAACAGAACATACGTGGAGGCGATGACAACTTTATAATAACAACAAAATGCAGGCAGATCAAGCATGTGTATCTCTTGTTATGTCTTCACTGTGAAAGGAGAGGTGTTTTTACACAGATAATTACTGCAGATATCCACCTCGGTGTACATTGCAAACTGTGATAAGATAGTGTTACCTAAAAGGGACTGGCTGGCTTTTTCTTCCCTAGGTATATCTGGGCAAAATCTATAATTCTTTGTCTAGACAATGATCTCACAACAAGAGAATGAACTTCAATTAGTTGTTTTGATGGGAAAAACCTTTTGTGTAATGGAGACAAAGCCAGAGTGCTTATGAGCAACCCTACAAAAACAAACCTGTGTGTGCCCAAACACAGGGGATGGGGAGCAGCAGCAGGGTTTCATTTCAAAGTGTCACACAGTTGTTTCAGATGCTGGCACACCTGCCCTGGTGACGGGGGAAAGACAAAGTCTGCAGCTCTCTGCCCACAGCCTGTATCCCACAAAGGAGAGACAGGGAACATTTTCCCTGCTCATTCTGCCTCTGGAAAGGGCCAAGGAGGTCACGGGGGTGAGATGAAGGCAAAAGCCACACAGCCACACGTTTGGAGAGCTGTTGGGGCTGTGGCAGTGAAGCCAGGGCATGCCTGGTATCCCTGCAGGACAATGAGGGCCCCAAACTCTGCCCTTCCCTGGCCATGGCCCTGCAGTGCTCTCTGTATGGAACACCTGGGTTTAGGCTGTTCCTGCCAGGCCTGGGCACCTGAGGGAGCTGCAGCCCTGGCACAGAGGTGCTGAGATGTCACACCATGCCAGGGGCTGATGTCACCCACAGCCACAGAACCCAACAGCCTCTGCTTTCAGAGCCAGTTCTGGGGAGTGTGAACAGCACCTGGCAAAGAAATCCAGCACTGCAGAAACTTCCCTGTTTCCCCTTTCCTTCTTGCAGCTGCACAAGTGCCCGAGCAGAGCCTGGCATTGCTTGGGGCTCCTCTGTGCACCCACAGACCCCCCTGTAGGTGACAGACCCCAAAGGGGCTCCCTGCCCTCTCAAGGCCCTGCTGCCCCAGCCCTGGGGCTCTCCCTGCATCCCAGCTCTGGCTTTTCCCTTTTCCCAGAGCCACCCTGACACAGCTGTGTTCCCAAGGGTTATCCCTGAGAGGGAATGGAGCCTGGTTTTGCAGGTATTTTCTGGTATTTTCTGAATCAGCTGTCACAGCAGCTGCAGCCCACGGGGTTTGCACCGAGGGGACCTGCTGCTCCTCTTCAAAGCAGAGCTTTAAATACATTTCAGCTTTTGTGTCGCTGCAGCGTGGACTCAGATCATCCATCAAAGGTGACTTTTGATCAGAGTCCCCTCGGGAGGGTCCCCTCAGCAGGAAACTTGAACCAGGCAGGCACAAAAGAAAGACAAGATGAGGAAATAATAACACTCTTTAGGCAGTGCCCTTCATTAATATCTTCAATAAACAAACATGTACATCTGAACATGACTTCTCTCACTCACACTGTTATCACTCAGCTCTATTCCACATGAAAGCACACATGTCATAAGCCATTCCAGCTCCCATCCCCACTTAATGTATTAGCACTCATTTCATTTGCATTTTAATGGCGAGACTACACTTTTCAAATAAATGAGTGCACTTTATCAAAGGATTACTTCATTTGGGCTGTGATACTGCTCTGCCGAGTGTGGAGCCTGCAGAAAGCCCTGCAGAGCAGACCCAGAGGGCTCAGGAGCTGCAGCCCTGCTCTCTCAGCTCTGCAGGGAGGGAACAGCAGCACTGGAGTGTTCTGGCTGCTCTGGGCTGCAGGGGATGCTCATTATGGAATTGCACTCCCACATTTTGCTCCTGCAGGGACTGATCCAGGGAACATTCCAGGCTAGAGGTGGCCTGAAATGAACCAGGGGATGGAAATCCCTGGGGTTTCTCTGTGCCCAGGCTTTGGATCTCTGCCATGCCACTGAAGCTGCTTCTGGTGCTGGGGCTGTTCCCAGCAGGGCAGAGCAGCCTCACCTCCTGTGGATGGTTCAGCAGCCACCCTGGGGCTCAGCTGGAAGGTTCTAGGGCTCAAGAGCCAGATGACAGGCATAAAAATAAAGTCAACCTGTACGTCAAGAGGGAGAAAGACATTCCAAACTGCAGTGGGTTGTTAAACCTCTGGGTAGTGAATAGAGCAGGAGGAAAACAGGAGAAGAGGATGGAGTCTGTGTGGGGAGAGGCTCTAACACTGCCTGAAGCAGCACTGCTGGCCCAGGGGAACAGGCAGGAGGGGTCTGGGTGCTTCTGGAGCTGGCACCTGGCTTGTCCCAACATGGAACATCCCTTGGCCACCCCAGGCCATGGAAGAGGGGCTGCAGCCCCTTTGGGGGGACCAGTTTGGCTGCTGGGCTCCAGCTGGGAGGTGCTGGGGGGAGATGGGGTGGAGCAGCCCCAGCTGGGATTGGGGATGGAGGGAGGTGGGTTATGGCAGCACTGGGATAAAGCTGCTGGGAAGATCCATGGGAGCTCCTGAAGCAGGGTGAGCATGGAGGGGGTGGATGTGGGAGATTTGCCTGGGAAGGCGTGGAAATCCATGAGGGCTTTCCTGGCTGTTATTTCACTCTGAAGTGTATCCTTGCACGAGTGCTGGGGGAGTTTGAGGTGGTGGAGGCGTCCCCAGGTGCTCCTTTGCTCTCATTGAACACCTGGCTGAGTGAGAGCTGCTCACAGGGAAATGTGCTGTAAAGCTGTACAGGTTTGGTTCATGCTGTGTGCATAAGTTTCTGTGGCTGAAAGGAAAATCTGTACCACCACATTTTAAATTTCCTCCTTCCCTGTGATTGTAATTCCATTTATGAGCTCCTGCTTGCTGCAGAAAGCTGGTTCATATTGCCCCAGTGACTGGGTAGGCAATCAAACTGTCCTGAAACATCAGCAAGTTTTATTTTAAAACTTAAGTCAATCTTCAGCTTGAATTGGAACAGAAGTGAGGTGTCAGACTGCATTTGTTGATAGGAATGCTGTTGTGGCAAATACTGTAAAAAGGAAAAACAGAGTCTGTGGATTAAACACTGCATTAAGTGGGGGCAGGGTAATGGAGTGATCTCAAGCCATTATTTGTAAGCCAGGCTGTGATAATGAGGGATGCTGAGGAGCCCTAATGTGTGAAATGCTGGTGGAGACAGTAGAAATCTGTAGCAGCTTTGGGATTTTTGTTCCCCCCTTTTTTTTAATCCTCTGCTCTAAACCTCATCCCTCAGGATCTGTAGTCTTGAAAAGTTACACATAAAAATCCCAGGCCCAGAGCTCCCAGCAGCTCTGTGGGGGCTCGTGGGAGTGACTGCACAGTGGGTCTGAGGTGGCTTTGGGGTGTCCCTGTCAGTGGGTTTGGGGTGGCTTTGGGGTGTCCCTGTCAGTGGATCTCTGGTGGCTTTGGGGTGTCCCTGTCAGTGGGTTTGGGGTGGCTTTGGGGTGGCTTTGGGGTGTCCCTGTCAGTGGGTTTGGGGTGGCTTTGGGGTGTCCCTGTCAGTGGATCTCTGGTGGCTTTGGGGTGTCCCTGTCCCTCCCCTCTGTCCCACAGCACCTCAGGCCAGCCCAGCTCTGCTCCTGCCTTGCTCAGCTCTGGGAATGACTGTGCTGGAAGGAAGGAAATGCAGAGCAATGAGTGAATGTGCCTGGATTGTCATTAAAATAAAACTGTTCCCGTGCTTTTGCAGCCTCCAGAATTAAGGCTGCAGATGATAAAACAGCAGTGGTACCATGAACTTTTCAAGCATGGCTTTATTCCTTACCCAGGCTGGGCTGGAGCAATTGTGCTGTGCAACCCTTGCATTTCCAGGGAAGAGAGCTCACGTTTAATGTGCTGCCTTGTGGGGCTTCCTTTGCATCCTTAATGCCTCAGCATTCAATAGCTCTGTGCTTTGCAGGGCCCTGGAGATAAAAGAGCCAATATTCCTTCAAAGGTTATTTCCAACACAGGAGCAGTTAAGGAACCGTCTGCACACAAACGACAAATTATTGTAATCTGAACAAAGAGCAGGGCAGGTCCCACCAGCTGGAAACTTAAAAGAAGCCATAGACAAAGATGTGAGGATGGATTAAAAAAAGAGCTCTGATGTTCCCAAAGGCAGCAATGGGGCTTAGTGCTACAAATGAGGGAGGCTTCAGGAGCAAGCTGGGAGCTGAGCTGCCACCTTCTCCTCCTCCTCCTCCTGGGAGCTGCAGTGCAGCACTGCCAGGGCTGGGAGCTCCCCTGGGGCTGGTCCTGCCTACCCTGGCAAGGAGCAGGAGCCTGCCCCTGTGTCTGCTGTGAAATCAGAGGAAGAACATTCCTGCACAGTGCATTTCTTGCTAATCTCGCTTTCTCAGCCTGGCTGGCAGCTCAGCCCTTTGGCCCCTGTGGTGGGAATAGCGCTGGGGCAGGAGCTGCTTTCCAGCTGGGCTCTGGGGGGTGGCAGAGCACAGTGCTCAGTCTGGCCTCAGGATCCTGTGTGAGGAACCCCCCAGGCCTCTCTGAGCTGGGCTGGGCCAGCTCCTGCAGGCTGGGAGAGGGGAGATGGCTCCAGGAATGGCTGCAGGGACACAGCCTGCTCCAGGCTGTGTGTGGGGCATGGCACAGGATGGATGTGCCAGGGCTCTGCTGCTGCAGGCTCTCCTGGAGCCTGAGCAGGTGACATTGCAGCCTGTGTCCTGGCATTGCAGCCTGTGTGTGTGTGTCCCCTGGCATTGCAGTGTGTGTGTGTGTGTGTGTCCCCTGGCACTACAGCCTGTGTGTGTGTGTCTCCTGGCACTACAGCATGTGTGTGTGTCCCCTGCCATTGCAGCCTTTGTGTGTGTGTCCCCTGGCATGCAGTACGTGTGTGTCCCCTGGCATTACAGCAGCAGCAGCTATGGCTCCTCACTGGAGATGCTTCAGGTGGCCACGAAGGAGTTTCCTGCTGCTCTTGCTGCAGTGGTTTTTATCTGTTGGGTGTGCTATAATGTGCCATGGGAGGCTCCTGGGAGGCTCTCAGGGACAGGAGGCCCCAAAGGCAGCAGGGAAGCAAGAGGCAGCAGAGGCAGGAGCAGAAATCCCTGTGAGCACAGCCAGGACTCCTGGCAGAGTTCAGAGCACTCCTGACAGAGAGCTCTGGGTGTGCACATTCAAGCCAGACCCCCGAGGCCTGCTCAGTGTGAGTGCGAGTGCTCCATTTGGATTACAGTGGCACTAGGCTGGCCTGGCACTTGGTCTGGTGTTAATCAAACCTCTGCAGAGCCTGGTCTGGTGCTGGCTTGGCAGCAGGACCTGTGCCTGGGCAGGTTTACCTTGGCCTTGCATTCACTGCAGCCCCTGCTCATGGATGGTAAATATCAGATATGGGATAAGTTTAGAGAGGGTCTGGGCTGAATCTCATGGATTTTGTTGTTTGTTTGGACTGGTTTGTGACAAGGTCATCCCAGCTCATAAAACCAGCATGAATTTCATTTCTTGAGTCCCAGCAAGGCTGGTGGGAGGCAGAGGTTGCTGCAGGGATTGCTGCAGTGCTCTACAGTGTGCAGGAGATGCAGGATGGCACCACACAAACACAGCCAGCCAGGCAGTGCCCCCCGAGGGGCCTCAGGAGCTGTGCTGTCCCTCACAGCTGGGGAAATTCCTGTTTTATTATACAAACTTTCTATTACATTCTGAATGCAAGCACTGCCATAAAGCAGGGCAAGAAGGTTGCTTATTAAAGAGGCACAAAGTACTTGGAGAGTGATTAGTGCCTTTCTGGTTTGATCCTAAAATGGTTCTTCAGTGATAAATGAAGTCTCTGCTGGGAATGACAATATCCATTTGGGGCCATTTGTGCTGTTTTGGTGACCTGATGGTTCCCTGCTGCTGCAGCACCCTCTGGGAGGAGAGGGGCTCACAGAGTGTGGCCTGGGCAGATTCCTGCAGGCTGCTGAGCTTTCCCCTGGCTTTTCTGTGCTGCTCTGCCTCCAAGCCAGCTGCCACTGGGCAGGGCTTTGGGGAACAGTTTGGTGGAATTCTTTGTTTTGTGGAGTGGTTTTGACCAGGTCATCTGCTCCAGGTAGTCTCAAACCACTGAAAGCTTCAGATTGAAATTAAGAGGATCTTTAAAAAGTTGGGGAGATTCTAATAAATCTGCTCTATCTTTATGTCCACAAATGCTTGGTGGAAGGTTTGGTGCTGACTGGTAGGGATGGAAATGCTCTGTTTGTCTATGGGACCTCCTGCCATCCTGTCCCCGTGCACCAGGGCTGGGACTCAGGTCCTTAATCCCAAATCAGCCCCAGGGAGAGCCAGGAGCCAGTGCCCAGTCAGGAGCCAGTGCCTCTCCTCACAATGTGCCATTCCACTGAGGAAACCTCCCAGATCCACATAATAAAGATGATACTCACAAATGGACAATCACAGGGGAAGGTTCTCAATCAGGTTTTAATGTGTATTTCCTGTCTGGGCTGACAGAGGGGATCTCTCCAGAGCTTCTGGGAGCAAGGGAAAATGGCTTTCCACTGCAGTGAGTGTCTGTTCCAGCTCTGGTTTAGCACCCCTGAGAAATGCCTGTGTACACACCTTAAATACTTCCAGGCATATTGAACAAACCTGTTCAAATAACTCCCCTGATTAAACATGCCATTACCCGAGGTTCACTCTGCACAGGGGGCTCTGCGAGGGTTAAAGGAGGGGTGGATTCCTTGGATTTAAACCTGTCTGACTAATTTTAGTATGTTCTATAAATAGCCCTCCCAAATACTTGAGCAATTCATGTTCTACTCTCCAAAGGCAGAGAAGGTTTCTTAGGTAATGGAAATCATGGTGATTAGCGAGGGCTGGGGATGAAAAGAGGATATAAAGGTAGTGCAGAAATCCTTTGATATATCACTCACTGTTCCTGAGGCATTTTCTTCTCCTTGTCTTGACTTTAAGTTTCCCTGTAGCATGTGAGTGAATCTACCTCCTAAATTCACACTCTTCAAAATTACTTTACCTTGCCTTTCCATGTGAAAATACACTTTCCTCCTGAGTTGAGCTTGGAATAAATGGGGAAAATGCTGCATCAAAAAAAAAAAAAAAACAAAAAAAAAAAAAAAAAAACCAAAAAAAAACCCAACCGGAGAATATCAATTTGAATCTTTATAGAAACATTTTACACTAGTTTGAGTCCCTCCTGTGCTCATCTAGGGAGCAATACACAGGCAAAGTAATTAATTCACCGGAGTTTTCAGCTACCAAAAATGAGGCATTTGTTGTTAAGTCAGTTGTTTGGGAGGGTGTGGCCAGGGAGATGCTCCCCAGCTTGGCACCCCTGCACAGCAGCCACCCTGAGCCCCTCCCTGGAGAACCACGGGACACTTGGGTGCAGAAATCCATCCTGCTGGAGGCTGCAGGCTCCAATCAAACTCTGGGATGTTTTTGGCTGGAGGTCAGAGCAGCTGCCCTGCCTCCCCAGGGTGTCCCTGCTGCCCTGTCCTGCTGCTCCCCAGCCCTGCATTGAGCCCCTGGTCCCTGGAGCAGCCAGCAGGGAAGGATCAGGTAGAACCCAGGCCCTCATCAGCACCTGTAGCAAACAACAAGTACGTTCTCAAAGTTACATTGCAGCTTAATTAAATGGGGAGAGGCCTGTCAGCCTTAATTTATTTTTAAAAGCCCCATCAAATTTAATTTGTGAGAGCAGCTCTTCCATCTGCTTCCAGGCATTATCTCTGGAGTTCAGGAGAAAAACATATGTCTTGTGGTTAATAAGAATTTGTTGTAATGGATCATATGACTGGGTGATTAATAACTGCTCAGCTCTGATTGTTCTCATTACAAGGAGAACACACAACCCCTCTGCCCAGCCCCAACCTATTGAGAAAAGAGATCATAAAGCAGGAGATGAAAAATTCCTCTGCTTGAGATGAAAGCAAATGGATCAAGGACTTGGCTGCATGGGAAAGCAGCTTCCTATGGCTCCTATTATTCCTCTTTTGGGATTCTGTACCAGATCATCAAATGTGCTCCGAGCAGGGCACTCCAGTTTGTGTTTAGAACCTAATCTGGTGCCTGGCTGCCAGAGGCAGTGCTGGCATTCAGGGGGTCCTGAGCAACCCCTCCTCTGCCCAGATTCCTTCTGCAGCCTTGGGCACATCCCTATAACCCCTCCAGAAACAGGCATCCACGAGGAAATATCCCTGGTGCACATCACAATGACCTCAGCAGATCTTCCTCCTTCCCTGGCCTGCTCCTGGCTTTAACCCCATGTCACTGTTCCAAGCCAAGGCTCGGCACCTTGGGAGAGTTGCACCACATTTCCAGGAGAGCACGGGGTGAGAGCCTGACCCTCCTGTTCAGGGATCAGCTCATGCAGCATCCAAACCAAAGCTCAGCACCCCATTTCCAGGACAGCTCGGAGTGAGAGCTGTTATGAACAAAAATTCGGTTAATTTTTTTTTTTTTTGTGAGAAAAAGTTACAAAAAGGCAGCCAGATCACTGTAGCTGCCGAAGTTCTTCGTGTTTTGTTATTGTAATCACGGGTCGTTGTGGCTAATCGCTCCTTTTGTATTAGCAGAGCCTTGCCCGAGGCTAAGGTGTACTTCTCCCTGAAGGGTGAAGAGACCTGAGAGGGTGGGGGGGGGGCTATGCAAAGTGACTCCAAGACCACAATGCAGCATGGGTCCCCCACTGTACCGAGAAGACCCCCAAAACAACGAGCCAAATAAGAGTTGAGAGACTGGAGTGATGTCTGGACGTGAGAAGCCGAGTGCTGAACCTGCAGAGACGCGGAACACTTTCGGAGCTTCTCGCCCTGACCATGGGAGTTGACCCCGGCGGTGAGACCAAGCTGACGGAGTGGGAGTGGTACCATCTGACAGGGATCAGCAGGCCCTAAAGGCTCCCACGAGGACTTGATTCCCCAGCTCTGCCGTTAGTGGACGAAGCTGTGCATATCCTCATTCTCTGAGTCGCCTTGGGAGAGACGACGGGACGTTGCAGACCTGCCGAGCTACCTAATCCTGAGCTGATCACTTTTAATAAAGGCATTAAAAAGCAGAAGAAGTTTCCTGACCCTGTTGATTTCAAGAGCCCGACCCTCTTGTTCAGCTCGTGCAATATCCAAAAACCAAAGCTCAGCACCGCATTTGCAGGAGAGCAGCAGGGTGTTAACCTGACCCTCCTGTTCAGGGGCCAGCTCATGCAATATCCAAACCCAGAGCAGCTCCTCCATTTGCTCTCCTGACTTTGGCTGGCTGCCTGGTGGGCATGGTGGGAGCTCTGGTGCTTGGCAGATGCGCAACCCCGTTACTTCAGAGGAAATTCCCCGTACTAAAAGAGCCCAGTGATTAGGTTATCATCATCTCCACTTGCATTCGCCCTGCTCACAATGAAAGCTTGCAAGAGAGACATTTGTTTGGTTGTTTTTGAAGGCAGGGGCTGCTCCCAGGCAGGAAATAAAGAGCCATTATTCCCGGGGAGCCCCCGGGGATGGCAGGCGCTCAGCCATGGGGTCCCCGGAGCCATAAAGCAACACAAACCGGAACAGGGAACTGCTGTCGTTGGGCTTTGATTTGCTTTGGCAGCGTTAACCTCACGTTAACCCTCCGAGCAGAGGTCAGGGAAAGGTTGCAGCCTCAGACGCTGCAGAAAGGAGCTTTGCCCCTCTGAAATGAGCAGTCCTGCACAGCCCATGGAGTTGGCCTCAAATAATCATAATAATGAAGAAGAAATTGCTCCCTGAATGATGTTTCCATTTCAGCTAAGAATTCGCATCCAATTTATGTGCAGAAGGAAAAAGCAAGAGGTGTTCCAGAGGAGGGAATGAAATCAATGTTTCCCCCCAGTGCAAAGGGAAAAATAATATTGTTCTCTCTTTTTTAGAGCCTTCACCTTACCCTTCCTGTCTCCATGACCATGTGCTTGTGCAATCCTCTAATAACTCCCTTTTAGCTCCTGCTGCTTGGAATTATCGTCTGCCCCGAGATCTTCCTTTCACACAGAGCTCTGGGAGAATGTGGGCACCAGGAATGAAGTGTTAGGGCTCTGATGTGGCCATGAAACCTTTGTAGAGCAACATAAAAATAGCAGAGATTGCACAATTGCACCCATGAAAATGGAGAGAGAGGGAAAATCGTCGAGTGCACAGAGAATATTTCAGTGTCAGCTTTGTAGTTCCCATAAGGGACAGACAGATGGGGCCAATTGGATCAAACTGGGGACTTCTCTGCCAAGCTGCATCCACTCAGCTGCTCAGAAATATTGGGTGGCATCTGGCAGCTGGGATTTCCTGCTGCATCCCTGCAGGGCCATGAGGATCAGAGGGGGGTTTGGGAGGGAGATGCAGCAAAAGGGGCAGAGAGAGGAGAGACACTGCTGAGGGCTGGGAAGGGCTGGGTCAGCCTGCAGCATCCTCTGCCTCCCAGGTGTGCCAGCTCAGTGCTGCACCGGGGCAGCCCTTTGCCCTGCTGAAAGCCTTCTGCAAGGATTGAGCTAATATCGAGGTATAAATTGTATTATTTATTGTTAAACTGCAGCTTCTTTGGGACCCTTAAATGTGAGTAACTAAAATAAAAATGTCTTCAGGGAGACACTTCCAAAGAAGGGGGGAAAAAGGATGATTTTGTTTATTTATTTTTTCTTGTAGCACAGATTTTTCATGTTTAAAATAAATCCCGTAGACAAACATGGCCAGAGCCAAAAGTCCTGCTGGACAAGGGTTTCAGGAGCAGGGAGACGGTGTGGACACTGCCCTGGGCTGTCTCTCCATTTGGACTGTTTGGTGTGGTAACACCTACTGCCCAAATTCTTGGTGGAGCTGGTTTGATTTGCTTTTGCAGCATTAACCTCACATTAACCCTGTGTTGTTTAATGCTCCTGCCTTCTCCCTGAGCTCTGGTCAGTCAGGGTGGGACTCAGATGCTGCAGGGGGTGTTTGTGTCCAGGGCCCCAGGATGTGCTGATCCAGCTCAGATCACCAGGAATCCTGTGCTTGTGCTCAGCTCTACCTTGGATCTCTCCCCTGGATGTGGAATGGGGAACCCCCACTCACCAGAATTTCACAGCTCTGTGCATTCATGGTGCCCCTTTTGAAAGGAACACAGCCACATCCATCCCCCAAATCCCCTTTGAGATCCAGTGTCAGATAATGAATAAACACAGAAAGTAAATCTCCTTGGGAAATGCTGCTTATTTTATGAAATACTTAAAAGAAGATGATGAGTTTAATTATCCTGTGGAAGACAGGTTTTGTTGTTATTTAAAGTTGTGTTTAGACTCCTTTCAATTTGTTTCTCATTTTATATTCCACTTGCAAGAATGAGGGAAGTTAAGAAGGAAAAAAGAGGAAACTGTTCTGTGGGTATTTTTCCAGTCTTTGAAAGAGAGATAACTTTAAATAGGAAGAATAAGAAGGGAGGAAGAAAGGAATGAAAAGCTAGAATCCTTCCAGATTTGGAGAACAACCCCAAAATGACACCTTTCAAAATGAACATTTACCATTTTGCTTCATTTTGAAAGTTTTCATTAGAAAAAGAATTCAACCAAATCAACTATGTTTGTGGAAACTCCTGGGTTCCCTTGGAAACCCCTTTTATTTTTCATGGCTAGAACTTTATGAAGAAAATTGTAGCTGTGTCGTAGCTGCTGAACTGCCTGAGATTTATGAAGCACGTTAATCAATCACCTCGTCCTGCAGGTGCAGAATTTTATAAAAAGCAATTACAAGGAGATGCAGAGATGCCAACCCCAATCCCCTCTCGCCCCCACAGCCTGAAGTCAGCATCTTCCCAAAGCCCTGCGAGCACAGAGGCTGCACGAATCCCTCCAGCTGGAGTTGTGATCTCACCCAGGAGCATCCCGGGTGCCCTCCTAGCATCAGCTCCTGCTCATGGTGCCCTCAGGGCTCTGCTGAGTCCCTTGGAGGTTTTTCCTGCCATGGCACTGGGAGGACCCAATGGTTGGCCATGACTGGGCTGCAGAGATCCCCTGAGAACCTCTGTCACTGGAAATGGGTCACTGAATCCCTCCTCTCCCTTTCACAAAATATTGTGACATTTTTGTAATGAAAAATCCTTATCCTGATGATCTTGTTTCAAATTAATGGCACTTCTGGCTGGGAACAGGCTCTTCTCCCCACGGTGCTGCTGCCCAGGGAGGGCCTTGTTCAGGGTGGGGTTTTGGAGATGTGCTGTGGTCAGAGCAGCTGTTCCTGCAGTGCCCCTGGGAGCAGCCCTGGTGCTCCCAGCCCTCACCTGGGGTTCTCTCATTCACTCACTGCAGCTTGCAAAAACCACCCTGGAAGCAGAGCCCACGTCCAGCCCTGCCAGTGCTTCACACAGCACGGGCAGGGTCTGTCCTGCAACCTGGACTGTGGCTTGGGCATCTCCTGCCAGAAATACCCTGGGAAGTGGGGGTGCTGCAGGTGCCAAACACCTCGTGGTAATTCCCATTCAGTCTGGGGTCACTTGAGTGCCCAAATGTACAGAGCATCCTTCAGAGGGAATTTTTGTGCCATCCTTCAGGGGGGATTTTTGTGCCATCCTTCAGAGGGGGATTTTTGTCCTCAGCTTCGTGGGGCAGAGGAAGGAGCAGAACTCCAAGGTCATGGGCTGATGTCTCTTGTCATTAATGCAGCAATTTCTCAGGGGTTTTAATAACAGGACTATCTCTGCCCTCATGGGAAAGCCCTGCTCTGCTGCCCTGCAGCAGTGAGGGATCCCCAGCCCATCTCCAGGTGATGTTATCCCTGGAAGATCTCGGTGCTGGGAATAATTACCTGTCAGGCACGCTGATCCTGCTGCCTGCCCTGTTCCCAAATGAGGTTTGGGGGCTCAGATCCGATGCAGAATCACCGAGGAAGGGGAACCTGTGCCCAGATGAGATAGAAAAAGCTTATATGACACAAGAATTTATTACCTAGTCCCATTTACAGGAGGTCAGAAGGAAAATAACGAGATTCAGAGTTTGAGTGTAATACGGGGGTGTGAAGTCTTAATAAATTCTGTTGCTGACTTGGGGTGATGGACAGACTTATCTCCATCAGGCTCTTCTGCTGCTTCCAGATGAATCTTAACCAGCACCAATGCGAAACTTTCCTCCCTTCAATAAACACCAATAACTCAACACAACCTCCCCTCCATATCATCTGGCAGCAGTAGGAGCCCGGGCCCAGTTTTACTGGGGAAATGGTATTTTCAAGGTGGAATATTATGGCCAGACTGGATAAATACCTTGCATTTCCTTGTATTGTCTGGGAACACGCATGGAACAGTTCCCAGCCCACTCCTCAGAGGTTTTACAACATTGAGAGGCTCCATAAATTTCAAGCAGCCAGGAAAATATTAGAGGAATGTCTTAAAAAGGAGAAGGGAGAAAGAGAGAGAGGAGGGCAAAAGCAAACTCATAAGAAAGCATCAAAGGAATAAATGGAATGTGATTCCATTGGGATGGGGAGGCTCAATTTCTCCTTATTATACAGGAGGTTTCTTGATTAGCTAAAGGTGTCTTATGCCTTGGTTTCCCCTTTCTAAAGCAGAACTTATAGCATGTTATAGGGAAAAATAAATATGCTACTGCTGGTGTCTCTGAGCAGGGGATGGAGCTGGGGGGAGTGGGCTGGGGTCTGCCCAGGGGTACCTGGATCTGCCCCCTCTGCAGCACTGGGGCTTGGGCAGCTGCAGAGAGTTCAGTGGCCCCAGCCTGGTCCCTCAGGCCCTGGGGCAGGACAGGGGCTGTTGCTGATACAGGAGACACTTTCAGCCAGAACGCCCTGCCCTGGAGGGATGGAACAACAGAGTGGGGCTGCAGGGTGGGATGCAGGCACTGGATGGGACAGCAGCCATCTGGGAGGTTGGGATGGCTGAATCCAAGGGCTCATCTCCATTGGAGAGTGTCCAACACCCCAGTGTATGGCCCCAGGGGGCAGAAGGGGCTGTGAGGGGACACAGGGAGCTCCTGAGCCCCAGGGTCACTCCTGGTGCCCTTGTGGTGCTGTTCCCACCCTCTGCACCCATCCCAGTGAGCCTGGGGGGCTCTGGGGCTGCCCTGTGAGATCGGGGGCTGCTGAGGACACAAAAACACAAAACCCCCATGGGCACCGTGTGGGCTCCCAGCTCAGGGCTAACCCAGCTAAAATCTACAGTGTGTGGGCTCTCTCCTGGTGGCTTCTGCTTCAGCCTGTGGGATTTCTGAATAACAGCAAATAACAGCAAATATCCCCCCGTGGTTTCCCCCTGTCTCATTCCATCTGATTAAATAAATACCAACACATTTGCAAGAAACCGGGTAGTCATACTGAATTAGCCACAAGAAGACAGATATTCTGCTTTTCTGCCTTTCAAGGCTGGCAGAACATCCTGCAACTATTAATTATTCCTGCTTCCTGAGGGTTCTGCAGGGGTATCAGATAGCCCTGGGTAGGGGCTGAGGCTGAGGATGGAGAGGGCTGGCTCAGCACAATGTGTGGCAGCGCTGCAAATGCAAAGCAGAACAGTGGCCCTGCTGTTTCCTGCTCCAGCCTCTCTCCTGTAGGCTGGGGCAGAAGATTTTACTGGGGGAAGCGATCCCGGTTGGGAGCTTTCAAAGGCTTCTTGCAAACACAGATTGATGGGGTGGGGAGCGCACTTTAAACATTATGGCAAACACCTTGGCCGTGTCCCTTTCAAGTGAAAGCTCCAAGGAAGGGAATTTGACTGATGTGAGCTTTTATCAAAGCTGCTCCCTGTTCTGTGGAGCACAGGAGCCTGCGGAAGTTAAGAAGTTAATGGGGGAAGTGGGCATTAAACAGAAAGATCAAATGCATCAGGTAATAGCCAAGGGGATAAAAACTGTACAGCACCTGAGAGTGGCAGTAAATGTAAAATGCTGCTCTCTCATTTCAGATATTTGATTAACTGCTTCTAAATATACTGGGGGCTGTACATCAGAGGGAAGATGTGGGTGAGCTGAAA
Organism: Melospiza melodia melodia; assembly: GCF_035770615.1. Taxonomy (NCBI): domain Eukaryota; kingdom Metazoa; phylum Chordata; class Aves; order Passeriformes; family Passerellidae; genus Melospiza; species Melospiza melodia. The sequence continues at coordinate 1,362,306 of NC_086217.1, read as the reverse complement.
TGTGGTCTAAATGTTTCAGGGACTCTGACCAAAAAACCTGTAAAAGCCTTCCTAGCTCCTTGCTGCCTCTGGGAGGGCAAATATAAGGGTTCAGGGATTGATGAATAATTTTTTACTGGGGAAAACCAACCAACTAAACAGAAAAAAGACCATAGGAAGAGGGGATGGATGAGGCTGGAATATGGGAAGAAGTGCAACAGCAAAATTCTGTTTGATGTTGCAGAAGGGAAATGGGTTTTATTTCCTTTCTGTCCCTTACTGAAAATGGCTTTTGAAGAATTGAGATCAGTGGATTTTTCCAATCTCGTGTCTCCAAAGAAGTCTGACCGAGCGGTGAGAGTGGGAGCACTGATCTGTTCTCTCTGTGTGACAGGGACAGCACCCAGGGAAGGGCTGAGATCAGGAAAGGTCCTTCCCCAGAGGTGCTGGCACTGCCCAGGCTGCCCAGGGAATGGGCACAGCCCTGAGGCTGCCAGAGCTGCAGGAGCTGCCAGGGATGGACAGGGTGAGATTGTTGGGGGTCTGTGCAGGGCCGGGGGCTGCACTGGGTGATCCTGAAGGTGCCTCCAGCTCAGGATATTCCCTGGCTGTGGTTTCCAGCTTTGGGCACCCAGGGATGCCCAGGGTGGGGTTGTTGGGGGTCTGGGCAGGGCAGGATCTGGGTTGGGTGGTCCTGGGGGTCCCTTCCAGCTCAGGATATTCCCTGGCTGTGGTTTCCAGCCTTTGGATACCCAGGGATGCCCAGGGTGGGGTTGCTGGGGCTCTGGGCAGGGCCGGGGGCTGCACTGGGTGATCCTGGGGGTCCCTCCCAACTCAGTTATTCAGTGATTCCATGATTCCAGGACTCTGCTAGCACATGTGCAAATGTTCCTCTGCATGGGAGCGCTCTCCAGCTTCTCTCTCTAATGCTGGGCTGCTCCAGATGCAAAACATGTTTGGGAAATATTTTCAAATCAGCACCTCAGCCCATTGCAGAGAAGGGCTTTGAAGTTTGTGTTTCTTGAGCAGCCCTGCTTTGCCCCACTGGAACAGTTCATATCCCAAGACAGCAGAGAGCCCAGAAGGAACAATTCCTGCAGCTCCAAAGCCCCATTCCATGTAAAGAACAAGAGCTCAGGGGCCTTGGCCTCCTGCCTCCCCACAGCTGCTGGGACCAAGCCTCAACAGCTAAAGCCCTAAATGTACCAAGGAGAGGCAGCTCCCTGTTACCAAGAGGATTTTTTCCCACCTTTGGGACAAAAAATGTCTTTGGATGCTCTGGGCTTCAATTTTCCTCCTCAATCTCTCTTAAAGTGCAGGGCAGGCTCAGGAAGGTCCCACGTGCTGCTCCCTAGAGCCCGTTTTGTAGTGCCACAGCAGGATAGGAACGCTGAGGGTCTGTTAGAAATGTGGAGATGTGTCAGCACACCTTGGGACCTGCTGCCCGTGCCCACCCTGTCCCTGCCTGGCTCTGGGCTCACACCACGAGCAGGGATGTGGAAAAGGCAGAGCCACTCTTGGGGATTCTGGGGTGCTGGAGCCCCCGAGGGCTGGGATGCTGCTCCTACTGCTCCCTGGGCTGCTTTTGCATGTGGCATGATTTATCCCAAGGGCTTTAAACCACTGCACAAATTTCTCTTTATACTTTGGTCAGTGGGATGGGTTGCTGGGACAGGGGAAGGCAAAAGAATCTGCATAACTGTGACTTTTCAGATCAGATCTATCAAATCAACTTTTTTAGATCAAATCACTTTTTTTGAGTGGTTTGGGCTGATTTGATCCTGGGTTTGAACCCTCCCTTTTGGCTCTGCTTTCTGTGATGTCCCAGTAAAGCAGAAAAAATGAAATTACAGTAATGAAAGCATTGATTAGGTGTGTTAGGAAGACGTTTTCCCCCAGCCTGGGTTGAAAGCTCTGTCAGGCCCCAGACAGAAAGAGCAGGAAGGTCCTGAGTCTGTGGGTGCGCACACCAGAGGTGGCAGCTGGTACAATTAATCTCCTGCCCTTTCTGGATCTTTAGGTGAAGCCTCTGAGTAAATGAGGAAAGGTAAGGAAAGGTCTTTGTGGCCCTTTCCTTCTTTCATGCTGGTGGGCTCCTCATCCTGGAGTAAATGAAAGCAGTCCCAGCTGCAGACAGCTGTGTGCCAACCCTGGGGGGCACTGGGGGGCACCAAGGGGCTGCCCTGCACACAGAGAGCATTCTGCACTCTGCCCTGGCCCCTGCTGCTCCACTGGGCTCCTTACCAGGCCAGCAATCATAGCAGCTAATTAGGCAGAATAAAGAGAGATGAAGCATGATGGTTACAGGATAGAGAAGTTATTTGTCAGGGGGAGGTAACAAATTACTGACTCCCGAGTCCTGGATGCTGGAAGAGGTGCAGTCAAAAGGAGCCAACACTGGAAACTTGCTTTTCTGTTTGATAAATTGGCCAGCTTGGGTTGGTGTTTGTTTCAGCCCATGTTGGTGTTTGTTTCAGCCCATGTTGGTGTTTGTTTGTTTCAGCCCAGGCTGGTGTTTGTTTCAGCCCAGGTTGCTGTTTGTTTGTTTCAGCCCATATTGGTGTTTGTTTCAGCCCATGTTGGTGTTTGTTTCAGCCCATGTTGGTGTTTGTTTGTTTCAGCCCATGTTGGTGTTTGTTTCAGCCCATGTTGGTGTTTGTTTGTTTCAGCCCAGGTTGGTGTTTGTTTCAGCCCAGGTTGCTGTTTGTTTGTTTCAGCCCATGTTGGTGTTTGTTTCAGCCCATGTTGGTGTTTGTTTCAGCCCATGTTGGTGTTTGTTTCAGCCCAGGTTGCTGTTTGTTTCAGCCCAAGTTGGTGTTTGTTTCAGCCCAGGTTGGTGTTTGATTCAGCCCATGTTGGTGTTTGTTTGTTTCAGCCCAGGTTGGTGTTTGTTTCAGCCCATGTTGGTGTTTGTTTCAGCCCAAGTTGGTGTTTGTTTGTTTCAGCCCAAGTTGGTGTTTGTTTGTTTCAGCCCAAGTTGGTGTTTGTTTGTTTCAGCCCATGTTGGTGTTTGTTTCAGCCCATATTGGTGTTTGTTTCAGCCCATGTTGATGTTTGTTTCAGCCCATGCTGGTGTTTATCTGTGCATTGCCTCAACAGATTTGTATTTTTTTCACTCCTTTTAGTGAACTGAGGCATCAGGACAGAGCCGAGATCAGCTGCTCATCCTCGGGGGCAGAGGCACCCCCTGTGCAGAGGTGCCCTGGCACTGCCCTGTCCTGTGCCCAGGGCTGGTTTTAGCCTTAGCCTGGTGTTAATGCCAGGTTATTGCCCGGCCCCACTGGGGTATTACCAGGTTATTGCCCAGCCCCACTGGGTTATCGCCAGGTTATTGCCCGGCCCCACTGGGGTATTACCAGGTTATTGCCCAGCCCCACTGGGTTATCGCCAGGTTATTGCCCGGCCCCACTGGGGTATTACCAGGTTATTGCCCAGCCCTGGGCAGAGCTGCTCCAGCCCTGCCCCTGCCCAGAGCAGCAGGAGAAGGTGCAGGAATGTCACTGAGGTCACTCTGCACGCCCCAGCTGCGGATAATGAACAATTCCTGACAAAATGAGGTGGTGCGAGCGGTGGGAGATAAAAACCTGCCTGTCATTCTCCTGCACGAACCCATATTCCAATTTTATCTGCGGAGCACGGCTCTCTTTTATCCAGTTTGCTGTTTGAAGGGATTTGAGCAGAATAGATAATCCTAACTTTGAACATAAATCACTGAGCTGCACGGCTGATAGATGCTTTGCACTTTTTTATGATAATGGCTGATTGGAGGCTGGGAGGGAAAATGCCAGGGGCTTATCTCTGTGGAGCAGCGTTGGGAGGGCTGAGGGAAGGGGAGGCAGCACGAGGTGGGGCCGTTCTCTGTTTATTTATCTGTTTGTTTATTTGGGTGTCTGAACTCGAGCAGAGGTGCTCTGGGATGCTCCTGGGAACTTGGGGAGTTGGGGTCTGCACCAGGTTCAGGGTGAGGGTGGGCATCCCCTGGCCCTCTAAGATAACAGAGCCCCAGATGGTTCCTCATTGCCCGCAGAGGGGCCTGGAGATGCCAAAGAGCCATCAAATAGAGTCTCTGGATTGTTACTAAGATTTAACTAAGAATAGCTTAAAATACATATATACATATATATATACACATATATATACACACATATATGTATACATATATATATACATATATATATACAGCTCCTTTTTTTCTTTTACCCACAAAATGGATGATATCTCCAAAAGTGCACTCTTCCTTCTGAAGATGCAAATCCCCAGAAAGGTCATGTTCCATTTTGGTTTTGAATGTTTCTTATTTTTAAAAGATTTATTTTACTGCAATTAGCTTAAATTTCAAAGTCATTTTAAACCAGAAAACAGGATTCTTTCTTTGCTTACAACTTCTGTCTCTCTTTTTTTCTAAATTAAAAGAAAAGAGAGAGAAAAGAAGCCTCAACATCAAAACAGATGCTTTCCCAGGAAAAGTTGTTTTTGATGAAACAGATTAATTGAGGTTTTCTAATCAAATCTTCAAAAAACTTGCAGGCAGCTTTGCTGAGGCATTGAAGTACCCTTTTAAAGGGTGAGCTTTCTTCATGTCACCCTCTGAGTCGTCTTTCCATGGGACTCCAAATGGCACCTTGGCAGCTGCCTTGGGTGAGACCTCTGGGGTTTTGCCTGTGCATGGGTGAATTGCCCGTGAGTTTGGATTCATAGGACAATTGTAATTTTGGAGCATACCCCCAGTTTGCCTCCAGGTGAGCTCCAGCTGCTCTCCCTCCCCACCTTGTCCCAGCCCAGAGCTCTCAGTGCCACCTCCAGGAATTCCTTGGGCACCTCAGGGATGGGCACTCCAACCCTCCCTGGGCAATTCCCTGAGCCCCCTTTCCATGGGGAAATTCCTGCTGTGCCCACCCTGAGCCTGCCCTGGCACAGCTTGCCCACTTTTCTGGGAAACAGAAGTTTTTTGGAATGGGTTTAATTATTCCATTGCCGTTTCAAAGAGGGTGCCATATGCATGCACTGGAAAAGGAACAGCTCTTAGAGAAGGCAGTAAGTGATCAAGTCTCCCACAGGAGGCAATTTGGGTAATGCAATCTGCTCAAACAACAAGTTCTTTAAACTTGCGAGAAAATTTCTTTGGAGCTTGAGCAGGTCAATAACATTTTCCCCTATTTGGAGAGGAATAGAAAAATTAACTTTTTTTTTTTTCTTTGCCAGCATTTCTGTTATTTAACAGCCTTTTAGAAACCCATTTCCTGCGCTATTTTAAGCTGCAGGCAGAGTTAGGAGACCACATCTGAGTGACGATTTAAATCTCTAGACAGCTCAGGAGATAAGTCAAAACAAATTTCAGGATGTTCCTCTAAAGAGCTGTTTCCACTTAAGTCAGCCCCATTGGGAGCCTGGTTACAGAATCACCTAATCTGCTACACATTTTATACATTTAAACAGGTCCATTTGAAAGAAAGTTTTTGAAATTTTCTGTGCAGTGAATACATAATGAATTCCACTGGAGGAGGCTGGAAATTGCTCCTGGTTTTTCACTCTTCACTTTGTTGATGTTGATAACTTTATGGTATCCTGATTTTTTCTCTTTTACTGCCGCCTTTCAGGCTCCACACCATGCAGCATGACTCCTCCTTTGCTCCCCCAAAATTAAATAATGCACCCAGGCTGCTTGATGTGGGAAAGATGCTGTGCAGGGATATTCAGAGAAAATCCAATCACTCCAAAATCCAGGGGACTGCAGGCTGGGTGGGGTGGGCTGCTCACCCTTGGAGCCCTGTTTGAGCTCAGCTGTTTGAGCTCAGCTTTGGCTGCACGAGGCTGGGCTGAGCTGCTGGCTTTGGTTTTGCTCTGAGGAGGGAGGCTGGACCAGCAATGAGAGATTTCAATGGCCTTTGGGGTCAGAGGGAAGCAGTGCACAAGGGATGCTGCCTCCCCTTTCTTTCTGGCTTGAGCATCCTCAGCACATCTCAGCAGAGAACTTCTCAGGGACAGCTCTCAGCTCCACGATTTCCTCCTCCTCCCCTGCCATCAAATAACAGAAGCCAGCAGATACAGAAGTTTCTTAGATGAAAAGCAGCTGCCTTTGCTTTTTGGTGTTTCTTATTTAAAAAAACGTTGGCCAGACATGATCTGCAAATGATGAAGTAGGAACTGTTGAGTGGAGTCTGCCAAACTAATGTAATGCTTGGAATTGTTCTGAAAGCTCCCTTTGTGATATTGTTTTGTCCTGGATTTCCCAAATGAAACAGAATTTGGGTTTCCTCTGCCTTAAGTTGTTAACCTGCACTCTCTTCCCAGCCTCCTCAGAGGAGAGCAGCTGTAAAAGCTTTGATGGATTCAGGTCCTCACTCAGGATGTGCTTTTGACCTGAGATGAATTGTGTAACCACAGATGGTTTGTCTCCTAAAGGGAACAATGTTCCCGTGGTAGCACAAAGGTTGGTGTACTGCACTACTGGACTTTATTTATTTTTAAATCTTCACATTTGCAGAGGCAAAAGTAGGACAAATGCTCTCTCTGATGGCTGCTCATGTTCTCCCTCTTCCCTGCTCTAATAGAACTTAAAGCTGAAGAGTCCACTGAGGTTGTTTAATTTGACCTTCTTCCTAACAGAGCATGATCTTTGCTATTGATTCCTGCATCAGGCCCTGATTGTGGTTAGGTGAAGGAGGTATTTCACACATCATCTATTAACAGCACTGCAGTCTGAGAGGGTGAAATCCTTCCCAAGGCTCTCGGGCAGCAGTGACAGAGCAGCAAGAGCAGCAGTGACAGAACTCGCTCTCACCACGGGCCCTATGTGTGAAAACATTGCACCTCTCATCCACTAAATGCTTTCCCATCAGCTTCTGACAGCTTCAAAGGAGGTTGTATTTTTACTTTATATCTGATTGTTTTCTCCTGTCCCTTCTCATCAGCTGCAAAATTCCAAATGGTGTCCACAGACATAAGCCCCATGTGTGGAACTGAGGAACTTGCCCTTAAAGCCTTTATTTCATCTGTCAGGTCCAGGTCTCTGCTCAGTGCTCAGCCTTTCACCACACCAGTGTCACCCCAGCTGCTCAGATGCTGTCAGGCTTCTCCAAGGGGAGTGCTGGGAAACCAGAATGGGCTGAAGTGTTTCATGGACTTCTGTCCTCTGTTTTTCCACCAGTGTGGTGCTGAGAAGAAAACATTCAGCATCCATCATAGTTTAACAAAGCCAGGAGAAGAAGTGCCCTTCCCCACCTGGGTTTAGCCAGGATCTGGATGCTGGGGGGTCTGTAAACCTGATCATATTTCTGAGAGGGAATTATCCCAGATTAGAGGGAGGCAGTGGTGCCATTTGTCCTTCCTGGTGACACATGGCCCCACACTCGAATGTCCAGCCCTCCCTTCAGCCTGGACAGCTGCTGGGACTGAGCTCAGACTGGCTGGGGCCAGGCAGGAGCCCCTGGGAATGCAGGGAGAGGCACCTGCTCCAACCCCTGGGACAGCAGGGCAGGAGCTGCTCAGATGGGCCTCCCCTAATGCTGGAGCTGCCCGGCCTGCTCCCAGTCAGATTCCCTTACTGGGAGCCAAGCAAAGCCTGCGGAGGGCTGCCCCGAGCCCTGACTGCAAACTGATCTGGCTGCAGGACCCTCCCTGCATGGCATGGGCACTGACACGTGGGCACTGGATGGTGCTGGGCTCTGCTGGGTCGTGCTGGGCTCTCTGGGCTCTGCTGGGCTCTGCTGGGCTCTACTGGGCCGTGCTGGGCACTGCTGGGCCCTGCTGGGCTCTCTGGGCTCTGTTGGGCCCTCCTGGGCCCTGTTGGGCTCTGTTGGGCCCTGCTGGGCTCTGTTGGGCCCTCCTGGGCTCTCTGGGCTGTGCTGGGCTCTCTGGGCTCTGTTGGACACTCTGGGCTCTGTTGGACTCTCTGGACTCTCTGGGCTCTGTTGGGCCGTGCTGGGCTCTCTGGGCCCTGCTGGGCTCTGCTGGGCTCTGTTGGACTCTCTGGGCTCTGTTGGACTCTCTGGGCTCTGTTGGGCTCTCTGGGCTCTGTTGGGCCCTGCTGGGCTCTCTGGGCTCTGTTGGACTCTCTGGGCTCTGTTGGGCTCTCTGGACTCTCTGGGCTCTGTTGGGCTCTGTTGGGCCCTGCTGTGCTCTCTGGGCTCTGTTGGGCCCTGCTGTGCTCTCTGGGCTCTGTTGGGCTCTGTTGGGCCCTGCTGTGCTCTCTGGGCTCTGTTGGGCTCTGTTGGGCCCTGCTGTGCTCTCTGGGCTCTGTTGGGCTCTGTTGGGCCCTGCTGTGCTCTCTGGGCTCTGTTGGGCTCTCTGGGCTCTGCTGGGGAGGGGTGGCCCCAGCCCCTGTCTGGAGGCAGCTGAGAAGAGTGGAAGGGTGGGAAAGGAGAGGCTGCTGCAGGTCAAGGCTTTGCTGTGCCCTGGTGCCCATGCTGTGGCACAGCTCTGGGGGCAGGAGATGGGGTTTGGTTCTCCTGCCTGCAGCACAAACCCCACCCTAGAGCAGCGTGTGTTGGGGAAGCTCTCAGGAGAAGCTGTCCCAGCACCCAGAGCTGCTGGCAGCAGGGTGCAGGGATTCAGCCCCCTCAGCTGCCTGGGGAAGGGAAAGGAAGGGAGGCTGGAAATCCCTGATGGTCCCAGCCCTCAGCCAGGGACTGAGGACTGAGCTTTGCTGCCTTCCCTTCCCACACTGGTGATGCTCAGAGTCCTCAGGACACCTCTGCATCAGCAAGGCAGTTCCCTGGGGGACAGCAGGATTTTACTGAGGCCAAAACAGAGACGAAAAGCTGGACTTTTGCTCAATTGGGCTTTTTGTTTGTTTGTTTGTTTGTTTGTTTGTTTGTTTGTTTGTTTGTTTGTTTGTTTGTTTGTTTAATAGGCAGCATTTTCCTCTGCTACTGAGTTTTGACATTATTTTGATATGCCCCATCCCTGGAAGTGTGCAGGGTGGTCTGGATGGGGCTCTGAGCAATCTGGGACAGTGGAAGATGTGCCTGCCCATGGCAGGAAGGTGGATTGAGAGGAGCTTTGAGTTTTCTTCCAGCTCATGCCATCCTGTGCTGAGTCTCTGACATGATCCTGATGGGTCTCTTCCAACTCAGCAGATTCAATGATTCTATGATTCATTTCAGTGCAGCCAAACCATTTAATTTTGATCTACTCTAAAAAAAAAATAATTCTTACAGTGATATCAAAGTCCATGCAAAGTATTTTGAGCTTATCAAAACAAAATATTTTGGTGATTTCCCATCAAAAAGCAAAGTGAATTCGCACTCTTGCCAAGTGGCCTAATTTCATTAATCAGCCTTTTCTTAGAAGAAAAAATAATCTCTTGGCAAGTCCTTCAACAGCCCTGGCACAAATCCCTGTCTTGCATGGAAAGCAGACAGAACCTGTGCAGAGCACTGTAATCTCCCATTCTCCTGCTTTGCTGCAGCTCCAACAGCAAGGAAAACCCTTTCAGACAGGTCGGGCAGTGCAGCCTGGCTGTGCCCCTGGGCATTTAATGGGAACCTTTGTGAGACAAACACAGCTGGTTGTTCTGTACACCTTGTGGAGTCTTTCATTAGAGAAACCCGTCGGAAGGATGGGCTTTGGTGTTCAAGGAAAGGCCACTCCAGGAGCTTGATCCCATCCCCTCAAGATGAGGTGTGACATATTCCTCGCTAGTTTACATCAGTGGTTCCCAAACCCCCACACAAAGCACACAGGAGTGGTGTCTCTTTCTCCCCTGTGTGATTAAGAGAGCATTTGATCCTATAGATAGAAGTGGTAATTGACTATATTTAAAGATTAACTCAGTGTAATGCCTTCTGAAAAGAAAAATGTCTTTAAGAAAGTTGTCAATCATAGAGTTGATGTCTTTTTAAATACAGTCTAAAAGTGTTATAATTTTAATACCCCAGAGGCCAAAGCAAATTATCAAGCTGAAATTAGAGATTAGCAATTTTCAATTTCTCTCTCATCTCTTACATTTAATCTTCCATCTTCTTTTGCAGGAGGAAAAGGAGGGAAAATACTATTTGTCATGGGAGGGGGAGCACAGAGCCTGGCTGTGATGATATCCTGCCCCAAAGCTCTGTGCTGACCTCAGGAGTGCCCCGGGAGCAGAGTGTGATTAGAGCTCAGATGGAGCAGCTCATTCCCAGGGACAGGAGCTGAGGGACTACCAGCAGCAGGACTGTGTGCAGCTGAGGGTTCAGCACCCAGGGTTCAGCCTGGTTAGAAAATCACCGGCCCCAGGTGATTTAGGAGCAGCTGAGGTGCCCTGGAGTCACAGGGAGGGGACTGTGCTGTGCAGGTCATCGTGCTTCAGTGAAAACGCTTTCTCCAGCCTTAGGTAGTTGGATTTTATTGCTGAGGGCTGGGTGTGCAGAGGAGATGGTGGAGTTCAGGCTCCTAAAATGAATGGTGCCATCCTGAAAACCCCTTTTAGATGGAGTCCAACCTTATGGGTTCTGAAACTCTAGAGGCACCAGGGGTTTTATTATGTTTCCAAGGTGCTCCTGCCCTGCACAAAATCCCTGCGGGAAGGGGCCAGGCAGCTGAAAGGCTGCCATGCCCAGAAACTGGGCCAGGATTCCCAAATTACCCATTCCTCTGCCAGAGGGACTTTATCCCTGAGATATTCCTGCAGCCTGCCTGATGAGAAAAGATCTCTGCACAGCAGAGCCCAATGGTGGCTGGGGTTTCTTTTCCAAGGCAGGTATGCACAGGGGAGCCCTGCCCTTGGACACACAATTCCTGGGTCTGGATTAGTTGTTCAGGGCATTTCCAGGCAGAGTTTCATTTTTAAGCTGAGAAGGACAAATGACCACAATGCCTTTGGAAGATGCAGGAGTCTCTCAGCCTCAGACTGGGCTGGTTTTCTGGTGGGAAATTTTCCAGCTGAAAATAAGTCTTACATGGAAAAGAAGGAGAGAGCAAAGAAATTCCTCTACCACAGCAAACAGGAGAAGGACCTTCTCCTGGCCCCATTTGGCAGAGCTAGTTTTGAGGAAGGACACTGACTCATGACCGTGCCATGCAAATTCTCCTGGCTGGAGAGCCCTGCTCACAGGATCACTCAGAAACTGGAGTAGTTTGCATCTTTTCTGCCTGGCAGCACTGCTGGAACAGGAGGGGTGGGCTGGGTACCACCATAGGTGAGCTGTAGAGCTCCAGGAAAGGTCTCTGACTGGCACCAGCCAAATTGGTAACCACCTGTGTGTGTCCTGGCACGTCTGCATCATTCTCCTCAGCACCTGGAGACTCTGGAAGCAGGACCCAGCACTACTTGCATTTGAAATCTGCTCCCATGAAAGATGGGCCTGGTGCTGTAAAAGGGAGATTATTGCCTTTGTGTTCTGGCGTTTCCTTCACAGACAGGAGACGTGTGTTTTCTGGGAGAGGGATTGAGGCTCAGAGTAATTGAAATAGGAGCAGTATTCCTCATGAACCCTGGGCTAGATGGGGGAATGAAATTCTCTGTAGTGAAAACATTATGCTCCCACCATAATCTACTCAAACAGTCTTCATTTCCCCGGTGTAGGAAAGTTCTCTTCTCTTATTGCATTTAGCTTGAAATCAGAGCTCTCAAGCTGTTTGATGCTGGGCAGTGTTTATGCCTTTTGCTGTCATAATAAATGCCCCAGATCCATCATAAAAACAGTTCCTTTGACACAGAGGCCGATTGGAAACTGCAGGAGAGGTGTGGGGCAGTAATGGAGATTTATTTCTTGTGCAAAGGAATTGGATTATCATCCTGTGGAGTTATTTTACCTTTCCCCTGCCCGGTGGAGTCAGCCCAGTTACTGCCACCCATTGTCTGAAATGCATCAAGGCAGGGAGAAGCCCAACCCTGCCACGTCGCTGGCCCCTGTGGGCAGAACAGGGGGCTCCAGATAATTTACAGAACCTGTCCAGCAGCCCACCCTCAGGCCGGCCCTTATCCAAACAAGTCTCCACTCACATGCCTCTGACCTCGATCAGGACCTTGCATTTATTGGGCCCTGTTTTACTGTGCTGGGACTTGCTCACTTCTAATCCAACCCCATCATTTCTGGGCTGTATATGTTTGGCGGTGAGGCAGGTTATAAAATACTTCCAAGGATATTTTTTTATTGTGTTTTGTTTAAGACAAGCAAGTCCTCCTTTTTACTGTTAGCCAGGCAGCTACAGAGATTACTTCCGTGCTGGCACTCAGGGTACGTACACCGTGTGTACACAGCATGTAAACAGTGTGTCAGCCGTGTGCAAACCACGTGTACACCGAGTGTAAACTGCGTGCAAACCGGGTCTAAACAGCGTGCAAACCGTGGGTACACTGCATGCAAACTGTGTGTACACTGCATGTAAACAGCATGCAAACCAGGTGTAAACCGCGTGTAAACCATGGATACACTGTGCATAAGCTGCATGTACACTGCCTGTAAACTGCCTATAAGCTGCGTGCAAACCGCGTGCAAACAGCGTGCAAACTGCTTGCAAACCGGGTGTACAGCGCGCGTAGACAGCGTGCAAAACGCGTGCAAACCCTGTGTAAACCGCTCCGCGCTCTGTCCCTGGTGCTGAAGCCGCCCGCGGGGCCGCTGCCGGGGCGGCTCCCGAGAGTCGCTGCCGAGGGCTCGGGAGGGGTTCGGGGCTCAGGAAGGGTTCGGGGCTCAGGAAGGGTTCGGGGCTCTGGAAGGGCTCAGGGCTCTGGAAGGGTTCGGGGCTCTGGAAGGGCTCGGGGCTCAGGAAGGGTTCGGGGCTCAGGAAGGGCTCGGGGCTCTGGAGGGGTTCGGGGCTCAGGAGGGGTTCGGGGCTCAGGAAGGGCTCGGGGCTCTGGAAGGGCTCAGGGCTCTGGAAGGGCTCGGGGCTCTGGAAGGGCTCGGGGCTCTGGAGGGGTTCGGGGCTCAGGAAGGGTTCGGGACTCAGGAAGGGCTCGGGGCTCAGGAAGGGTTCGGGGCTCAGGAAGGGTTCGGGGCTCTGGAAGGGCTCGGGGCTCTGGAGGGGTTCGGGGCTCTGGAAGGGCTCGGGGCTCTGGAAGGGCTCGGGGCTCTGGAAGGGCTCAGGGCTCAGGAAGGGTTCGGGACTCAGGAAGGGCTCGGGGCTCAGGAAGGGCTCAGGGCTCTGGAGGGGTTCGGGGCTCAGGAAGGGTTCGGGGCTCTGGAGGGGTTCGGGGCTCAGGAAGGGCTCAGGGCTCAGGAAGGGCTCAGGGCTCAGGAAGGGCTCGGCACTCAGGAAGGGCTCGGGGCTCTGGAAGGGCTCAGGGCTCTGGAGGGGTTCGGGGTTCTGGAGGGGTTCGGGGCTCAGGAAGGGCTCAGCACTCAGGAAGGGCTCAGCACTCAGGAAGGGCTCGGGGCTCAGGAAGGGTTCGGGGCTCTGGAGGGATCCCAAGCTCTGGCTGTCCCGGTCCCTGCGGTGCACAGATGTCAGCAGAGAGCCTGGGGTGTGGGAGGGACTGCAGGAGTTGGCCCTGTGGTCCTTAGGGGTGACTCCATCGAGCCAAGAGGGCGGAGGAACCCAGGGGTCCAGATCCTGGTGTTGCTCAGGGATGTGGAACACCGGTTTGTTATGTTTAAGGAAATATAGAGGCTTTCAGCTTTAAAATTCTCTGGCTGGCAATTCTCACTAGTGCTGAAGCGCTGAATTGAAAAAAAGAAAAAAGGAAGAAAATACATTTAGGCAAGTCTGGAAGTCTCTCCCCAACAGCTCAGAGTGGGGATTTGTGAGCTCAATATTTCCACTGAGTAAGGACTGGGTGTCTGCACAGGGGAGTGCGAGTGCAGGAGACGGGAAGTGTGGGTCACTGCCAGCTCCACTGTGGGACACCACTGCAATGAATGGAACTATTTGTTTAAGTGCTTTGCCACACTAATTGCTTGCATTAATTTTTTGGCAGGCAGGGTGTGTAGTTTGAGGCGTACGTGAAACCTTTGGGCTGGGTTGTGCTGCAGAGCAGAGAGGATCCTGGGCAGAGAATCAGGCAGAAGATGTTCTGTTCTTATTATGATAACTGCGTTTTCTGTCTGTCAGGGGTTTGTGCAAGGGCTGGTGATGGGGGGAGTGTTGAGCAATGCAGAGAGAGCAGACCCTGCACTGGTGAGCCCCTCAGTCAGGGACAGGGCTTCCCCAGCAATGCTGAGCAAACAGCAGCTGCTTCCTGCAGTGATGGGCGAAGGTGTGAGGGGCAGCAGGGCTCTCTCTCGTTTTGGAGTTCAAGACATTCAGTGCAGCAGTGGAGAAGCACAGTGAGAGCAGGAGAAGTTTCTGCCTTTCGAGGTTCCCAGCCTCTGGCTCCTGAGCCCCTGACGGAGGCCAAACCCCCTCCCACTGCTGAGCAGGGGCAGCTCAGCCATGGCAGTGCCAGCCTGGGACCTCCTCTGGTGGCAAACATGACCTGGCACCTCCTCATGAAACCTTTGCACAAATTTCAGTCAGTTTGTTTCATTACATTTTAAAGGGTCATTTTAAGATGATTCAAAGCATCTGGAATCTCACATGGTGCTTTGTACACGTGGCCTCAGCACTGGTCCCTTCAGTCCTGCAGAGCTTGTGCTGCTTTGTGCCCCTGGCTGGGGTAACTCCAGCACTCAGCTGTGTTCCTGCTGTGTGCAGGGAAACAGGCACCTCCCCATTCGGACCAGGACTGCCTGGCTGTCTTTCTGCAGGGGACAGGGGTTGGTCCCCCCACATTCCTATGAATCTTGGCTCTGGATTGCTCTCTGAAGGCTCCTCTCTCCATTGACAGGAAAATGGCCCCAGAGTGAGTTGGTTCCTCAGCTCCAATTTTAATAATTCTTTCTCAGAGCTGATATAGCTGGCTTCTATGCCAGGCTTGGCTAATTCCCCTGGTTCTCCGGTACCTCTGCAAATTGTGCCTCCACTGGATCCATCATTTTCTCAAGAAATAGCAGCTGGCCCCCACCTCCATGATCTCTTTCCTGTATTTTGCCTGACTTTGAGCCACTCACACCAAGATCCCTTTACTTGAGAGCATAAGGAGTCACATCCACAAACGTTACCAGCATCCACAGGGGATTTTTAATGTTTTGGGGATCACCCAGTTATGTTATGAGGGTGGCAGGCACTTCTTGCCCTGCATTTCAGCATTTTCATCAGGTGCTCACATTGTTATTGAGCTGTCCCCAGGTTTTACACATCCCCAGCTGAAAGGTCTGAGATCAGGTAACCTGGCATAACAGGATGGTATTAATTGATCAAAATCTTGGCAAATAAGGATGGAAGTTCTTATTTCTTAGTGAGTTTACTCGCCATGGGTAATACTGGTTGTGGGCCAAATGTGGAAAAGGAAAGGTTTTGTAAAAAATTGAAAAGCTGCCAGGAGATCTCTCTGAGTGGAAAATCCTCCTCTGCCTAGAAAATACTGTGAAACAGTTTTAGCTGCTTAAGAAGCAAAACTAGAAATCTGGACTGGAGTGACTGTAGTCAGGAGTGTGAAAACATCAAACCCCTTTACAGCTGGGGAGCAGAGAATTGTCCCGGTGCTCTGTAGTAAATTGCATTTTAATCCACAATCAGCCTCCTCTGGATCTCTCTGAGATGACTCGTGGAGCTCAGGGGGGCTCTGAAGATGCAGATATTCCTTCAGGGTTTATTACTCCACCAGCTCTAAATTTCAAAGGGATCTCAGCACAGGAGGTCATTAAATAATTAAACATTTTCCCATTGACATGCACATGAATGGTGTAATGGAGTATTGCCCACTCTTAGGTAGTGCAGATTCATAGTCATTGTCAAACCCATAGAATCTAAAACCATGAGAAGCATTTACATCCCACTTCTGATGCCTCAGCCACTGTATTTTACTCAGGTACCTTGGTATGAACAGACTGGAGAGAAGTGACCTGTCCTCTTATATGAATATTTGGTACTAAACAAAAACAATATTCTGAAACTGGATGGGAAGTTCAAAATCCCAATCCAAGACATCTGAAAACAAGTACTTGACTTTTATTTTATTACAAAACGTTTTCACACTGAATTCTTTGAACTATTGTAACTGAAAATGTGAGTTGAAACACTGAATTTCTGTTTCAAAAGGCCAAAGCCTCATTTAGCAAGAAAGGTGGTGAAATGCATAATTTCCTATGAAAAGTTCAATTTCATGACCCCATTTTCCAAATAAAAAAAACCAAACAAACCAACAAAACGAACTAGTGGCAAACAAGGTCAACACTTGCATATGTCACACACCCAAGGCCAAGCAGGAAGATTCCAGAGAAATGTGATTTGAAACAAATGTGTAAATTCTGCAGGTTTGCTGTGTTTAAGGAAATAAAGAGACTTTCAGCTTTTTAGGTTTCTGGCTGACATCTTTCACTTGGACTGAAGCAATGAGGGGGAAAAAAGGAAGAAATGATGTCTACTTAAATATATATATTAACTGTAATTATTTCTGAAGTGCCTTCCACGGTGAATATGTGGAGGTTTTGCCTCCCGCTCTCCCTGTAGCTGGCAGGGCTGTGACAAACCCGCTGTTCTGTGCCTGGGGCAGGATTTTCTCTCCCCCAGGGTGGTCAAGGCCACGCCAGCAGCAGAGCTGATGTTCCTGGAGGAACCCAGCAGATCTTTCCTGCCTCCCCCCGATCTCCACCCAGGCTGGGATGGGGACAGGAGAGCAGAGAGGGGCTCAGAGGATGTGGAGCCAGTGCTCCCCATTGTCCCCCAGGGCTGGGAACATTTCAGCACAGAGTTCCCCACCTGGCACTGCAGAACCCACAGGATTTTTACAAACAGCTCCTCACAAGCAGAGCAGTTCCAGGGCCACAGGCGAGGGGTGACGGCACCAAAAGCTGCCAGGACAGACAGAGGTGTGTGCAGGGGCTGGCTGGGTTTGGTTCTGCTCCCTGAGCACATTGGAACCAATCCCAGACTCCAGAACCACAGAATCACAGAATCACAGAATTTTCAAGACTGGAAGAGACGTATAAGATCATCTAGTCCAGCCGATGTTCTAACTGTTCAACTAGATCATGGCAGTAAGTGCCACATCCAGTCTTTCTTTGAATTCTTCAAGGGATGATGCCTCCACCACCTCACTGGGTAAATGATTCCAGTTTCTGACCACTCTTTCTGTGAAGTATTTCCTTCTTACTTCTAACTTACATCTAGCTTGACGCAACTTGAGACTGTGTCCTCTTGTTCTATCCATTGTCGCCCGGAGAAAGAGGCCGACCCCCAGCTCACTACAGCCACCCTTCAGGAAGTTGTAGAGAGTGATGAGGTCACCCCTGAGTCTCCTTTTCTCCAGGCTGAACAACCCCAGCTCCCTCAGTCGCTCTTCATATGGCTTGTGTTCCAAGCCCTTTATTAGTTTCGTTGCTCTCCTCTGGACACGCTCAAGTAACTCGACGTCCCTCCTAAAGTGAGGGGCCCAGAACTGGATGCAATACTCCAAGTGAGGCCTCACCAGTGCCGAGTACAGGGGAAGAATGACCTCTCTGTTCCTGCTGGCCACTCCATTTCTGATACTGGCCAGGATGGCATTGGCCCTCTTGGCTACCTGGGCACACTGCTGGCTCATATTCAATCGACTGTCAACCAGCACCCCCAGGTCCCTTTCCACCTGGGCACTATCGAGCCATTCCGTCCCCAGCTTGTATCGGTACAGGGGATTATTATGGCCGAAGTGCAATACTCGGCACTTGGACTTATTGAAGCTCATCCCGTTTGATTCTGTCCATATGTCCAGCCGTTCCAAGTCTCTCTGAAGAGCCCTACACCCCTCTAGTTGATCTACACTCATTCCCAATTTGGTATCATCAGCGAAACTACTAATAAAAGACTCTAAGCCCTCATCCATATCATCAATAAAAATATTGAACAAAGCTGGTCCCAACACAGACCCCTGAGGGACACCACTGGTGACTGGTCGCCAGCTAGATGTGACACCATTCACCAGCACTCTCTGGGCCCGGCCATCCAGCCAGTTCTGAACCCAGCAAAGGGTATTCCTATCCAGACCACGGCCAGCTAGCTTGTGTAGGAGTATGCTATGGGATACAGTGTCGAAGGCCTTGCTGAAATCCAGAAAAACAACATCTACAGCCTTCCCTGCATCCACTAGCCGGGTTACCTGGTCATAAAAAGTGATCAGGTTAGTTAGACATGATCTACCCCTCCTAAATCCGTGCTGGCTGGGTCTGATACCCTGGCCATCCTGCAAATTTTGCATGATGGCGCGTAATATAAACTGTTCCATTATTTTGCCAGGTATAGATGTTAGACTGACTGGTCTATAATTGCCAGGATCATCCTTTGCGCCCTTTTTGTGAATGGGTATCACATTGGCCAGCTTCCAGTCATCCGGAACCTCACCAGTAATCCATGACTGTTGATAAATGATAGAGAGTGGCTTTGCAATCTCATTTGCCAACTCTCTCATCACCCTGGGGTGGATCCCGTCTGGTCCCATAGATTTGTGAATGTCCAAACATTTCAATAGTTCTATAACTGCCTCTTCCTGGATAATGTGGGGACCATTCTGTTCCCTAAAACCATCTACCAGTCCAGACGGACGGGAGTCTTGAGGGCAAGTCATCTTCTCTTTAAAAACCGAGGTAAAATAGGCATTAAACACTTCTGCCTTCTCCTCGTCTGTAAATACCATTTGTGTTGGAAGGGACCTCTGGATGCCCCCTGCCCAGGCAGGGTCACCCGGAGCAGGGGACACAGAAACACATCCAGGTGGCACTGGAATGTCTCCAAACAGGGAGACTCCACGCCCTCCCTGGGCAGCTGTGCCGGGGCTCTGCCACCCTCCATGGCAAGAAGTTCTTCATGTTGAGGTGGAATTAAATATGTTCTGGTTCATGGCTACTGCTCCTTGTCCTGTCACGGAGAAGAGTCTGGCAACATCCTCTGACACACCCTGCAGATATTTGTATGGATGTATTTTACGTGTACACATTTGTAGGGATGTATTTTATTTGTACATATTTGCATGTTGAGATGAAGATGAGTTTTCGTTCATCCCTTGCTGAATGAGCCTAGGCCTGGTTTGAGCTGGTCTCTGGTGTTATGAAGAGTGAATGTTTGCCAGAGGTGCCTCGAGTGATTTGTGATGGATTTGTCTTGGATAAACAAGGTTTATCTCCTTGTGTGAGAAAATGAGGGAAAATGCATCACACAGACCTTGTAACAGTGCTGTGACTCGTGTCCCCTCTCAGTCCTGCACCCAGTGCTGGGAGCAGCACCAAGGAGTGGTTTTACAGGAAAAAAAGTGATGAAGCAGCCCATTTAGCAAAAAGCCATCCATAAAACACTGCCTCTCCACAGCTAATAGTGCTGTTTGTTATGTCAGAAGCAGCTAATAATGGCAATATTTGTCTGAGTCATAAAACCTCTTTTGCTGGTGCATGATAATGGAGTGTGTTACATGTTCAATTAACCAAACTAATCAAATGTGCTGAGGAGAAATACAATGGGAACAAAGACCCGATCCACGCAACTCTTTGTTGGGCACAGCAGTTGTTTTTCATGTGATTTCCTGCAGTCCTTTGAGCAGACTTTACAGTGATGTGCTAACAAATCCTTGACCAGTGAAGGCAGGGTTGTGGCTGGATAAGGCAGATTTGTGGCTGGATGAGTAAGAAATGCTCCCCTGGGACAACTAAAAGCGTTTTCACCCTCTGCTGCCACTCGGAGGTGCCATGCAGGGACAGACTCAATCTCCTCCTGGGCAGTGCATGGACCTTGGGACAGAGAAGTTAAACGAGTCAAATTGACTTGTGTAGTACAAAACCTGAGCTGTGAGGAGGCAGAGGTGATGTCCAAACATCACAGCATGAGAAAAACTCCCCATGCTCAAGGATGGTGCCCAGATCCTCTGCTCCCAATGCACTAGGTGCAGCCTTGTCCCCATGGACTGTCCCTGCCTTCTCTGGGCTGCAGGAGCTGCAGCAGCAGATTGGTGATTGCTGCCCAGGACCTGCCTCGAGCCCAAGGCACCCGAGATCCAGGCACAGCAGGCTCGGGAAGCAGGAGAGATGGTGGCAACACAGCCAGAATTAACTCTGCTGTGGAGCAGCTCCACGAGATCTTACATGCAGAAATACTCTGATTTTCTGTGGGCAGAGGTGAGCAGATTTGCCAGGGTGACACAGAGCTGTTGGTGCCAGTTCCACAGATAAAATCAGCCTCAGGTCCAGGAAAAGGCCACACCACACCAAGAGAGGCAAGGTCACGTTTCTGCAGGTTTTCTGTGAATGAAGTGATCAGCAGCCCATGCTGGGAACTGAAGTGGTCCAGGAGACTCTTGGGCAGGCCTGGGAAAGCACAGCTTTGTCTCTCCTGCTCCTGAACATCTAAGGAATCTCCAGAATTGACTGGGATGCCAGAAGGGAGTGTCAGTAGACTTGTATTTACTATGCAGAGACAAATTTTATGGGTCTGCAAATAGGAAAATGTTTAAAACCACTGCTTTAGATCAAAAGTACTTCTCAAGAAGTTGCTTTTTTCTGCCACTAAGTGGCTCCAGATGTTGAAATATTCAACAAAATTCCTTTTCTCTTTTGTTTTTTTTTCTTGACACACTGAGTTTCACAAGGTCAATCTACAGCAAAGAAGTCCCAGTGCTTTCCCCCCTCTGAAAAGCACCCAATTGCAACATTAAATATTAACTGAGAGAAGAGTTGGATTTGTAGCTTCAGCCTATTTTGATTTTTTAAATTGCTTTCTTTTTCCTAGAGCATGAGTTTCCTCCACACTTGGGGGCCATGGAGGTTTCTCTGTGCCATGGACATGGTGAGAGGGATTCCTGAGCTTTGGGAGAGGAGCTCCAGTTCTGGATTTCCTCCCAGTGAGGGACAGGGCTCATCAGAACGCTGGTGGCCCTTATGGGTACCCCAGGTTCAGCCTTTACCCTGTCCCACCGTGTCTCTGTGCTGCTGCAGAGTTTCCCCATCCCTTTGGCCAGGGGGTGACGCCCAGGTTGGTGTGGGTGACAGACTCCAACAGACCCCAAGGCTGCTGGAATAGCCCCCTCTGTCCCCATGCACAGCGGGAGGAACAGATGGTCACCATGCAGAAATGCTCCTTCTCTCTGGGCTGGGGATGCAGCCAGCACAGCTGCACTGGGCCTTTCTGTGCCTGCACGGCTGCATCCTTCTCCAGCACTTGGAAACACATCAAAACTCGGCAAACCTCCGCAGCAGCATTCGTGTGTCAGGCATGGCCGTGTTCTGGGGCTGGGGATGTTCCTCTGGGCCCTGGGGAAAGCCTGCTTGCTCAGTGCTTCAAAACCTTTTACTGCAGAAAGTCCCTCCAAAAGTCAGATGTTTCCTTCCTGCTCCACTGAAGCAGAGCCCTCCCAGCTGCCGCCAAGTTACTTCATTTTGCCTGCCCCAGAATGAAGCTGAAAGCACCACTTCCATGAATCATTTCTTTTGTCAAAAACTGGCGTTTTTCTCTTTACTTGGGACATGTGCCCCAGGTCTGTTCCAAACAGCTCAGGCTTCTCGGGTTTGCTCTCCAGTGCACAGAGATGTCCAGGGGCTTGGCTATGGGGGGCAGCTCCCTGTGCCAGGCTGGAACCCCCTGTGCCAGGCTGGAACCCCCTCTGCCAGGCTGAAACCCCCTGTGCCAGGCTGGAACACCCTCTGCCAGGCTGGAACCCCCTGTGCCAGGCTGAAACCCCCCCTGCCAGGCTGAAACCCCCTCTGCCAGGCTGAAACCCCCTCTGCCAGGCTGAAACCCCCCGTGCCAGGCTGAAACCCCCTGTGCCAGGCTGGAACCCCCCGTGCCAGGCTGAAACCCCCTGTGCCAGGCTGGAACACCCTCTGCCAGGCTGGAACCCCCTGTGCCAGGCTGAAACCCCCCCTGCCAGGCTGAAACCCCTTCTGCCAGGCTGGAACTACCCCTGCCAGGCTGAAACCCCCTCTGCCAGGCTGAAACCACCTGTGCCAGTCTGAAACCCCCTCTGCCAGGCTGGAACCCCCCGTGCCAGGCTGAAACCCCCCCTGCCAGGCTGAAACCCCCTGTGTCAGGCTGAAACCCCCCCTGCCAGGCTGAAACCCCCTGTGCCAGGCTGAAACCCCCTCTGCCAGGCTGAAACCACCCCTGGGCCAGGCTGGAACCCCCTCTGCAAAGTTGAAACCCCCTGTGCCAGGCTGAAACCCCCTCTGCAAAGCTGAAACCCCCTGTGCCAGGCTGAAACCACCCCTGGGCCAGGCTGGAACCCCCCCTGCCAGGCTGAAACCCCCTCTGCCAGGCAGGTTTCCCACTGCTGCCTGCCAGGCTCCCTGCAGGGACCGGGGAAGAACAGACACAATGCACATCCATGGCCTGGAGGCAAAGCCCATGGAACTTATGCAGGTCTGGAAGGCAGAGGTGCAGAGCTGTCCCAAAGCCTTTTTGGAAATTATCTCACATCTCTCAGGTCCCCAGCTGGCTTTGAGCCCCAGCACCCCGTTCCTGTCTGCCCTGGGCCCCAGTGCTGGGGCTGGGGGCCACAGCTGGAGCGTGTTCTCTTGCCCTTCCCATCCCTGCTGAGCACAGGGCAGAGAGGGGGAGGCAGAAAGGAAGGGGAGGGCCTGCTATGAAATATTTGTCTGCCAAGCCCTTGTGTTTCCCAGAGAGCAGAAGATCTTTTCATTTGTTCTGTTTGCCTGTTTGTGCCTTTAGTATCTGCCAGGCTCTCTGGAGAGCAGCAGTAAATGTGCTGCCTGGGGCAAGCTTTGATAGACAAATCCTTTTTCTCTCTCTCTGCTGTGCCATTAGAAGCCCCCAGCCTGTGTCTGTTTCTGAAAGGCAGCGCTGCCCAGCTCTGGGTGATGGATCAGAGCCCCGTGGTGGGAGCATGGGCAGGGCTGGGCCTTGCAGCCCCACTGCAGTCAGTCAGACAGGGCTGGGGAGCCACAGGCAGGACAGAGCTGCTGCACTGGGCATCTGCCAGTCCCCAGCCTGCCAGGACTGACACAGGAACAGCCCTGGTCCCCTCCCTGCACGTCCAGAGCCGTGAGCTGGGAAGGGATTCCTGGGGAACCTTCCAGGGCTGTGCCTGGACCTCCATCCATGGGCTCTTAGGGTGGGAGGGGGTCCCTGGCAGGGAATGGATGGGTGAGGGTGTGAGGGAACAGGGCACAGGAGCTTGGGGGGCTCTGGAGCCTCACCCTGGGCTCCCATGGCAGGGAATGGATGGGTTAGGGGGAGCAGGGGGGAGCAGGGCACAGGAGCTCTGGGGGCAGGGAATGGATGGGTTAGGGTTAGGGTTAGGGTTAGGGTTGGGGTTAGGGTTAGGGTTAGGGTTGGGGTTAGGGTTAGGGTTAGGGTTAGGGTTAGGGTTAGGGTTAGGGTTAGGGTTAGGGTTAGGGTTAGGGTTAGGGTTAGGGTTAGGGTTGGGGTTAGGGTTAGGGTTAGGGTTAGGGTTAGGGTTAGGGTTAGGGTTAGGGTTAGGGTTGGGGTTAGGGTTAGGGTTAGGGTTAGGGTTAGGGTTAGGGTTAGGGTTAGGGTTCGGGTTAGGGTTGGGGTTAGGGTTAGGGTTAGGGTTGGGGTTAGGGTTAGGGTTAGGGTTAGGGTTAGGGTTAGGGTTAGGGTTAGGGTTAGGGTTAGGGTTAGGGTTAGGGTTGGGGTTAGGGTTAGGGTTAGGGTTGGGGTTCGGGTTGGGGTTAGGGTTGGGGGGAGCAGGGCACAGCAGCTCTGGGAGCAGGGAATGGATGGGTTGGGTTAGGGTTAGGGTTAGGGTTAGGGTTAGGGTTAGGGTTAGGGTTAGGATTATGGTTAGGGTTGGGGTTAGGGTTGGGGTTAGGGTTAGGGTTAGGGTTAGGGTTAGGGTTATGGTTAGGGTTAGGGTTAGGGTTGGGGTTAGGGTTAGGGTTAGGATTAGGGCTAGGGTTAGGGTTAGGGTTGGGGTTAGGGTTAGGGTTGGGGTTAGGGTTGGGGTTAGGGTTAGGGTTAGGGTGTGGGTTAGGGTTGGGGTTAGGGTTAGGGTTGGGGTTAGGGTTATGGGGAGCAGGGCACAGGAGCTCTGGGGTCTCTGAAGCCCAGCCTGGGTTCAAGCCCAGTCTGTTGTAATCTGCACCAGCTACCACAGAGCAAACCAGCACAGGTACCCACTGTACCCAGCAGATGCCTTAATCCTCTTTTCCTAAGAAGCTTAGAGCTTTTTGAGATCCCAAAAATGTTTTCCTTTATGAAGGAGCACAAGCCCTGCTTCTCTTTGAAACCAGGAGAAAATACACCACGAAATGTGGAGTGGAAGCGAGATCAGCTGTGAGTTTCCTGAGCTGGACAGGTCAAGTGGCTTGGGCCAAATTCTGCTTTTTCCCAGTTAACTCCAGCCTCTGGAGCCATCAGGTCAGTGTAATCATTGGGTTCTTTATTTCTGCTGTAAAGGATCTGAACCAGCCAGGGAAATGCAAATTATTCTTTTGAGAGTCTTCTCTTTTAATACAGAAAACCAGAGGAATGGGGAATTCAGTTAAAAGAAAATAGAGAAAATGTTTAATTTTAGGTGTTAAGCAATAACAATAACTTCAAAACATTTGCAGAGAAGTTATTTTCCTGTTGAAAAGCTGTTTTCCTCAGTAACCCATACTTTGTGTAATTCCAACCAGCTTTCAGGCAGAAAACAAACCAGGAGAAATAATATTTTCCAGCTGGAATAATTGTTTTTATTGTTTATTCTGCATTTTCCCAACTCCCACAGGAACACAGAGACGCTCCAAGGCTTTCTTGGGCTTTCTGCACCTTCTGGGCCTGGGCCCAGGTGAGGGGATGGGGTGCCTGGTGCTCTCAGCCTCTCAATATTGCCTGCCCTGGCACCCTGGCAGAGCTCCCTGTGCTGGAAGGGCACTTAGGAAAGGTGCAGAACACAGACAGAAGGAAGCACAGGCACTCTGGGGCTGCAGCAGCAATGTGGGGCCGGGGTCCCTGGTGCTTCCAGCCTCTCAATATTGCCCCTGGCACCCTGGCAGAGCTCCCTGTGCTGGGAAGGGGTTTAGGAAAGGTGCAGAACACAGACAGAAGGAAGCACAGGCAGTTTGGGGCTGTCCAAGGCAAGGGACAGGGCTGAAGGTGCAGCAAAGGCAGCCGAGCTTTTCCTACAGCTCAGCGTGGGGAAACCATCCCTCAGCAGGTTGAGATCACAAAGAAACAGTTTTTTCTTGCCTGTGCTATCAAACTGGGGAACTCCCAGCTGCTGGATGTTGTGGGGGACAAAGCCAAAAGAAGAGGACAAAGGAAAGGGTGAATTGATGAGAGACAGCTTGACTGGGAGCTGCTGATGCTCGGGTGCTCCTGCACCAGTCCTGCCTTGCAGGCTCTGTGTCCCAAGGCAGCTCCTGGGGATTACTCTGGGAAATGACTGCAGGGAAATGGATTTGTCTTCTTCCCTCCAACGGCAATTCCTGCATTGTTTAACTGAAATCATGCTATAGGTTAAATCCCAGATTTTGGGAAAGCATTTCTAAACCTCTTCCAGCTATTCCTTATCTGACAATAGCTCAATGAAGAGGTTTATCCTCAGAGAAGAGCTCAGAAAAATCCTATATTCACAAAGGGTCTTTCTGCCCTTGGGGAGCTCAGGAATTTCTCCTCTGAAAAATGTACCAGCACATCCTTGGAGCAGAGTGTCGTCCTGGCTCCCTGCAAATCCTGAGCTGGATCAGCCTACACTGAATGTGGTGCTGCCATGCAATTCTTGGGAGTGCGTGTGTGTTTCTGTCGTGTTCCTTATATGAATATATGGAGCTACTCAACTGGAAAAGAGACATGAAAGTAAAGACTGTGGCTCTGGATAAAACACTTGACACCAAACTCTCAAGGGCTCCTGGAGGATTAGGACAGAGACACTGGCACAGAATGTGAAGCCCTAGTAAACTCTTTCCTTCTTTTATTTCCTATTTTTCTGTGACACTAAAGAAAGGCAAAACCAAACCACAAACTAACCTTAAGAAGTGAGAAAACAAAAGAATTTTGGCTGGGTAAAAAAGGGTTTGTGCCAAGCCCTGTCCCAGGGTGATTCCTGTGGGGTGGTTCTGTTTGGAGATGCTAAAGCTGGTCCAGCCCTGCAGGATGGTGAGGGAGCCCTGGGGTGGAAGGGATGTGAATATAAAGTGTATTTTGTCCTCTTGATGCTTAGATCAAAGCATCCCGTGGTGTAAAGCCATCTTGTCAGTGTGTCCCTGGTAGCTGGCACTGGCAGGGACCTCACCCAGGCCAAAGCCCTGCCCAGGCAGGGTCACCCGGAGCAGGGGACACAGAAACACATCCAGGTGGCACTGGAATGTCTCCAAACAGGGAGACTCCACGCCCGCCCTGGGCAGCTGTGCCGGGGCTCTGCCACCCTCCATGGCAAGAAGTTCTTCATGTTGAGGTGGAATTAAATATGTTCTGGTTCATGGCCATCACGCCTTGACCTCTACCTCTGCCTCCTGGGAAAAGCCTGGAGCTGGCTTGGCCAGACCTCAGCTCCTGAATTCCTCTTGGCCCTGGCCTGGAATGGCAGCTGCAGCTCTGCCCTGGGAGAGGAAAGGGGTGAGATGTGATCTTCAGGAGGTGTGTGCAGGAAAAGGATGAAATGGAGGCTTTCTCCATCCAATCTGTGCCCCAGCCTCGTGGGCACTCACACCTGATCTCTCTCAGGGCACAAGCAGGGTTTCCAGCAGCTGTGGGTGTCTCCTGCTGAATGCCAGCCCCGGGGTGACAGGGATGGACACACACTGTGCCAGGACACAGAGGCAGACAGGATGTGCATTTTGTGATGGCAGGAGTGCCTGGGATTCCTGGGGGTAATTGTGGAAGGGACTGACAAGTGGCAGCTGGGAAAGGTTAGATGAGAATTCCTGCACTGAGGTTTCCCTTCCTCCTGGGCCTTTCTGCATCAGTGTCACCTTCAAACAACAGCCACCTCTGGTTTTCCAGTGCTGTGTGTGGACAGATCTACGGCAGCCTTGTGTCTTTTAACAGTTAAAGAAAAAAGAAGGAAACATGAAAGCTTCTTTCCCACCTTGAAACCTGCCCAAACCTGCCTGCTCAGAGCAGAGGCAGCATCTCTGCTGTCCAGGGGGAAGGCTGGCTGCCTGCCAGAGCTGCCTGCAGGACGGGAGCTGATCCTGTGCTGTGGAGAGCAGGGAGTCTGCCTGCACACATCACTGGGAGCTGATCCTGTGCCATAGAGAGCAGGGAGTCTGCCTGCACACATCACTGGGAGCTGACCCTGTGCCATAGAGAGCAGGGAGTCTGCCTGCACACATCACTGGGAGCTGATCCTGTGCTGTGGAGAGCAAGGAATCCGCCTGCACACATCACTGGGAGCTGATCCTGTGCCATAGAGAGCAGGGAGTCTGCCTGCACACATCACTGGGAGCTGATCCTGGGCCATGGAGAGCAGGGAGTCTGCCTGCACACCTCACTGGGAGCTGATCCCGGGCCATGGAGAGCAGGGAGTCTGCCTGCACACCTCACTGGGAGCTGATCCCGGGCCATGGAGAGCAGGGAGTCTGCCTGCACACATCACTGGGAGCTGATCCTGTGCCATAGAGAGCAGGGAGTCTCCTGCACACATCACTGGGAGCTGACCCTGTGCCATAGAGAGCAGGGAGTCTGCCTGCACACATCACTGGGAGCTGACCCTGTGCCATAGAGAGCAGGGAGTCTGCCTGCACACATCACTGGGAGCTGACCCTGTGCCATAGAGAGCAGGGAGTCTGCCTGCACACATCACTGGGAGCTGACCCTGTGCCATAGAGAGCAGGGAGTCTGCCTGCACACATCACTGGGAGCTGATCCCGGGCCATGGAGAGCAGGGAGTCTCCTGCACACATCACTGGGAGCTGATCCCGGGCCATAGAGAGCAGGGAGTCTCCTGCACACATCACTGGGAGCTGATCCCGGGCCATAGAGAGCAGGGAGTCTGCCTGCACACCTCACTGGGAGCTGATCCTGTGCTGTGGAGAGCAGGGAGTCTGCCTGCACACATCACTGGGAGCTGGCCCAGACCCAGCACCTCCCAACAATGGATGAATCTCTTGCAAAAACATCTCTGCTCTGACCTGTTTACTGGGTACAGGGGAATTACCAACGCTGGGTTTGCAACACTTGGACTGAATATCTGCCCTCTCTGCTCAAACTTCCCTTGTAACTACAGTCTTCTTCATCGGGTTCTTTAGGATATCTGGAGAGACTTCCATAAATTCTTGCTACCTACAAAATAAAGAACAAAAATAAAGCCCCCTATGATATTAGTGAAATTTTAGTTTGAATAACTCAAATGTATTTAGGCTTTTGTTTAAAAGATATTCCTCAAAACATAGATGTGACAGTGTCCATCAGTGCAAAGGATCTCTCTGGGTTTCTGGGGAAGAAAATAAACGTGGGCTTTGCAGGGTTTCTGACCCAGGAAGCCGTGTGTGCCAAAGCTCTGGGGTTGTTTTCCCAGTGCTTTAGGAGTGACCTTGATCAAGACATCTCATCTCTGCGATCTCCCCCGGGTGGGAACAGCATGTTCATCCTCCCCCTGGGCAGGGAACTGATGGTTGGGATCAGCTCTCAAGCAGGAAATGCTCTCTGGAATGTCAGCATTACTGCTTTGCCCTCTTTTCCTGGTTTTAAATTCATTTTCTGTCAAATGACACACTTGAAGGGAGGCAGAGTCAGTACAAGGGCATTTGGCTGCTGGGTTCAGTCCAGCCCCCCACTCACTGCGGTGCTGCTGACCAAGCCCCCAAGGAGAAGCCTCCAAAACCCATGCAAACCTGAGTTTAGCTGGGAAGCAATGCAAGCCTAACCTCCAGGCGCTGTGCAGCCATTCTGAGGGGTCTCCACAGGCTGCAGATGAGCAGATTGGAACACTTTGAAATCCCACAGAGGCGCATGCAGGGTCCTGCACCCGGGCAGGATCAACCCCAGGCACAGCCCAGGCTGGGGGTGACCTGCAGGAGCAGCTCTGTGCACAAGGACTGGGCTCCCGGGGGAGAGTGAGCTCTCCTGGCCAGCACAGGGTCCTGGGGCAAGAACAGCAGCGGGATCGTGGCTGCTGGGGCAGGACGGAGCTGTCCTGTGCTCCTGCAGCCCTGGTGCTCCCTCCCCTGCCTGCAGGCCAGTGTCCAGCTCCGGGCTCCTCGGGACAGGAGGGTCCTGGGGCTGCAGAGCTGGGGAAGGGCCTAAAGCTCCTCCGTGCCCAGCAAAGGCTGCAGAGCTGGGGAAGGGCCTAAAGCTCCTCTGTGCCCAGCAAAGGCTGCAGAGCTGGGAAGGGCCTGGAGCTCCTCCGTGCCAGCAAAGGCTGCAGAGCTGGGGAAGGGCCTGGAGCTCCTCCGTGCCCAGCAAAGGCTGCAGAGCTGGGAAGGGCCTAAAGCTCCTCCGTGCCCAGCAAAGGCTGCAGAGCTGGGAAGGGCCTGGAGCTCCTCCGTGCCAGCAAAGGGAGCTGGGGCTGCGAGCCTCGAGAGCAGACAGCTGGGAGGGGACCTTCTCAAAGCACAGACACAGCTGGGAGGGGGTGTCAGAGCCCAGGCGCTGCTCATGGAGCCCAGCAACAGCACAAGGGCACCGGGCAGGGACTGACCCCGGCAATTCCCTCTGCACAGGAAGAAGAACTTCTTCCCTGGGCAGTGGCTGAGCCCTGAACAGATTGTCCGGAGAGGGTGTGGAGGTTCCTCACCGGAGGTTCCTCACCGGGGAATTGCAATGGACACATCCCGGGTACCTGAGCGGGGCGGCGCTCCCAGGTGTGCCCCAGCCCGGCCGTGGGTTCTGCGAGCGGCCCGTGCCGGGAGGGGACCCTGCAGAGCCCGGAGCCGGGAAGGGACCCTGAGGAGCCGGGAGGGGACCCTGCAGAGGGCCCACAGCGTAACTGAGAAGTCAATATTTATCCGCTCGTAGAAATGGTATTCTTTTTTAAAGGAGCTGTACCCCCTTTAAATAGCCCTTAATTCGCTTCATTAGGGTTCATGGGTTTTCCTTTGAGAAGAATTAAGAGTGAACTTAGATTCGTTTCTGCGGAGACCGGAGCGGTCCCGGGGCCGGAGCGGTCCCTGTAGAGCCCGGATCGGTCCCGGCTGTCCCCAGAGCGGTCCCGGCTGAGCCCGGATCGGTCCCGGCTGTCCCCAGAGCGGTCCCGGCTGTCCCCGGATCGGTCCCGGCTGTCCCCAGAGCGGTCCCGGCTGTTCCCAGAGCGGTCCCGGCTGACCCCGGATCGGTGCCGGCTGTCCCCGGAGCGGTCCCGGGGCCGGAGCGGTCCCTGTAGAGCCCAGAGCGGTCCCTGCAGAGCCCGGATCGGTCCCGGCTGTCCCCGGAGCGGTCCCGGCTGTCCCCGGAGCGGTCCCGGCTGACCCCGGATCGGTGCCGGCTGACCCCGGAGCGGTGCCGGGGCCGGAGCCGCTCCCGAGCCGGCAGAGGGCACTCGGAGCGCGGCCAGGCCCGGGGACAGCCCGCAGCTCTGCCCCGTCGCCCCGCCATGCTCAGCCCGGCACTGCCCGGATCCCTCCTGGGTCATTTCGCTCCCTCCTGGCTCACTTCAGCCGCGGACAGCCCCGCTGTGCCATCCTGTGCAGCCGAGCACAGACCTGGGGCAAGAACTGACAGCCCACCACAGCCAGAAATGTGCTGTCACCGAGTGTTTTAAGCCGTGAGGAAGGGTTGGCCTGGATTCACCTATTTGCTAGAAAAAGCTGTTTTTTGTTTGTTTTTATGCCAGCTCTCTGCCCTTAGCTTCTCTCCACAGTATAGCTGCTGAGTCTGTGAATTTTTGGCAGTAAAATCCAGTTCCACTCTGTCTGCAGCCTTAAATCTCCCAAGTCCCTCCTTATTCCAGATGCAGAGAGGAGAATAATTGCAACTAATGTGCGAGGAGTTGGGATTTTTTTTTTCTGCTTGAGAGACGGAAAACTCCCTGATGACTCCTTAGCAGCCAGACCCTGCTCCTAACTGCTGAACATCCTCTGTGCTCCCTCCCAGCAGGAGCCAGGAGAGCCCACAGCCACGTACCTGCATCAGGATCCCTCAGCTTCCCCAGCACCTTAGCCCGGGATGCTGGATGCTCTCTGTGCTCCCTTCACCCACTGTCCTGCAGGAATTAAACCAGGCCTTTGGGGTGGGAGGAGGGAAGCCCCCTTCCCTGCAGCAGTCTGCTGGGTGGCTGAAGCCCAGCACAGGGGCTGCTCCCCAGCAGGCAGCACGGAGGAATTTGGAATCTGGGGGATATTTCCTATTAGATTTGTTTAATAGTTTTGAGGTCAGTTAAATATGGAGTGACAAATTAATTCCAACTTCACTACTTCCCCTTGCTCTTCCTGCCGCTTGCAAGTCCCTGTTGCCCCGTTGAGAAAGAGCAGCTGGCAGGATCAGGAGGTTTGGCAGCTGTGAGCTCTGTGTGCTGAACCCCACAAAGGGTCTGTTCCGCAGGCTGAGGGCTCTGCCCGTGCCCCTGTGCCATCTCCCCCAGGAGACTGAGAATTCACCCACCTGGGGGCAGAGGCAGTGCCCCAGGGCCGTGGTTCACACCAAAGCCCCTCTGAAAAGGTCACACCAGGGGCTTGTCAAAGCTTGTTAGAGGGACCAGCACCTGCCAGCTGCTGGTGCCCAGCAGGAGCCTCCCAGGGCATGTGTGCCCACCCTGCACAGCCTCATCCAGCTCTGGCTTCCATCCTCACCCCTCTATAAACTGGGTCTGTGCACCTGGGGGTGCCCCCATCCCTGGGGTCCCTCTGCTTGTGAATCACAGCCGTGGGCAGGGCGTCATGGCCTGGACTGGGGCAGATCCTCAGGCCCTCCTTGGGCAGGAGCCCAGCATGGGAGGGGCCCTGGGCAGTTCCTAGGCAGGTACCCAAACCAACGCTGCAAACTCTCCCTCCATCCCAGGGGATATTCCTGTGACCTGCCCAGAGGTGTGAAGTGTGGGGTTTGCAAGGGCCTGTGCTCTGTGAACACACCTGTGTATGGAGCTGTGTGCTTGTGCACCTTCTGACACTGCTCCTGCCAGGATTTATCTTTCCAGCCTTTGTCCAGGTGCTGCTCCCTCGGCTTTCCCAGCAGGGCAAGAACCAGAGGGGCTGCTCCTCATGGAGGTGTTGGGGTCACCCCATCATGCACTCAGCAGCTGGACACAAGCTCTTGGGGCTGCACTGGGAAACAGTGAAATTTTATTGAGCTGTTTCAGGTGCCAGATCCACAGAGGTTTGAATTATGACTCAATTGCTCAGTGGAGAAATGATCAGGAGTGGGACAAGGGCCTGGTACTGATTCCCCAGAATCAGTGTGCAGCAGGTGGTTCATGAAATGCTGCTTCACACAGACCTGCTTCATGCTTCTTCCTCCAACAGCATTTCTATTGCCCAGGTTTTCCTTCAGTTGTTTGCTTTTCCATAATGTAACACATGGCATTTCTTACCTGTCATCATCCTGCCAATATCAGCATATACCGAGGACCAAATGTTGAGCAGGAACAACTGAGACCAGCTCTGACTCTCCACTAGAGTCCAGCCCTGTGGAGCTGGGTTCTTTCCTTTCATTGAAACAACAACAGCAACAACCAAACCAACACAAAGAGTGCATCTTTTCTGCACTTAAGTTAATTATTTGTGGTCTGAATCTGGCACTGTGAGAGGAAATTAGCCTGGTCCTGATGATTGGGCGTTATTAGCAGCACATGAGGTCCGTCTTTTGTTTGCTGGGGCCCACGCTGGGTTTTTTTAGCACTGTCTCTCTTGGACAGACATGTTGTGGGGGGTTGCATTAATATTTTGCCTTTCTGACTGTGCAGTCTATTCTACGCCACACACTGGAGGCGAAGCTCTGCAGTCTCAGTTGACTGGACTTTACACAGGCTCTTTCAAAGCTTTCTCCACAGATGCCTGAACGATTCCTGAGTTCCTGTCGGAGTTTTGTGCTGGATAAATGTGAGAGGGCTTGTCCTCAGATGGTGCAGGCTGGCCTTGCGCCACTGACTGCGGGGAACGAAGCCATTCTGCTCTAGTAGAAGATCTGCTGCTCAAACTTCAAAAGGCCACCCACATGTGTGTGCTGAGCTGGAGGTCTGAATTAGCAAAACCCAGAGTTTTTCCCATGGTTTTCACTCTGAGCCATAAAATGACCCATATTTACTGGAAATCCCCTAAAAGGGCTCGAGCCCCACTGCAGAGGGAGCATGGTCAGGTTTGTGATGCAAAGGAGTGCCAGGCAAAGTGTCATCTTCACTTGGATGAAGTGAATGAGTGATGGTTCAATTGTCAAAGCTTTCAGAATCAGAAATAAGTATAAATTAATGCTTCAGGAAGAGCATTTTTTTTCTCTCTCCTTTCTCTAGTTAGAGGGGCTGTTCACAGTCGAAGACCCAAGGGGATTCCTGAGCACACTGGATTGGGAAAGCTGGGAAAGGAGGAGCCTTTGGGGTTCCTAACTGCAGCCTTCCAGAGCCTGCAAGAAAATGGAGAGGGACAATTTACAAGGGCATGGAGTGCCAGAACAAGAGGGAATGGCTTCAAACCATCAGAAGGGAGGGTTAGATTGGATATCAGGAAAAATTTCTTCCCTACAAGGGTGGGCAGGCCCCGGCACAGGTGCCCAGAGCAGCTGTGGCTGCCCCTGGATCCCTGGCAGTGCCCAACGCCAGGCTGGACACTGGGGCTGGAGCACCTGGGACAGTGGGAGGTGTCCCTGGGACAGTGAGAGGTGTCCCTGCCATGGCAGGAAGGTGGAATAAGATTAACCTTCGAGTCCCTTCCAACACAAAGCACTCCATGATCCTGTGGTTCTGCCCGGTGCCATCAGTATCTGGGTGCCCA
Organism: Melospiza melodia melodia; assembly: GCF_035770615.1. NCBI lineage: Eukaryota > Metazoa > Chordata > Aves > Passeriformes > Passerellidae > Melospiza > Melospiza melodia. Next base: position 1,328,653 of record NC_086217.1, on the reverse strand, counting down.
TGGGCAGCTCAGGACAATCCGGGTAGTGGTGAAGAGGAGATGATGCTCCTGGGGAAAGAATAGTGCTGCAGTACTTTTTTAAGGTTATTGTCTTGCAGTTTGCAGGAAGAAGCTCTAGAAAGAAATGCCTTGCACATGGGCAAAATCAGCTTTGAAATAATTTCATTTGTTACAAGTTAAAGATCATTTGGGTGTGATTTTCCAGGGTATCAGTTAGGTGTTAGCTCTGACTTTCTTGCAAGTACCTAATGGACAGGACAGCATTTATTAGCAGCATTGTTGATTTTTAAAGATTAACATGCATTAACAAAATACTTTTCCTCTCTCAGCTGTGAAAGGTTGCCACGTCTCCCCATTCCTGGGCTGCGCAGGGGCATTTATCCCGATCAAAGGGCAGTGGGACATAAAGCCACCGCCTGTTTCTGACAGGAGATTGTGTTTCAGGGCTGTGCCACTGCTTTGCATCTCTGAGCAAGAGTGCACAAAGGTGCACCTGGGCCTGGAGAGACACCTGGGACACTCCGAGCTCCGAGCAGGGGCTGCCCCTGGCCCTGGGAGCCTTCTCCGGAGCCGGACGGGCTCTGCAGCCCCACCCGAGCCGAGCCAGGGCAGCCCAGGCCGTGCTGCTGCCCGCAGGTGTGCGGGGCTGTGAGACACCGCAGCATCAAAGCGCAGCCTGCCCTCAGCCAGGCACAATGCGACAAATTCTTCCCCTGCAGGAAATCCAATATACTTCATCCTGTTTGTCAACACGGTTTACTCTGAGAGAGCCCCTAGTCTGTGGCCAGCAATTAATGCCACTTAAAAGCTTTTCAGCGGGATAATTGCCTGTTGTTCTGCAGGCACCGCTCTCATTCAGATGCTAATGACAGTCAGGGGCAGTGGCCGTCCCCACTTCGGGGGCCAGGTATGCCCCGCTCCCCTCGCCTTGGGGAGACGCTTAATGAGTCTATTGTCCCCAAACAAGGGCAGCAGGAACCCCCCCTGTCCCCGAGGAAGCCTGGAAATAATCCCCATCAGTCTGTGTCACTTGGGCACAAAAGGCAGCGCGGTGGACACAGAGAGGAAAGGCGGCACAGTGGGATGTCAAGGTGTCCCACGTTGGGACTGCCAGGAGAGCTGGGCCGGGCCCACGAGCAGAGATTCTCCGCAGGCTCTGTGAAAATGGGTGTTTGAGCCGGTCTCAATTTCAGATTTTCACCCAGTGGTGCTGCTTGTGTTTTTTAAGGTACGATTACGTTTGATTGGAGATCAGGTTTACACGGGCAGAGAAGAGTCCCCAGCTCTAGTCAGGAGCCCACCGGGAAGCTGTGGATGTCTGAGGGTCAGCTGAGTCCTGGAAGATTCAGCATCAAACCTTACGTGCCCAAACAGCTGGGCTCTCACTTCTCTGCTGGTCTCCTGGCAGGATTAAAACCTTTCCTTTCTTCTCATCAGAGAGCCATGGAATGCTTTGTGTTGGGAGAGACCTTAAAGTTAGTCCCACTCCACCCCTGCCATGGCAGGAACACCTCTCTCACTGTCCCAGGGACACCTCCCACTGTCCCAGGCTGCTCCAGCCCCATCCAGCCTGGCCTTGGGCACTGCCAAGGGATCCAGGGCAGCCCCAGCTTTCCTAGGCACCCTGTGCCAGGGCCTGCCCACCCTCACATGGAAGAATTGCTTCCCAATATCCAATCTAAATCTACCCTCCTCCGTCCCCAGGCCATTATCCCTTGTGCTGTCTCTCCATGTGCTTGTCCAGCCTGTGACAGAACCTCACCACTCTCACAATCTCATTTTTATTTGCCCTTTATTTTGCCAGTGAGGTTGGGCTGAAGCTGCCATTTGTGATGGACACTGGAGTTCACATGGATATGTTAAATTAACCTGCTTCTTTTGGGGATCTCTAGGTATCTGATCTTCCTGGACCCCATGCACTGTGGTGGGCTGGCCATGATAGAACCATGTTTGCTGGAGATTGACCCACAGGGGTTCTGTTCCTCTGGGTAAATCGTTCAATTTAATGAAATCCTGGTTTGCAATGTCTGGATGAACACCCCAACCACACTCCCCCTTCCTGTGTGAACAAGAGAGTGAGATCAGGAGGGAGGAAAGACATTTTCTGGGGGAACACATGCTCCTCTGTAGAAAACACTGAAGAAGATGGAGGGGGGATTGTTTAACAGCCAGGGGCAGCTCTGAAGTCCCTTCATGAGGGTTTTGGGTTTGGAGCATTTGGGAGGATGTGCTCCCCTCCTTGCAGTGGAGCCCTCCCAGGGGCCCTGCAGGCTCTGGAGCCTCTCCCCAGCCCCTTGTGCTGCTTTTCCAACTGGATTTCACACGGGTTTGTTGGGGCCACAGGGCTCCCCTTGCCCAAGCAGCTCCATCCTGAGGCCAAGGGCCACTTCAGCAGTGGAGGCAACAACCCCAGAAAGGGCTGGGGCACTTCCGTGGAAACAAAGCCTGTTTTCAAACAGCGTGCAGAGAAACTGTCTCTATCTTGGGCCTTTAATGACCTGAACTGTCCATCTCTTGGAAAGAAGCAACAATAAAGAGGCACTTGGCTGCGCTGCCACTGCCCTCTAACTAGGATGGGTTTTTGCCCAGCTCACTTGCCACCCATGCTAGTTTATGATGCACATTATAAAACGAGCTTTATCTGCCCGCTGCAGCGGGTCTCCCTGCAGGAAGGGGCAGGCAGGCCCGTCGGCAGCGGCGGTTCCCTTTCCCTGGGACAGCGTTCTGTGCCCTGCTGCTGCAGGGCTGCATCAATAGTCCCGGGCTGTGCGGTGGCTGCGGGCGCCCCGCTGCGATCGTGCCCTTAATGCAGACAAAGCCCCGCATTTATCGGGGCTGACCGCGCTGACCCCCCAAAGTTTGTTCCCTGCGCTGGGGCTGCCCGGCCCTTTCACTGGGCTGAATGGCCAGCACAAAGAGCCCGTCCCATCCACAGCCCCTTCCTGAACAAAACTTACTGGAGAAGGGGGAAGGAATGGGCAGACCTTGACCCCTCCACCTAAAATAAAGTGCAGGAATTTGCATTTTAAACCTCGAGATACTCCTCGGGTCTCCCTGCCTTGCCGCAGCTGGTTTGAGTGCCCTTGTTCGAGTCCCCCTGAGAAGCTCGGGGCTCGCAGCATCCCAGTGGGCAGCAGGCACATCCCCTGCTGCGAGGAAAGGCTCCCTCTGCCCTCCTCTGCCTCCAGATTTTAGCAGGGATTAGGAGAAGAGAAAGAGCACGACTCAGTAAGGAAACAGATGCTCTCTGTCCCTTCCCCCATGCCCAGTTCTGTGGGGTTGGGAGGCAGGGAGCACTGGGGACCTGCTCCCGTTTGTGCTTGCCATGGGTCCTCTCTGGAGAGCACTGCTGGCTGTGTCAGGGACGGACAGCTGGACAGGACGAACACCCTCAGCCATTTCCTTACACTCAGCACCTTGCAGGCACGCAGAGAAATTGGTGCTGATTCGCTGTGATTCCATGTGGGGAGCAGCAAGGGCGGCACTGCTGCATTCCAGGCCCTCGGGAAAGAGCTGCTTTGGGGGCCAGCTCTTGTTAGGAGTGATGCAAGGTGAATTTCTATTGAACTTCCTTTCTAAAGTGTTAGTTCTGGTTGGAAAAATGCCTGGCCACTGAAAAAGTGTAGTTTTCCCCCTGGAGTTGGAGATGTGCTCCTCACTCCTCTCTTTTCTTATCCCAAACTTGGGCTATGTCAGAACTTTAGCAGCTTTAGCAGAATTCCAGGTTATTCCATGATATAAGGTGTTGGTGTGCCAGTCAGGGCCCTGCTGTTTCCTCTCTGACTCTATCTGACCGTACCATTGAAGTGTCTGTGGGACTCTCTGTGCCTGGGGGATAATGGCCCTGTGGGAGAGGGTTCCTGACTCCTTGCCCCAGGGTCTCAGCCCCTCTCCTAGCTCTGGTGGAATCCAGTCTCACTGTTTGATCCCCTCTGACCTCTCACTCAACCTAGAGATGCTTTACCACCTCAGCTATTTACAGTGCAGCCAGCTTTCTCTTTTTTCCCCTATTTTTCCTGGAAAAGCTGCACAGTTGCAGTGCCTCATGTGGATTTCGTTAAATATGTGGTGGGGCTGCCTCATATTTTGCTTTCCCTGTGCATGTATAAAGCCCTTTTATTCCCTGTGCCTGACTCTGCCCTGGGCAGCGGGGTCAGGCAGTCCCCTTTCAGCCCTCTGTCCCCTCTGAAGTGGCAGCCCCTGAGCATCACACTGTCTCTAAGCAGCCTGTAAGGGCTGTGCCTGCTCCCAGCAGGGTTTGGCTGCTCTCCGGGGTCTCTGCAGGGTGGGGCAGAGCTCAGGGGAGGTGAGGAGCTGTTCTCACCTGTGGCACCCCTTCCCTTTGGCCCTGTGGCCTGCACGCTGCTGAGGGCCGGAGGTGGGACCATCCCTGCGGCTGCCAAAGGCTCTGGCCGGGATCAGGTCCGTGCTGGAGGCTTTAGTCCGTGTGACAATGCCCCAGTGCTGACCAGAGCCTTGTCTGGAGCTGGAGCTGCCCTTACACAGGGCCACAGCAGCGGGAGTAACTCACCTGAGCTGAGGAGACCAGGGGGTTCCTGTCTGCACATCCTGCACAGGAGGGTTTGCAGCCAGCAGTGCGGCCCTGGTGCTGCCTGCACACACAAGCCAGCCCCTGGGGAAGCTGCACAACCTGAGCTCCTTTGGAGCACCTTCCCAAGGTGCTGCTCTGTGAAACCTCCTCCTTCCTGGGCCTTTTCCCCCCCTGTGCCCTCCCCAGACCCTGAGCCCCTCTCTGATGCCACACTGCTGTGCAAACAGGATTCTGAAGCTGCTCTGCTTTCTGGAGTCTTGCTGACTTGTTCTTTACATCCACAAGGAAACTGCATGACTATTTCTGTCTGGAATCTGCTCTTTTATCTCTTTTTTCCCCCTGTCCTCTTTTCTTCTCCTTTTCTCCCCCCAGGCTCATTAAGAAATCAATAAGTGGCTCAGTAGGGCTTTGCTTAACCCAATTCTGGAAGTGTTTCTTCCCCTTGGAACGTGAACTATCTTCTCAAATTGATTTTGCTGCTTTTGCTCATTTCCATTTAACAATATTCTCAGTGTTACATCTCACCCCCTTGGATCCATTCCCAGCCAGGGATGAGTCCCAGGCTCACCTGCAGGGCAGGTACCAGGCAGGAGCCCCCGGGCACTGCTGCCCCCTGCTCTGTGTGAGGAGGGCAGGAACCAGCCCTTCATCCACCCAGTGACAGCATGGTGCCACTCTAGAGATGCCAGCACACCTGGACACATGCAGAAATGCTCCCTCCCTCCCGTTAGGCCTTGGCTGGTTCATCTGCAGGGCAGGAGAGCAGAGGGGAGATGGAGTCACTCCTCCCTTGCAGCCATCCTCTCCAGAGACAGACTCTGTGCTCATCGAGGGCTCCACACCTGAGGAAACTGTCACCTGTTTCTGTTCACCCCCTGTTAAACACTGCCCTGAAATCCCTGGGGTCTCTGATTAACCCCAGCTTTAGAGAACACCCACCAGATCCATGTGAAAACTTCAGAACCAGGAGCAAGGAAGGAGAGGTCTCGGACACCTGGCTCTGATCAGGCTGTGCTGAGTTCCCAGTTTGGAGACTGGGATTTGGAGGGTTGTCCATGTAGGCTGGGACAAATCCCTCCATCCGTGCACTTCCCCCCCTTTCTTTCCTGGTTGCTTTGCAAGCCTGAAAGGAATAGACTCCGTGTTATTCTAACTTTAAATGGGAGGAGGGGGAGGCGATGAGAGCAGAGAAGGAAAATCCATTTGCTGCAGCACTGTCAGCCCTTAGTTTTTCTTCAAGTCTGACAGGCCCAGGATTAAAGGTTTGGTTACAATGGGCTGACAGTGCACATTAACAGCCCTGAATGTCTTAACAACCCGGCTACTGGAGATGCATTCAGAAGAGTCTGTGAACTGCTTTTCCCCTTTAAAGCTCCTGCTAGACCATGTTGTCCAGTGAAATCTTTTGTGGTTAAAAATGTATAGACTTTTCTGTCTCATTCCCAACCATGTACAAACCCCAGATTTCTTGCTGTCTTCCCACAGGGTTTATGCCCAGTTCTCCTTTAGCCATTTGACTTGGGCAGAGTGTCCTGCTCTGTCTGCACAGGGAGTTATATCTCCCTTTTTTATTTTAGCTAGTCATTCACCTAGTGTAAATGAGCAAAGTCCACTGGTATGGGTGGAGTTATAGGGATCTATTCCAGCTGAGGGGCCGGACATGCAAAATAAGGGTGTTTTTCTCAAGAAAAAAAAAGGAAAAAGAGCCTCTGATCAAACAAAATCCCTGTATTGGTTGGCTGCATTTGCATCATAAAATGGAATTCACCAACCATTGCATTTGGTGGATGGTGAACTGATGGACAGTGATTATAATAACCGGGATGTGTTGCTATTCACAACACATAAGAATTAAGTTTACACCAGGCTATTTCCGCTCGTTTTCAGGACCAGGGGATACATTTCCACTCCTTCAGCCTCCAAGCAGCAAACCCCATCTGATTAACTGGTTTTTGTCTGGGGGCAGGGCAGGAGAAGAGCTGTTGATGGAAAGGGTTTGGAAGCTTTGGTGAAAGCAAGCACCTCCTGTGTGAGTGCATCCCAAATCCCACATCTCACTGAGAAACCCCATCACAGCTCTCCTGTGCTTGCCTGGGAAAGTGCCACTGCCCTCAGTGTCCCTCAGCTGCAGCAGCTCACTGGAGAGGGACCTGGCTGTGCTAAACCTCAGGAACTTGGCTCGTGGCTCCTGACTCCATGTGATGGGGCTTTGGCTCAGCCTCCATTGCCCAGTCCAGGCTGACAGGGCTGGTGGCGGCCCTGTGGTGGCATCTGGGGACCTTGTGAACAGGGGTGGCCCTGTTTCCAGGCAGGCAGTGTGTGTAGTGTGGAAGGAGAAGACACAAAAGGTCCTGATCTGTGCTGGAGGGAAGATCCCCGAGCCCAGGGAGATCCATGGGATCTGTTCTGAGGGTCCTCTGTGCTCCAGGTGAAAGGAGATGGGAGTGGGCGGGGGTGTTGTGGAGCATAAATCCATCCCTGAGGGGATGCAGGGGCTGCGCAGCCTGGGGGATTTCTGCTCCTCTGGAGGGGGAGATAATTTAAGGGGAACCTGATTAGAAGTGAGGAGCACAATCTATGAAAGGGGAGGGTGGAAGGGGGAAATAAACGAGAATTAATTTAGCACAAAATCAAGATGTCAAGAACAAAGTTAATCAGGAGACAAGGTTAATTAATGAATACATCCTTAAACCAGCACAGCTACAACAACAGCACTGTTATTAATCACAGCACTAAGTATTGAAGAAGAGGCACTATTGATTTGTTCCTAACCCAGTGTCAGGGGTCTGGAAAAGAGGATGGGGGAAACAGAATTTTCTTAAAAACACCAACATGTCATGGGGAGAATTACAAGGCCCAGGTGCTAAAATCACTCATTATTATTTGTTTTAGAAATAGAAAGTGGGCAATAGAGATGGGCTGGGAATAGCAGTGTCTGTTCTTTAGACACTGGCAGCTCTAAGGAAGTGACCCAATTGATGGGTTAATGAGGGCCTAGGAGATGCCATTGACCTGAGATCTGTCTGGAACATGGACAGCAGCCCTCAGAAAGGAAAGAAGTGAGAAGTGATAGAAGATGCCATTGACCTGAGATCTGTCTGGAACAAGGACAGCAGCCCTCAGAAAGGAAAGAAGTGAGAAATGATAAGAGCAGCCCATCCAGTCCCCCTTTGGAATGGCTGTTTTTCCCTGCCAGGTGCACACCTGGCCCGGGTCCTTAGGGGTGAAGGAATCTGTGATCCTTTTTCCTCACCCTTCTCTCTGTTCCCCCTGCCCTGGGCTGCTGCCAGGGCTCAGAGAGCACAGGAGCAGGGAAGGGGCACAGGTGACACCCACCAGAGCAGCAGTGCCAGCACAGAGCTCAGAGCAGCTGCTGGGGAGATTTTTGAGAGCAGATTCCAGGCTGGGTGGCAGAGGCTGGGCAGGTGTGTGCTGGACACTGGAGCTCCTCAGTGCAGCCCCCTCTGGGCCAGGTGTTCCTCTTACACGTTCCTGCCAGGGAACAGAGCTCCAGCTCCTCCAGGTTTAACCTTCTTTGTGGTGGGGAAAATCTCATGCTGCTGCTGCTGCTGCTGCTCAGGTGTGGGTGTCAGACCAAAGCCCACCTTCCCAGAGCTGAAATCAGAGGGTGGCTCTCCCCCTGGCATTCTCCATATGGCATTTGACTGATAAGGCACTGACAGACACCAGGCTGGAGTTTTGTCACCAGCCCTGAGTGTCTCTGCTGCCGTCCCAAGGGATCTGGGCTGGTGTTGGCCAGTATTTCCTTCAATGACCTGGAAAAGGACAGAAGGGTTTCTGGAGATATCAGGCAGGAGCATGGAGCAGTCAGGAGTGCTTTGTGAGAGCATTAAATCCCATTAAAATCAATGTGCTTGCCGTGGTGAAAGCTGGAGATGGGGGAATGAAGAGTGCAGGCCATTCCCAGGGAGTGAAATATGGAGGAGAGGGAGTGGGAGTCATTTATCAATCTGGATAAATTAGAAACTGAAAATCACAGGAAAATTGATGAAGGGAGCAAAAGGATAGCAGAGTAAATTCATAGCTAGTGGTGTCAAAAAGGGAGTGATTTCCATCAGTATTTAAACAAAAAAATATGAAATTACCAGTGGTTTTGACATCTTTATATTTGGGGTGGTGATACACAGAAACCAGGGGCATCCAGCCAGTATGTGTGTCCTGTATTTGGGAAAAATCAGATGGGGTATTCATGCTCTGGGACATGAATGGTGCAAACCTCACCACTGCAAACACAGCAGAAGCATGAACAATCCCTGGGAAGAGTAGGGAATGAGAATTCTGGTTTTGGCGGAGGTGGCAGTTCTGGAGAACTGCTGCCTCAACACTGGGAGGTACATTAAGAGATGTATATTTATGATATATCCTGTAGATATATTATTTTTTTCCTCATTGCTGTGAATTGTTGACTCAGGACAGGAGGTTTTACTCTGCTCGCCCTCTGCCACAGCTCTTACTTTTGAGGCAGGAATCAACGTGGGGTGGTCCCCTGACCTGGGCTGTGAGCAGGTCAAGTTAAAGCATCACAAAGGCCCTAAATCTATGAATAAGTGCAATTCTTTAGGAGTCAGTGCCCCCATTTTATAGTGATCTGGTGAGGGGCCTTAACTGGGTGACAAGGTAATTTCCATGCATTTAAGCACATCCTATCTGGAGTCTCAGGGCGAGGGCAGGTTGGAGCCAGAGTAATTCTGAGCAGCTCTGCAAGATTCCAAACTGGCCTAAACTGGCCCACCTGAGCCTGGCATCTCATGTGCTGAACCGGCAAACACGGGTCCTTCAGAAAAGGGGTAAAAAGAGTAAAAGCGGCTCTTTCCTTAATGCCTTCAGCAGGAATTCCTGTGGGGAGGAGCTGCGAGTGGAATTCCCTTCCCTGACCACTGCAGGTGATCAGCCCCAGAGGTGTGAGTCCCTCTCCCGTGTTCCTAGGCAGGCTGCAAACATTTATTAATGGCCATAAAATATCCTGCCTGGTTTTTAAATCCAAACAGCAGTGTATGACTTGACCACCATAAAGTTTGTCTCCAAACCACCACAAGAGGTTTGAATTACTCCTGGTGGCAATAAAAGTATTCTTTGGGCTAACGCTTTGCTTTATTGTTGGCTTTTCTTTTTCTCAGTCCCCCATCCTAGCAGCAAGACATAAACAATGGGGGCTGAGTTTTCGTCCCCCACCCCCTCACACCTACATTAATAAGGTCCAGGAACAGCAAAATGAAGGAAACAGAAGCAGAATAGCCCTGAGATGACTGGTGGGTGATAAGCCCAGCTTGCCTGGTGCTAAAGGAAGTGTTGCTCAGAGAGAGCCTTTCTCTTTGGACCTCAGAGTGCCCCAGTCACATAAAAATGTTAGGATGAAGAACAGATTATATATATACACTCCTGTATTATATTTCATATAACATACATATTTCATGTAATATAGATCTATTTCATGGATTTTTTCAGGATCACTAAGGTGCTTTTTATTCAGGGTTGATTCTTTCCAATAGGAATAAACTGTATTAACTTATAGCCATAATATTGATTTAACTTCCAGACAAAAGCATCTGCTCAGGAGTTGATTTCAGTTTACCATCTTTGCCTTAAATGTTCTTCTGTAGTTAATTCAGACAAACTTTTGTCTCTATACATAAACCCTTGGGGAATTAAGCATTTGGTGTTAAGTAGTTGCTGCATACCAAACATCTCCATGACTATAGATCGAATTCCTCCTATAAATCTATTTTATTACTGACTGTAAAGTCCCTGGCAGCTTTTCATCATCTGCCACGAATGGAGATACCAGAGGAACAGGTATAAAAGAGCATCTGAATTGGACCTGAGGCACTGCCAGGGCAGGAAACATTGAGGGGGGCACAACGGGAGCAGAGGTGCAAGTCATGGATGTGCTGGTTGGAAAGGACCCTCAGGATCACCCAGGGCAGCCCCTGGCCCTGCCCAGACCCCCAACAATCTCACCCTGGGCATCCCTGGTGTCCAAAGACTGGAAACCACAGCCAGGGACCCCCAGGATCACCCAGGGCAGCCCCTGGCCCTGCCCAGACCCCCAACAACCCCAGCCTGGCCATCCCTGGGTGTCCAAAGGCTCCTGGAGCTCTGGGGCTGTGCCCATTCCCTGGGGAGCCTGGGCAGTGCCAGCACCTCTGGGGAAGAGCCTTTCCTGAAATCCACCCTAAACCCCAGCTCACCCTCAGGCCATTTCCTCCTGTCAGTGGCCATGAAACCCCCGGGGTGCTGCTGGGTTTGGCTGCACTTGTGGACCTGCATCACTGCAGCTGCATTTCTGGCTCTGGAGCTCCTGGCCAGCCCTGCCAGGCAATGCAAGGGCTCATCCTGGGAGATTTCCACAGCTCTTCCCATGACCTGATGTGGGATTGTGGGCACGAGAAAGGTGTGAAAACAACCTGGATGTTGTGTGGCTTCATCCACCATATTCTGCAGGTCACTCTTAGAGCTCTCTGTGCTCTCTGGGAGCTCCTCACTTGCTGATGAGAATTGTTCTGTCAGTGTAAGAGAGTTGAAAAAGGGCCAAAAATATTTGCTGTGCTGGTTGGTAGGTCACGTTTGGTCCTGTTTCCTTGAAGATGCCACAGAACATGTTAGCACAAAGGAATGCAGAGGAGAAATTAAAGAGAAAATATGGCATCTGTAAGAAATGTCCAATGGAAAAGCAGCTCTAAGGGAGCAGGGAACTGCACAGGATCACAGATGCTTTGGGTTGAAAGGGACCCTAGAGACTCTCTCATTGCAGCTCCCAGCCATGGGCAGGCACACTTCCACCAGACTGGGCTGCTCCAGGCCCTGACCAAGCCTTGGGTTCTTCCACTTGCAGCAGGATGGAGCAGTTGCATGTTTTGGCTGCTCACAGCAACATTGCAGAACCTGCAGCCTTGGCTACAAAAGCCAGTTTCTTGAGAGGTGGCAATAGAGGGAAAAGGAAATTGTGTAGTAAGTAAGGAGGAAGAAAACAAGTAATGAGGCAGGGCTGGAAAACAGGAGTCTCAATATTTAGTTCCAGCTAGTTTAGGATGGAGCCTGAATTAGGGGAAATGAAGGGGCTTTGGGGTCCCTTTCCTGGCTCAGGCTGGTCATGTCAGCTCTCACAGTCAGCACCAAATTAGAGATCTCCAAAATGGGATGGTGGCACAGGGAGGAGCACAGCCTCCTTGTTTCCTTCTCCATAGTCTCAGCAATGCTCTGCCCCAGTCGGGCCATTGATAGCCTCTCCCACCCTTGCCTGGTTTATCAGATGCTTCAGCACCAGCACCAGAGTGGTGTCAAAGGTCTTTTGGTTCACAGCTTTTATCTGTGCCCCACTTGTGTGAACTGTGGTGTGGGACAAAGAGCACTCCTGGCTGGACATGAGTGATTTCTTGAGCAGCTCTAGATAATGTGCCAGAGGATGTGTCAGATTCCCTTCTGCAGCAGGAGCCTCCTCTTCCTCACACCATGGAGATCTGCCCCAGCTCCAGGGAACTCTGTGAGGGAGGGGAGGCACAGGATTTCACCACTGGGCACCAGCTGGAATGAGTTATGGGAATTCCCAAGTCCTCCTGAGAAAGAGCAAGCAAAGCTGAGCTGAAAATTAAACACTAAGCTGGTACAAGCCACCTCACCTGTAAATCCATTCCTGCTGAAATTGTTTCCTGCACCACACTTGGTGCATGGATGGGGATTTATGGCCGGTGAATTTTCACATCCCCTTCCCACCAGCATCACCCTTGGGGCTTCCAAACTGCGGCGTGCCAAGGGGGCACTTCCAAACCTCCTGCAGCCCCCAGCCCACACCTGCCTTGGGCAGGGAATGGGGAGAGGGAAACAGGCCTGGCTTAGCAGACAAACACAGAGAATCAGGCCTGGCTTAGCAGGCATGTAGAGCCAGAGACACCAAGTGCCTTTCCCTGTGTGCTCAGAGTGTTTGGATAAAGGCGTCTCCTGAAGGGGGAATTTGTTTGGTTTGGAGTTCATTGCGTGAAAAGCCCTCAGCCCCATGAGTGCTTAGTTATTCTCTTGTCTAGTGGCTCCTCAACAGCCCCCACCGAGGGAGGAGGCTTCCTATTTGAGAAAGTGGGCCTGCTTGTTGAAATTCTCAAGTGACTTAAATTTATTGGTTTTTCCTGAGGTCCAGCCATTTGAATTGCAAACAATGCCCCATCCCTGCCTCCTCCCCCTGCTCCCCAGGCAGAACAATGTGCAGGGCTGGAAGAAAGGCAGCCATGCCTCTCTGGAAGGCGATTTCTTTCCGCATGAGCGGGGAGGTGGAAGTTTGCTGCCTTCTGGTCCCGCTCAGTGATGCAGAGGATGGCTGGGAAAGGGGAGGGCAGGAGCTGGGGGAAGGAAAGGGGAAGGAGCCAGTTCGTGGGTGATGGTTGGAGATCCTTTTTGCTTTATACATGTATGACCTCTCCTGTTTAAAAGACCATCCTGAAAGGGGATTAGTGCCAGTGGATCCATGGGCACCCCTCTCACTTTTCATCTCTCAGCATCCTGGGAATGATGCAGGGGATGGAGTGTGGGCTGTGTGCTCCTAAATGATCCCATACCTTGAAAAAGGTGAACTTTTGTCACACTCCTGGGAGTGGCTGAAGAGTTTGGGTCAGTGTGAGCTCAGTTAGGCAAGCAGGAAGCTGGGCTGCTGCTGAGGGAGAGCTGGGACACTGCACATCTGGATGTACATGAGTGTGACACAGGAGCACAGCAGCAAATGAGCAGAAGTTGTCTCTGTCTGTGTCAATTTTAAGGATTGATTTTTTCTCTCACGTTGGCTTAGGGAGCTTCTGTGTTGGTTCATTCACCTGGGTGCTTGTTCTTTATGGTGCCTGGAGGGAGGGAGGAGGAAGGGAGAGGTTGTCCCCTGGAGGAGCTCTGGTACTGCTGGTTGGGTAACAGCTGCGGGATGAGTGATGGAAATAACAGAGCTTGTGTTTCACTCATTCTTAAGCCATGGGGTATTTCTGAAGTTTTGCCTCTGCCTGGCTCTGTTCTCCTGGGAAAGCACAGAAATCCTGCCTGGTAGAAGTCTCTGAGGTCAGCCTCAGAGTGGGTGGGATGCTCCTCCCTGGGGCAGAGGTACCCAGGGGGGGCTGGGAGGCACAAGGATGGGGAACCCAGAGGAGACAGCCAGAACACTGCCTTGTGTCACAAACAGAGACCTGGCAGGGCTCAGGGCAGGGGAGGAGATGGAAATGGTCAGGGCAGCTCCTGACACTGGGCTCTAGGGACACTCAGGTGTCACAGCACCAGCACCCAGGCTCCTTGTGCAGGGGCAGCCATACAAATCCTGAGTGCATGGCCTCCTTCACACGGCAAAATTCACCTCTGGTACCCAGCAGAACCACAGAGGTCCAGAGCTGCTGCTCCAGAGGCTCTTGGCCTTAGATCCTGTCTGCAGGCCAGGGTGGCCCAGCTGAACTCGTGGCCTTTCCCCAGGAGCTGCTGTGGATTTGGCAGCCCTGGCTGTGGAAAGAGCCCAGAGAAAGGGCACGGGGGTGTCAGAGGGGAAGGCACTGGCAGCACAGGCACTGGTGGGGCTCAGGGGTCCTTCCCTTTGCTGGGGTCACAGCACTGTTCCTTTCTTCTCCAAGCTGGGCATCTGGCCCATCCTTACAGCACATCCTTTTGGACTGATGGCCATTCACGTGCAGCACTCTTTCTATCACAGAAAAGCACTTGTTTAACTTCACTGTAAGGGAAGGCTGGCAGAAGTGTGCTGTAAAAGCAGTGACAGAAACCTGGGGGAGCTGCTCCCTCCTGTCCCTGGCCTGGTGAAGGCCCCAGTGAGGTGTGCCTGCTTTGCATGAGGAACGTGGATGGGGCAGCAGGGACCTTGCTCTTTGGGCAGGGCTGTGAGGCACCTGCTGTGAAAAGAGCTGTACAACAGCTAAAGAGCATTTGCTCAGTGCTGTGAGTATCCAAGGGGTGAGGCAGAAGGAGAACAGACCCAGATGCCACCACAGGGCTGTGGGATAAGGGCAAGGCCTGCCAGCCCTTGGCCTGGAGGGGACACAGCAGTGAGACACAACAAATCCTCCTGGGAATGAAACTCCCTTCCCTTCTTTGGCTCCATTCTCTGCACAAATTAAAGCAGACCAGTATCACAAGCAGGTGTCTGGGATTCTGCGGCCCCATTTGCTGCTCCCTGGGGTTGCTCTCCTCCCCCAGAGCAGGCTGGCCTGTGGTCTGGAGAGGCTTTGCCCAGCTCTCTGAAGCCTTTGCCGCTTCCCTTTCTGACCTAACAAAGAACACATTTCACCACATCAAACTTCACCTTTTCCAGGGTTTGGCTGCTCTGGGGCATCTTGCTGGTCTTGGCTCAGCAGGTAACCTAAGCTGAGATCAGATATGCTAGCTGGGTGAATTCCTCTTTATCTGATGCTGACACTTTCACCTCCTGGACTACTGAAATGCCTGGGAAAGGCAGCTCTGAGCATTGCCCTGAGCCACAAATCACAGTTTCTGACCCTTTTTGTCTCCAGGAGGGGAGGAAACAGAGAAGGTTTCAGTGAGACAGGAGAACCATGTTTTCAGCAGGTCAGGCTGTCTCTGTAGGCACCTGATGTGCTGCAGGAGGAAGCAAATGGCAGAACTCTGCTCAGACAGGGGGATTATTCATCATAAATGCAATATTTTCTTTTTTTTTTTTTTTTTTTTTTTGTAAGTCAGAAGGGGAAGCTACTGCTAGTTTTAAGGGAATTGTTCTTGCAGGAATTCCACTCTTCCTGAGGCCAGAGGGTGCTGAGAATTTGGGGGCTCATTTGGTGCTGGAATTATTCCAGTTTTTTTGATTTGAACAATTTTTTCTTAGGTATTTTTTGAGTGAAGTGAAAGCAAATCCATTTTCTGCTTTGTCAGGGCTGGGAAAGGATGTTCCAACCCACAGGTGCTGGTATGTGTGGATGGGGGATTAAAGTGACAAAGATCTGGAGTTCACATCCAAACATGCAGAGATGTCTCAGAGATACCAGGGACTCTGTAATCCTGGAGGGGCAAGGTTCAATACAGAATATGTCCTACCCAAAATCTGCCTGCCCCAACACATTCCTGGAGCTGGCAAGCACACGCAGTCAAGGCAGAACTCAGGGTTTTGGGCTCTTGGACACTCATAACGGGGCATTTCAAGCCTTGAGTCCAGTGGCATTTCCAGCCCTGGGGGCTGTGGTTTGCCAGCTGTTTCTGTCAGTTGTACTGAGTTGATGTTTATTTTCCCTTTTCCCCTTCTCTGTCCACGCTGAAGGCTCAGAAATGAGCACACCACTCGTGTCCTTTGCCTGCTGGGGCTGAGGTCCTGCCTCCACTCCGAGCCCAGGAGCTGTGGAGCTTTCCAGGAGTCCCTGCCCGGTTCTGTCCTTCAGCAGGGCTGGTCCAGGCAAACCCAGCTCTGCCCTGAGCTCTTGGACATGCTCCTTCTCCTGCTCTGCCCCATGGGGTGTCCTGCACTGCATTCAGCACCTGCTCCCAGTGTTTGGCCTGGTTGTGACTGTGCTCAATACAGATCTCGTCCCGTGGCCCAGGAAGTGGCAGCTCTTTGAAGGGAATCCCCCTCTTTTAATTCAATTAATGTTGAAGTTAATTTCCACCCCGGGGCTGAGTCCCAGAGCCTTTGAAGTCAGTAATAGTTTTGTGGAGCAGGTTGGAGCACGTCCCACAGTCAAGGGCTGTGCCAGGGTGTTCAAAGGGTGTTTGCTTTCCATGCCAGGGAAGTGTGTCCTGCTCCAAACCAGGGGGAGATTCCAGCAGGATGAGGCCCTGGGTCTCTTTGGACAGGCCAGGTGGATGTCAGGGATGGAGTTCACCTGTTTTCAGAGCAAATTCAGCATGTCCTTCAGAGAAGAGGCACTGCTCTGTAGACACCTCAAGATTTACAATATTTGCAGTGAAACACATCTTTCCCCTCTTTCAGTTTTTGTACTCTCAGAGGTTTTATGTATGCCCTTAAAATATAATCTGGATCATGCTTTCCTGGTTTGGTTTAATGGAGTGAAAACCACTATTGACTGGCAACAAGACGTTTTTTCCTCTTTAGGTCAAAGATGAGGAGCCAAATTCTGAAAAGAGTTTGCTCACTGTCAGGGCAGTAACTGATTCCAGACAGCCTAAAGGTGATTTTCTGTACCTAAACCTGGCACATAACTGAAGTATGAACAAAATCTGATTGGTTTTCACCCCCTTTATGGTGACAAGCAGAAGTATCTCCAGGAGGTGTTTAGACTTCAGGAGGATCTTTTCTTTCACTGTGCAGAAACCTTAATTGATCAAGGCTAAAATGATTAAGCTTCAGAGGAAAGCAGCTTTGCTTCTCATTATGACTTTTTATTATGCCTTAACAGCCGTATTGAGCAACTTTGGGCTTTGTAGTGATTTTGGAATAAAACTAATCAATGTCATAGAAACAAATGCAGGAATCTTTGATGTGTAGGTGGAGCCGTAGGGGGATGACACACAACCCAATTACTGGCAAAAAATGGAACATTACGTTTTTTGTTATGCTTCACCTACCTATTGAAAAATACTTTTACTAAGGTCTTCATGCAAAAAAACCTGCTGTTCTGCTGATTTTCCTGTGTCCCTCATGTAGGAGGAAACAAAACTTCAGCTGTTATTCAAGGTTTAACATTGAAAGTAATGCACAAATTTACCCAGGAATCACAGAATCATTAAGGTTAGAAAAAATTTCTAAGATGATTGAGTCCAACAATTAACCCAGCACTGTCAGGTCCACCACAAAACCATGACACCATTGAAGCTGTTGGTGTGAAATTCCACCGAGTGAGTGGATTTTACATCACTGCTGATCCACGTCTCTGCTGCCCTGAAGTTTTTTTCTGCAAAGGGAAGCAGCAAATACCCAGGGCCTCCTCTCCTGATTTCTGAGCCCCACGCTGCTTCCCAGCCTGAATTGGCTGAGGGTTGCCTGTGTGAGGGGCTGGCAGCTGCTGATGGAAAACACTGAGAAATGGACATGGAAACAGTGCTGTGATCCCCACAGGACAAGTGCTTTGTTGTACAACAGTCTCACCAGGAGAGCAGAGAAACATGATCAGTCTCATTTCGCTTTTGGGGTGGATGAGCAGCGCCAGATAAACATCTGAAGTGGTTTGGGTGTGCTGGGGTTGGATTTGGAGGGAATGCTCCTTTATCCAGAGTGACCCTGCCAGGTTTGACACTCCCAGGAGCTGAGTGAGGGGTGATGGTGGTTATGGATTGCCAGGGAGGGCTCCCAGCCCTGCCTCAGCCACAGGCCGGAGCTAACGAGCTCCACGCTCCAGAGATAAACCCCATCCTAATCCTCCAGCCCAGCACTTGTTCAAAGTGCACCATCCCTTCTCGCTGGGATGCACAAAGCCAGCCTGATAGAATGAGAACTGAGCCGTGCCTTGGCTCCAAAATGTAAAAGGAGCGGAGATCTAAGCTCTCCTTTGAGATTAAAATTTAAAAAAGGCTGTAACTGAGGTTGGTTGGTTGGTCAGTTTGTTTCATTCCTCTTTGATGCTCATGGCCCCTGTGCCAGGAGCACCTCCTGATTAAGCAGAGAAATTTGTTTATGAAAGGGCTGAATGAAAATGAAGTGAGGGAGCAGCCTTTACAGGTGCAGATCTGGAGTTTAGGATAAACACCTACAAGTTTGGATTTCCTGCCTTCCACTTAGGTAACTGTCTAATCTAGCTACCCATTCGCCTTTCCTTTCATCCCAGGATGTCTAGTCTGATCTAACTGCCTGTCCTTTCATCCCCGCTATCTTCCTCTTGATCTGTGTTTTTTAGAGCTCATTCATCACACCTTACAACTTCTAAAGCACCCACATAGGGCCACAAAGTTTCTCTTTACATTTTAGCCAAAGTGCTTGAAGGGATAGAAGGCAAACCCGGGGAGAGGAGCTGTTACTTCTTGTTTAAATCACACCTGAATGCACCTCGGTGAGGGCACCGAACAGAAGGGGATTGTTCACATCCTTGAAGCTTTTATTCAAATCCTTGCCTACTGGAAATGGGCAGGTTCATTAACTGCATGCCTTTCCTGGCAGTTTTCCCTTGTTTGGGGTAGGGAATGTGAGTGCATGGGGCACCAGCCTGCTCCAAGGGAAAGGACCACGGAAGACACCAGGGCAAGGGGGACACTCTAGAAGGGCCATTACATTCACAGAGACATTTTTGGCCTGCCACTTTGTGTCCAGCTCTGGGGGCAGCTTGATTTTGGTTTCTAAAGAGGGGCAGAAAGCATAGAGAAAATCTGAACAGGAATAAAAACCTGAATATGGGACAAAAGTGTCTCTTTGAATATGGGACTAGTGCTCTTTATTTCAAGGTCTGAAAGTAGGAAGGTCAGAGTGGAAACGGTCAGTGGAGATGAGAGAAATGAATCAAATATCAGTGAGTGCTGTGAGTGTCAGCATTGCCTGCCTTGAAAGAGGTGCACCCATTTCTTAAGCAATTTCTAAACAGCAACCAGCTCCAGACAATGATTTAGGGACAAAATTAGCCTTACAGGGAACACCTCTTTTGGAAGGTCCCTCTCTCATTCTTTCTTGCTCATTCCTTCTGTTCTTTTATTCCTGTCCCCCCCTCAAAAGGCGAGGTTGTTCCTTGGGAGCCCTTTTGAGGGGAGAGAACCATGGTGAGATTCTTGTGTTGGCATGGCTGATGTTAATGGGTAACACCGAGGCCAAAGGTCCTTTAAAGCTCCCACATCTGCAGCTTTGTACAGACCTCACCTCCGAAATGCCTCAAAGTGTGTAGCCAGGCAGGGCTTAATGTGTATTAGCAAGACAAAGGCCCAGAGAGGGGAGGAAAGGGGGATGAGTTTTAATTTACTGAAGATTTATTAGGCCTCATGAAATCGGCCTGAACCACCCATTTTCTGTATCATCTGCCCACATCCAAAGGGAGCAGCTTTGTTGGGGGGAGATGCTTGCTGAGAATTATCCTGCAACAAATCCACCCTGCGCCAAAGGGACACGGACAGGAGCAGGGTGGGGAGGAGGGTTCACCCTCTCGATGTAGAGCCCAAAATATGGAAATGTGGAAATGCAGAAATGCCGTTGAGGTTGGATCCTTCCTTCCTGTGCCTCCTGCTTGTGAGGTGCATGTTCCTCTTGCTAAGCCTGGAGCAGATGAGTGAGAGATCAGGGGGTGAGAGAGAGGGATGCCAAGGTGAGCTCCAGGTGTGAAGCTCTGGAGCTGGAGGGATCTCTTTGGGAGGGCTTGGTGAGTCCCTGGGCACATGAGGATGACACCTTTCCCTTCCCAGAGCTGCCATGTGCCTCCAAAGCTAAGCCTGTGAGTGAGGCTTTCGTGTGGCCTGCAGAGCTTTGGGGAATGGCCCATCTGGGATGTCTCCAGGCAGTGGATGGATGAACTGATGAACACTTTGGCCATGAGTTTGGCAGTTCTGGGGTTCCTTCTAAGGCCTCTATGATAAAGGTCATTAATCAAACCTGGCTCCTTTCTTTCCCATGTCCCCATCTCACTGTAATAGATTTGATTATTTAATGTCTGCCATCAGCCTGTCCTGGGAAAAGCTCTGTACCATCACTGTTCTCAAGTGGTGTCAAATGTCATGTCCAAGCTGACAGAAAGAGGGAGGATTTGGGGGTACAGCTACAGCAACAATCTGATGGGAGATCACGAGGGCCCCAGGGGATCCTTTGGGATGATGGGGGCAGGAATCATATCCAGCCAGCTGGGGTGTCCTGGACAGGAGACCTTTCTTTGAGGCTGTCTCTGAGCATGAAGCTGACCAAAATCCCCTCTATTCCTCCTTGCTCGCAACATCAGCAGAGAGGAGATGCCTTTGAATGGTGAACTGTGAATGTTTATCACAGTGCAAAGGGTGTATAACTCCTGACAGATGAGGAGTGAAGCAAAGCATAAGGTGTGAGAGGAGGCACTGGGATCTCAGAATCGTGGGGTGGTTTGGTTTGGAAGGACCTTGAAGATTGTCTCGTGTAGGCTGTGTGGATAGCAGCAGAAACCATCCAGATGAGGGTCCCTGTGAATGTGTGTGTGTTTCTCCTTGGCTTGGACCTTGGGACCTCAGCTGACGCCTCTGGGGCAGAGTCAGGACCCTGCTCCTTTAGGATGGGGCACTGTGGGTGGATCCTGACAGGCTGCAGAGCCACACGGGATTAGATTCAAACGAGTGAGTCTATAAAAATAGAGCAACTGTGGGGGTGTTTCTGGTGTTTGGGTGAAAGACACAAGTCTAGAATCACTCCTACAAATCCTCTTCTCTGCTGTTCTTTGTAAGTTATTTCTGACACCTCATTATATTCTCATGGTGAGTGTCACAACAGCAGTGTAGAGACCTCCCTCGTGCTGCTGATTTTCTGAGTAAATGCCATGATTTTCTGCATGTGATCAGCTGCAGGGTCACGGCCAAGTGCCTCTCATTGAGCTTTCCAGGCCACCTCCCTGAGCACTGCATGGGCTCACCGAGGGTTAGGGTTTGCCCCATTGATGGGAAAATGCCTTTAGGCACCGCTATTCTTGAAAAACACTGCCTGAGCCATTGAATCCCTTTGGAGTGAGGAAGCTGTTCATGCACCCTCAGGAGGAAGGGCCAATGTTGAACAGAAAAGTTACAGTCCCTGGGCAGGCTGAGCAAACAGGGAACTGCTGGAAAGCAGTCAAAGGAAGCTGAAAAGGCATCTCAGATACGGAGCTGAGCATGAGTCACCCGGGGAAGTCAAAATACACTGCTCAAGTACCTCACTTCAAAGCCTTCATCACCAGCAGCCACCAGGCATGGCAGCAGAGTCAGTGCCCTGCAGAGAGCAGGGACAGATCAGGGGGTGTGCTGTGGGGAGGGATGGCTGTGTGTCCTGCAGGGAGAGATGGCTGTGTGTCCTGCAGGGAGGGATGGCTGTGTGTCCTGCAGGGAGGGATGGCTGTGTGTCCTGCAGGGAGAGATGGCTGTGTGTCCTGCAGGGAGGGATGGCTGTGTGTCCTGCAGGGAGGGATGGCTGTGTGTCCTGCAGGGAGAGATGGCTGTGTGTCCTGCAGGGAGAGATGGCTGTGTGTCCTGCAGGGAGGGATGGCTGTGTGTCCTGCAGGGAGGGATGGCTGTGTGTCCTGCAGGGAGAGATGGCTGTGTGTCCTGCACTGCAGGGATGGCTGTGTGTCCTGCAGGGAGGGATGGCTGTGTGTCCTTCAGGGATGGCTGTGCGTCCTGTGCTGCAGGGAGGGATGGCTGTGTGTCCTGCAGGGAGGGATGGCTGTGTGTCCTGCAGGGAGGGATGGCTGTGTGTCCTGCGGGGACAGATTGCTGTGTGTCCTGCAGGGAGGGATGGCTGTGTGTCCTGCAGGGACAGATTGCTGTGTGTCCTGCAGGGATGGCTGTGTGTCCTGTGCTGCAGGGATGGCTGTGTGTCCGGCGGGGAGGGATGGCTGTGTGTCCTGTCCTGCAGGGACAGACAGCTGCAGGGACAAAGGGGCAAAATGCCCCTTTTTAAAAGAAAAGAGTTACCTACAGGAATATTTCATTTTTTCTTTTAATTATCAATTATTATTAATTATCACGCAAGAATAAAGTGAGAAATCTCCTGCTGCCTTGGTGGACAGCTCATAGCAGAGTCTGAAATCATCAACTCCTCTTGCTGATGATTTTGACTGGTTCACAAGCATCAAACTTTTTTTTTCTGCTGTTCTCTTCCACTGAACTTGTATTTCTTTGCATAATATTTTAATCTCAACTCTACCTTGAATGAAAAAGTAAAACCTGAGCCAATCAAACGATTACATGAACAGGAAAAAACTATATTTTTGTATTTATTCTTCTGGGGGAGGAACAATGCAAGTCCTGCTGCTTCTGCCACTGGTGGAGCTGGAATAAGTTTGTAAACGAATAGGAGAGATTTAATAAAATCACAGGGCTTAGGCAGAGCAAAGAGGGACAAAATACAATGAAAGAGAAACTGGAGAGGGACTTTGGAGTGTTGGAGGCTGAATGCAATTGCTTGAGTTGGAACCCAACCAGCAACCTGGGGTTAGCACCTCTCCTCCATGGAAAGTGTTAGAACTTAATATTTGTAGTGTTCAGGATTCTGGGTTTGTGCCTTGTCCAGTGATTGGATTGAAAAAATAAATGTTGGTGCTGCTGAGGATTCTCACGTGGGCAGGCCACAGACCTAGTCAGGGTTAAATATAAATAAAGCCTCAAGGTGACTTAGGAGCCAAAATCTGACTTTCCTAAGTAACTTAGATGCTGCAGCCCTGATCCAGCCATAAGCTTCAGGTCCTAGCTGGGAGTCAGGAGCTCAGACTAGTACTGCACACATGTTCCTGGCTGGTTTTGGGTGCTGAAGCCCAAATTTCAATGTTAGCGTATGAGATGTAAGTTGCTAAGTCACGGAGCACCCTGGAAAATACAACCTGGGCTTATGGGAAATAGATTTTCCAATGAATTTAGCACTTTAAAGCAGACTAGCCCAGCTGTATTGCTAAGCTCAGACTATGGATTCAGAGCACACTTTTCCCAAGGTCCATGTCCAGCTTAGTGCAGTGCAGGTGTCTGGGCTGCACGCAGAGGAGGAGGTGGCCCAGAGGGATGAGTTGAATTCCAGGGTGAGACTGGTGACACCTCGAGTGCTCGTGCAGCCATGTGCTAAAGGGTTTGGCCACACTGGAGCCAAGTGTGTGGCCCTGGCAGGACAGTACCTTAAAATGACCATAGTGTCTCCTAAAATGGCCTCAAAGTCTCCTCCCTTCACCTCAGTGAACTCGGTGTTGGACTCTGTGTCTGGAAGCTGCTGAGCCATGGTGCCTCCATGCCAGTTTGTGTAAATGGCTTTATCCCAAACATCCCTCCAGCTGTTGAGCTCCAGCCAGCCTTTTGGGGCCCTGCTGGATGTGTGAGAGGCAGAGGAGGAAGCACAGCAGAGGCGCCGGGCAGGGCCCAGGTGCAGGGCATGGTGCTGTGCCCGCTCCACTCCCTGAGCTGCCTTTGGAGATGGAGAATTTTTCCATGCAGATTTTTCCCTCCCAAATGTTGTGCTGAGGCAGTGCAGTTATTGGGAGCATTTGGCTGCAGCAGAAACCTGCACTGCCCAGCTGCTCCAGGCTGGCCATGGGCTGGAGAGGGCCCTGGCTTTGGGGACAAGACAGTCACCACCAGTTGGGGCACTTCCAAACAATCAGAAGGCATGAGGCAAAAAGGAATGCATTCGCTTTGATCTATCGGCTTTAATCATTTGTAAACATCTATTAATTGGCTGTGTCAGGCTCAGATCCTTATCATCTTCTGGTCTAATTTCCCCTGTTCGATACATTTCCTCCACTATAAAAATACCCATCACCCACCCCTGTCAGCACAGATTAAATCTAACGCTCTTTCTTTCAGCTCCTCTCCCCAGCGAGGCTGTAAAGCTGTCAGCCCCACTCTTGACAAGAGCCAGGCCGCCCTCCTTCCTTTTGTCTCCTGAAGGAGGAAAACATTTAGGTGTCACTGGCTGGATGGCCACAGGGAAGTCAGCAGAGCTCGACCCTTCCATTGATCTGAGCCACGAGAGGAGAGAGGAGTTCCCAGCAGCAGCCGGGATGTTCTCTGAGGCTCACTGACCCCTGTGGTGGATTCCCTGGCTTCCCCAGGACTTCTGCAGGCTGGAACCCAGCACACTGCTCCCTGGGAGTGCCCAGCTGTGGGCATACCCGTGACATCCAAACATCTCCAGGGCAGCAAGGTGCTGGCACCTGGGGTGGAAGGGGATAAAGGGGGTGATATTAGAGCTCTGCTCAAAGGAGAGGTGCCCAAAGTGCGGCTGAAGGGCCAAATATTTCCAAACCTGCTGGCTGATATTTCCAAACCTGCTGGCTGAGTGTTAACGTGGTGTCCTGTTGCTGGGTTTATATAAAGCACAAAGGAGGTGGCTGCACATAGCACGTGTCTGTGCATTTGGAGTGAAATAGGTGACACAAGATCCCCAAAATCCCTCCTGGACTCTCAGCAGTTCTCAGCACTCCCATCATTCATAGTGATGCCTGAGCATCCCCACAGGCAGCCATCAGGCTGAGTGCTGTGTTTCCTGCTCAGCCAACAAAACAAGCCTTTGCAAGAGGGACAGGAGGAGAAACTTCCCAGCAGAGGCGGAGCAGGGATGTGCATCAGCCGTGGCACAGCAGGAAGCAGCTGCAGAAGAAGCCAGCTCCTTGCCACAGAGTCCCAGTGCAGAGGAACCCAGCAGTGCTGGGAAAGAGCAGGGAGGACAGAGCTGTGCAGGCAGGAGGGCTCTGCGAGGAGTTGAGCTCCTGGCGATCAGCGCATGGTGTGGTTTAGCCTGATCCTCCTTGACTGCCCATAGGTGAGGTTACAGGGAGTCAAAGCAAGGGTTCACAAAACCCCCCTGCCCGCCCATCCCCACCTGACACAGCATGCTCTCAGCAGAGCAGGCCCTGCTCTGGGGAGCCCACGGTGGTGCCCAGTGCTGTGCAGAGGTGCAGAGGGGAGTGCCCAGGTGCAGAGGTGAGTGCCCAGGTGCAGATATGAGTGCCCAGGTGCAGAGGGGAGTACCCAGGGCAGTGCAGAGGTGATTTCCCAGATGCAGAGGGGATGCCCAGATGCAGAGGTGAATGCCCAGGTGCAGATATGAGTGCCCAGGTGCAGAGGGGAGTGCCCAGGGCAGTGCAGAGGTGATTGCCCAGATGCAGAGGTGAATGCCCAGGGCCAGAGGGGGGTGCCCAGGTGCAGAGGGGAGTACCCAGGGCAGGTCTCCTCAGCAGGTGCTGCTCTGGAAGCACGGGGTGATCCTGACCCACAGGACCCCATCCATGGGCTCAGCCCACCGGGCACAGCAGCTCTGTTGGCACCTCCACTGCTGCCCAGCCCCAAGTGTCTGTTCTCAGATAACAAGTGTTTCAGGATGGTCCTCAGACCCTTCCCAAGGGCAGCAGCACGGAGCTGGTGTAACTGCTGCTGTGGGTTACTCCAGAGCTGCCCCTGCTGCTGTGCAGCTCAGGCCAAGAGTGCTCACAATACGTTTAATGTGCATGTTAGCACTCCATTAAATATTGACTATGCTTAAATAAATGATGCAGCCAACTTTCAAGGAAGAAAGTGCTTATTTTGTCAACACAAAATATCCCTCTGTGCCCTTATCCCCATTACTCTGTGCGGGCCCAGAAAGTTCCCTGAACGAAGTCTTTGTGGCTGGTTTCATATGACATCACTTGTCCAAAGGAAACTCTGTTAGAGTGGAAAACTTGGTTTGGCACTGAAGAGCCAGGTGTTTTAACCTGAGCATGTCAGAAAGACGACTGCAAAATTTCCTTTGAAAGAAGCTTGAGAGAGAGAAATTTGTCAAAACCAGCTATTTTCCACAAATTGTTTTGACATAAATGAATCTGCATTTTGACAGAGAGATCCTTCAATGGAAAATCCCAGAAGCACCTCAGATGTTCCTGACTCTCTTCAGGCCTTGCCATGTGTGTCCTCCAGCTGTCCCCAGTGTCACACTCTCGTGGTCTTGGTGGCTTTATGATGGGTGTGTGTTAATTTGGGGGCTTACCAAATAATCTCATCAAAAGCTGGATCAGAAGCCTGAATTCAGCCCCCCTTAAATTAGGAAGTAAAGTAAAAGGCAAAATAACCCCCAGGTACCCTCCTCAGTCAGTGGGGAGGAAGAAACCACACCGCCCTTTCCTGAATATGCGGGAAGGTTAAATTTATTTGGCTGAATCAAGACAGAGCTTTTGTTTGTGCCAGGTTGAGGGCCCATCCCCATTCCCTGGTTGTGGGTTTGGTGTCCTTCAGGTGAGAGCCCAGGCTGGGTGTGGGACAGACTGCACCACCTCTGCTGCTTTGCCTTCCCTTTCTGCCTCACCATTGCTTTCCTCGGGCTCCCTCTCAGCTCCCCTCTCTACATTTGTTTTCACAGCACCTTACAAATAGCTGGTTTTAATAATGTATCATTGGAGGTTCTTTTATATGCTTTTGGTCATCAATTATTGAAGCCCAGCCCTGCTGTTCTCTGTTAATAATGGGGGTTTTGGTTTGTTTACTTCTGCTGGTCAGATATTTCATGGCAATATTGTCACTCTGGCTGCTACAGGACATGAAGCTCTGCATCAGTGACCGGCGTGCATCACCAGAGGCTCTGAGCTCAGCCCACCTGGGCTGGGCAGATTTCCTCTCCTACCCAGTAGTTCCTATTGAGAAAGGCCAGGGAAGGCAGCTGAGGGCACTTCCCACTTCTTTTAGTAAAAAGGTGCTGTTGGAGCAGGGTTTGTGGAGCAAGTTTGCTTTGTTAGCCTCATCCACACTCCCTCTTGGTTCCATACACTGAGAATTAAACAGGTAACATTCCCATGCTGGTAATCTGGCCTCAGTAAGTCAGGGAAGCTCCTGCAGTTTACAGCGAGCACAGCACAGCCACAGCTGGGCAGATGTCTGATGGCAGGAGACACCTTATTTAAACACCAGGCTTAGCATCAGCCTCATGTTTTCCATTCTGGTGAACACAGCAAGCACTAAAAATGACATGGGGCAGCTGATCACTCTGTTGCTGACACATTGTGATGGGAGCGCTGCCAGCCACCTGGAAAAATACTGGTGTGGGTCTAGTGGCTTTTCTGAGAGCATCTCCAGGTGACTTTGTGCCTGCATTCAGGAGAACTGGTTTCCCCGTGAAGTAAACGTGCACAGTTTGAGACCCATGACAGTGGTGCAAATGAATCCACAGCCATGGGGGATGTAAGCTGGAAAAGAAAGAGGAGGGAAGGCAGGCTCAGCTCCTGAGTTTTCCCCTCTGATTTGCCCTCGGACTTCAGCAGTTTAACACTTCTGTGCCTCAGTTTCCCTGTTGTGAAATGCAGTGATCTCCTGCAGATCCAGCATGACGTGAGAAAAGGCCATGCAGGTGAAGGGGCTGCTCACCCTCCTCACCACTGTGCTACAGCCACATAAAGAGATTTTCTCCTGCTTTCCCTGAGGGGTGCTCCTTGCTGTCCCATGGAAAAGGACATGGTACTCACTAACACTTCCCTGGAGGACCCAGCTCTCTGTGCCTCTCTCTGCCCTGCTGGCACAATGCAGTGGCAGTGCCAGCCTGTGGCTGCAATTCAAATCATCCCAGACACCTGAGGTGATTAATATTGACCAGCAGCTGCAGCACTTTTCAGGACATTAAAGCAGAGGCGTGTGGGAGCTCTGAGATGTTGTGCTTACACTGAGACACTTCTGCTCCTGGTGGGTGCCTGGGACTCATGGGCTTCTCCATGCCATGCCAGAGCAATAATCCAGAGCTGGAAATTTCCTGTGTTTGGAAAGCCATGGGGAGGAGGAGGAGGAGGAGGCAGTTTTGGTGGAGCCCTGCTAAGCAAACTGAGTCAGGTGAAAAGGGAGCAATGGAAGTAAAGAACATTTATTTTTTTATATAACTTTTTATATAACTTTCTGCCTCCACTCTGAATGGGCTCCAGCTTGGCTCCACTTTCTGTCATCTGAAGTGAGCCCCGTGCCCAAAAGCAGGGGAGGGAGGGATGTCATGGGCATGGATTCTCCGTGGGTTCCCGTGTCCTGGGCACAGATTCCCCATGGGCTCCCATGTCATGGGCACGGATTCCCCACGGGTTCCCATGTTATGGATGTGGATTCTCCGTGGGTTCCCGTGTCCTGGGCACGGATTCCCCATGGGCTCCCATGTTATGGATGTGGATTCTCCATGGGTTCCCGTGTCATGGGCACGGATTCTCCATGGGTTCCCATGTCCACAGCCTCAGGCCACATCAGGAGAGCCCTGAGCACCCCTCCCCCTGTCCTGTCTCTCCCCTTGCTGCCTCTGCAGGTTTCGGGTCAGTTCCTGTGTGCTGGTCACTCCTGGGCAGCCAAATAGCTCCATTAATTGTGCATGTGACTGCAAGATTGATGGATGAGGAAGAACAAGTCCCCCCCCACCCCAATTAGTGCTTCATCAAACACAGGACGTGCCCCTCAGGGTACCACAGTGGGCTGGGGGTATCTGCATGCCTTTTGGACAGCGAGGTAATGGAGTGAGATTATCAGTCAATATTTAAATACAGACAAGATCTGAGCTCTTTCTGAATTGCCAGTTGGTCTATTGTGGCAGTGACGTCCAGTGCCTGGATCCCTCATTTTTTATCATGCTACATTACCCACAGGGCTTTTGCATTCCCACACCACTTGACCCCTTGACTCTGTTATCTCCGTCTTGGAACAAACAAGAAACATTTTATTCCCACCAGTACGCTGTCATTCACATCAGCAGCTTCTGCTGTGAGTCCTCAGCTCTTTTTTCTCCATCTTCTTGCCTGCCCCACTGGGAGCTCTGACTTCCCGAGGTGGAAAATACAGGCAGAATAAATCCACTCCCTAAATGCTCTCAGCCCACTTGCTCCTTCTTAAAGTGACAGGGCAGATTTATGGATAATTTTTGTTCCCTCCATCCCCAATGATTTATTCTTTCCTCTTCCAGGGTGTCTTTCAATCAGTCATAAAGGGAAATAGAAGCATCTGGCTGAACAAATCACCTGGTGATAGGTTGGTCAGAGGTAGTAATTGCAATTAATACCCAAGAAACCTTCTACTGCCTTTCTCCACAGCTGGAGATACCAACCTTAACCTGAGCAACAGAGCACGTTTTTTAGGACAAGTTCCTTTAATATCCAGTACAATTCTGTAATTTACTGGTTCCCTTTGTTTTCAGTAAATAACTGGGCACCTTAAATAAGCCAAGCAATCCCAGAGGTAGATTAGATTTAAGCATTGCAATGAGGGCTTCGGAGGGAAGTCATATAACACATTTGGCAATGAAATAGCAGGAACTGAGCTTTGCAAGGGTACAAACATCAGTGTTGTTGGGTGAGGTTGTTATGTTGTTGTGGAGGACCCAGAAGTTACCCCTGAAAACAGGCCAGAGGTGTCATTCCTTGAGAGGAGGCAGTTGTGAGGACAAGGCTCTGGGCAGCAGAGCTGCTCTGGTTGAGCTTTTGGCTTTTCACATCTCAGTACATGGAGCAAAGCTTGACTTTCCTCCATTTGGGGTTTTGCTGTCAGATAGGAGGCACCAGGGCCTTGGCACAGGCTGTGCAGTGAGGAATTTTCTTAATTTTCAGCCAGCTGCAACAGAAACCCAGGGCTGAAGGATCACAGCCCCCTGCCCTCACAGGGGCCCTGACCAAGTGTCTGTACAGAGGACACCTTCAGGAATATTCTCTGTTTGCAGCCCTTCAACCCTCACCCCCCTGCCCTTACACACCCTGCTGGATCTCAAACCCATTGCCTGCTCTTTGCTTAGTTTGGGATGAAATTCACCCAGGCCCTGGAGCCATTTGGAGGAGACACCCAGCACCTGCCTGGTGGCTGTGCTGGCCCTGGGATGCTCTGGCTGCAAGGACAGGGAGCTGCCCAAGGTGGAAAGGGCTGAGCAGAAGGAGCTGCCCAAGGTGGAAAGGGCTGAGCAGGAGGGGCTGCCCAAGGTGGAAAGGGCTGAGCAGAAGGAGCTGCCCAAGGTGGAAAGGGCTGAGCAGGAGGGGCTGCCCAAGGTGGAAAGGGCTGAGCAGGAGGAGCTGCCCAAGGTGGACAGGGCTGAGCAGGAGGGGCTGCCCAAGGTGGCAAGGGCTGGCTGGGCAGAGCAGGAGGGGCTGGTGTGATGTCCCTCCCTGCACCTGTCCCTGTGACCCACCTCTGCACTGCCCTTTGCTCAGGGGATGATGGCACTCCGTGTGTGCCCCCCAGGACATGAACCCCCTTTCCAGGTATCCATGAGGAGCAGGGCTGCCAAGGCCAAGGGAGCTGCATCAATGCCTGCAGATAAATGGCTGCGTCCATTGTAAGGGCTCGGTAAAGCCCCATTGAAATAAATGGCAAAACTCCCAGAGATTTCAAAGGGATCAGTCCTGAATGTTTGTAATTCTCCCCTAGACTTATCATATATCCTCAGCACTGTGTGCCATTTCCATAACAAGAGGTATGGCATTCCCCAACTTCCATGTTTGTTAAGTAACAAAGAGAGATTTCAAGGCTTGTAGCCTTCCCAAATTTGTCAGGCACCGAGCAGTCTCCCCGTGGCTCCATGTGAGCTGTTCCCAAGCCCAGCCTCGTTAGCTGTTCCCATGTTATGAATATGCATCAGGTTGGGGTTTTGTTGGCATCAACAGAGACTTTGTCATTTAATGGTCTCCAGGGCTGTTTTAATCAACATGCACATTTCGCGTGTCAGCTTATTTCACTTCACTGGTTATTATTTTATTTACAAATATTCTGGCAATTTCTTGGATTCGTTCTGTCCCACACGCCTGTAACTTTCTCCTGTCTGCTCCACACTGTTCTCAGGCCAGAGTCTGTGGTTTCCCTTGCTTTGTCATGGGGAGGGATCAAATTTACCCTCCACCGAGCTCTGCTTTGCTTCATTCCCCATTGCAAAACGTCGATCAAATTGGGAGGGGGAATGAGAGAGGGGTATTTGCTCAAATGGGATTTACAGCAGCGTGTGGAGCCTTAGGCCCGGGGTTCAATGGTCCAGACAGATAGGCAGGAGTGCCAAGGCCACCAGGAATGTGCCACAGCTTTGCAGCAGCAGCTCTGAACCTGTCTCAGAGCCCCAGGATTTATCCTGTCTGGCCAGGGAGGACAGGAATTACCATGGGGCTGCTCCAAGATGTGCTGAAGGAGGAGCTGGCTCCCAGGGGGATGCTCCTGGGAGACAGGGCTGCTGAGGAAGCCCAAAGGAGAAAGGGTTGGTGAGATGTGGGTCGGGAGAGGTGGATGGTGGGAGCTCAGAGAGCCAAGAGGCAGGAGTCCCTCTGGGAAGAAGGGGAATTTTCAATGGATAATTTGGACAGGCTAAACTGGAGAATGGGGAGAAAAGTCTATAACACTTCAAATCCACGCTTGTCCCTCTGCATAAACACCCCTGTCACGTCCTGCCCTTCGCTGCAGGCTTGGGGTGGGAGCAGAGCTCTTTTCCGCTCCTAGAGTGAGAGCTTTTCCTCCAGCCACTCACTGGAGTTGGTGTTGTAGAGTAGAGGAAAGGTGCCTGCCAGGAATTCAAAAATAAGTATTCAAGCCCTGCTCATGTGCCTTGGCATGTTTCCCATCACAACTGCCAAGATGTCCAAACCTGAAACAAGCATCTTTAATAATTCACTGACGGATGCTTTTTAAAAATGTGTGGTTTATATTCATGCCAGCGCTGACCCTCCCTCCCTCTTCCCCATCTCTCCTTCCTCTCCTTTTCTTGCAGGTGGTCTATTTAATTTCAATTTCAAGCTGTTGCCTCCTGCTTTGGTTCAGCAAAATGATGTGTCTTGACCTATTCATTTCATGTTTCCAAAATCTTTTACATTTCCTGCCTCCTTCACTCCCCCCTTCCCTGCTTGAAAAGAAAGAACCAATTCCAGCTCGCAAAATGAAGAATTTCCTCTCATCTGTAGAAAATCTGGCCTCACTTATACCTGTAAAAACAATTGTTTCCCTCATAGGAAATGGATTGCTCAGCACCTGAAGTTTACTTTGGTTTGGTTTTTATCTTGATGAGATTTTGATAAATCTCTGCCTGATTTCAGGAAGAAATGGGCAACTCTCTGAAGGCTAAATTGGCTGTTTAGCCTCCCAGAGCAGAGGATTTCACTGTTCCCTATCAGAGCCTCAGCTCTTCCCACTGACTCCAGATGAGACAAGGGATTTTTGGTGGGCAAAAAGCCGAGAGGAGCCAGTCCCTGTCCCCAGGATGCTGCAGCATACAGACCAGCCTGGCATGGAGTGAGAGCAGGGTGTGTTAGAGAAAATCCCGGGGAAAAAACTGGGATCCAGCCTCTTGCCTTCCAATTTCAGTCCCCTAGAATGCAGTCAAGAATTTATCTCCCCAAGGTTTGGCTGGTTGTGTGGCAGCCATAGGTGATTTCAGACAAGCTGCACCTCAGTTTTTAGTGAGGAGGGTTGGGCAGGGGCTGATCCCAGCCCAGAGGGCAAAGCCAGGATTTCCCTGCTGGGCATGGATGTCGAGGAGGTGTCAGTGAGGAGCAGCACTCGCTGCCCTTTGGAGGAGCCAAGGTCTCTCCCTGGGGGAGAAGGCACAGCTGGGAGCTCTGGTCCCCTCCACAGGTGGGCACGCGTGGCCTGGCTCCATGTACC
The DNA here is from genome assembly GCF_035770615.1 of Melospiza melodia melodia. Lineage (NCBI taxonomy): Eukaryota > Metazoa > Chordata > Aves > Passeriformes > Passerellidae > Melospiza > Melospiza melodia. The sequence continues at coordinate 1,296,003 of NC_086217.1, read as the reverse complement.
AGGGGCAGGAGGGTTTGTCCTGAAGGAAAATACAGTGACAGGTCTCCTGTGATGGAGAGATGATGCCAAACCCTCAGTAACCATACCTGGCTGTTGCAAACAGGGGGGTGTGTGTGCACTGGGTGCATGGGATGAACCAATTTCCTTTCCTGCTTTGGCAGCATCAGCTTCTACTTCAAATTCCTCCAGTCTGAAGATGTTGCCCTTCACGTTTTCCATCTCTTCATCCACATGGGTGTTTGTGTGTCTACCAAAACATATAGATTTGATTTCACCTTTTTTAACAAAACCAGAGTGATTTTATATGAAAACAATAGAGCAAATCACCCCCAGAGGTGCTGTTTGCCATCTCCCCCTTGCCTCCAAGCCCAGCCCCACAACTCCCAGACCCTTTGGCTCCAGACCACACAGCTCTGGGGAGGTGGGAGGTGCTGAAGGCTCTCCACAATCGGGGATAAAGCTGCTGCAGCCTCTCTGGAGCGTGTGGTGGCTGCTTTAGCTGTGGCTCCAGGGGCTCAGGGCAAAGGAGAGCGGGTGGGAGCTGTTAGGGAGCTTAACTTTTCATTTCCTGTGTGGTTTCACATTGGGCTTGGGCTGCGTGATCGGCTTTAATTGATACACACTGCAACACTTTATGTACGTGCTGGGCTTCCAGAAATAACTGCTGGTAAGGTGGACACATCAGCAACAGCTTTTTGGGGTCTCCAGAGAACCGGGCTGGCAGAACAGAGATGTTTTAATGTTTGGTTTCCCTGCTTTGGACCCCGAAGAATAAAACATGGAAGATAAATAATTCGATTAAAAATCAAGTCTCCCTATTCAGACAGTCTTGTGCTCTGAAGAATAAAATTTGCAAGGCTGAAAAAGCAAAGCCAATGCTCCTGTGGGTGCTGAGGCTTATGGAATAGCAGAGAGAGGCTCTCTCCCTTCTCCCCATGCTCCCCCTGTGTTTGTGAGCTGCTCAGCTCTGTGATGCTCTCCTCCTGCTTCACTACATGACAGGGCTCTGAGAGCTTTTCTCCTGCTTGCCGAATTTTCTCCAGCTTTTTAGCCATTCTAATAAGCAGAGCGAGAACAGCAGAGCAAGGTCGGCAGAATTATTTCCTTCAAAAGAAGGAGATGCTTTGTTTTTTAGTTCCCTGCATGCTTAAAGGGGTTCTTGAGCCAGGGTGCAAAACTGGATCCGAGAACAGGAGAGGCACAGAGTGGAACAGTATGGTTCCACTGAGGTCATTTCAGCTGGGCAAGAGAAGGGACAGAGATGTGGCATCTCCTTGGTGCCAAGGACACAGGAGGGAGCTCATGAGAGCTTCGGCTGCGCCCTGAAGCTGCAGCTGGAGCCCCAGGAACAGTGGGTGGGTTTGCTGTGCTCTGGTCTGCTTAACAAGGTGGGGATGGGTCAGAGGCTGGAACTGATGATGCTGGACGTGCTTTCCAGCCCCAGCGATTCTGTGATTCCAGGCATGGAAAAGGACTCAGCTGAATTGTGCTGGTGGTTTTCCCAGATAATGCAGCTCCCAGGGGCAGGGATGATTTTTTAATGTAATTATATCACACTAAAGACATAGTTTTGAGCACTGAGAAAACAAACCCTAGCTGGTGCTTTATCCACTGAAACTCATTTTTTCTTCATGACTACCAAATAGTGTGAAAGTCTCAGAAATCCCATTAAAATAAGAAGTATGGATTTTATTTCTGTAGTGTGACAAGTTGTATGACTCCACATACAACTCAGTATTTGAGTCATAATCCTCAGTATTTCCCCTCAAGTCATCCCTCCTTCCCTCATTTCATCCCAAGAAATCGATCTTTGTATTCATTAGTCTTAAACAAGGCTTTGGCAGAACCAAGTGTGATAAGATCAAACACATCTGCTCCCGGGGTACTTCTGCAGATAGCCTGACTCACAGTAGACAAAATATCTTAATTAAGGACCATCCACACTGCATTTCCCTCCATCTGCTCGGCAGAAATTCCCATGAATCCTGCAGGATTTTCCTCTGTCAAACAGAGGATCCTGCCACAAAACGAACTTCTGACGAGTCCTTGCCCAGTGTGACTCAGATTAAGGAAATGTTGTTCAGACAACAGCCCAGCAGTCCATCCCCTGCCCACCCCAGTCCATCCCTGCCCATTCCAGTCCATCCCAGTCCACCCCAGTCCATCCCCTGCCCACCCCAGTCCATCCCAGTCCACCCCAGTCCATCCCAGTCCACCCCAGTCCATCCCCTGCCTGTTCACAGTCCATCCCAATGCATCCCCTACCCATCCCAGTTCATCCCAGTCCATCCTCGTCCATCCCAGTCCATCCCCTGCCCATTCCCAGTCCATCCCAATCTATCCCAGTCCATCCCAATCCATCCCCTGCCCTTTCCAGTCCATCCCAGTCCACCCCAGTCCATTCCCTGCCCATCCCAGTCCATCCCTGCCCATTCCAGTCCATCCCAGTCCATCCCAATCCATCCCAGTTCACCCAGTCCATCCCAGTCTGTCCCCTGCCCATTCCCAGCCCTGCACTGGCTGTGTTTGCTCTGGCTGTGGCCTCAAGGCTTCCTGAGCTCCCAGTTGTGCCCAGGCACCCATTCACAGCCACTGCAAGTTAATTGCAACTGAGTTTACTCACTTCTAGAGAAAATGCTTTTAAAATAATCTTTAAAAATAAAATCTAACCCCCTTCAGAACCAATGAATAGAGTTTTATGCCATCCCATCTTCTGGCTTCAGATAGGTTTCAATGAAGGAAAGATTAGGTATTGTATTGTATTGTATTAAGTATTTGGAGGGTGGTGGGTAAGAAAACCCAGCTCTAATTGATTTATGGAATTGCTGGCTCACAACAGAGAGGCCATGGCTACATCTACCCAAAGAAGTGACTAACAAAGGAAACAGCTGAACTGGGACAGAAAATAGCTCAGCATTTGCTGGACAATGCCTGCCTGGCAAAAACCCCAGGCAAGGCTGCCTTGGGACAAGTTACACCATTCCTCTTTCAGTAGCATGCATCTCTTGGTGCTCAGACATGATTAAATGTCAGATAAAAGGATCGTGAAGCTGAGCCTGTGTTGATAATTCAGGTTTGGACTAAATTTTCAGCACCTTTTGAATTGCAGATAGTTTTTCAGATGAGTCTGGACAGAGGGAGATCTTTCTAGTGTGCACAGTGAAAAAAAAAAGGGAAATAAATATCACAGCTTTGAAATCCCAGCTGGTGTTTCCTGCTTCTAAACTGCTCAGTTTTGGTAGAGGAATGGATTTTCTTTCATAAACTCCCAATTGTAGTCAACTGAATGGAATTCTGAGATTTTATTTGGCTGGGTTTCCCAGCCAAGTCAAGCTCTGTGTTCTGAGGAGCTGGAAAAGCGCTCGGTGGAGCTCGGAATTGCCTTCTAGGTGTTGTCTCACTGCCGAGAATCCTTTTCCCTTCTGTGCAGGAGCAGACAGATGCGTTTGTGAGTTAGCAAAAAATAATTTGAAATTTAGGCATAGCAAAGAAAAAGTCTGTGAAGCTTTGTGTGATATCTCCTGAGCCAAGGAGGGTTTTGCTGCCAAATGCTGCTGTTTGGAAAATCTTTGAACTTTTCAGGAAGAGATCCACTGAGACATCTTTCATTAGAAATGATTTTGTGCTATAGAAATATTGTAAAGGAGTACATGGTGTGGAGAAGTAATTACAGATGTCTTACAATAAATCTCTAACTATTTCAGGGTTAGAGTCCACAGCAGTCATCTAAGTTTATTCAGATTTATATTCCTGTGAAATTCCTCTGGCTCCAACATTTTTGCATATTACTCTTAAAAAGGGAATCTATTGTCCTTCCATTCCTCCCCCCATCCCTCAATCTAATCTGATTTAATCTAATCCAGCCAAAACTAAAATAATGAAGACAGTCAATCCTTCAGAGCCAAATACAATTAATTCATTCACAGTCAAAATGAAACTTCTTTTTTCATTTGGAATTTCCTGTTGAGTTTGACAAGCTCTAAATTATTGCCATAACTTCAGTAGAAGCAGGTTATCATCTAATCTAATATATAGCACAAATAGCTGGGTGTAAATAGAAAACATGGTGCTACTTTTTCCAAGTTCATCAATGAAAATTCAAAATAATGGAAAATTTAATGCCAGTATGTACCTCTCTTCAGGCATTCACTACTAGTGTGAAACATCCTAACAGGGAACTCTGAAAAGGCAATTTGGATTCAATCTTTTCACCCTGCTGCTTGGTATTGTTACAGAGGATCTCTGTACCTGCAGAAATGTCCTTTCCTGTGCAGTTTCCCTTGCAAGGCCTCGTTTGGTGCCTGCAGGGCTGGGGGCTGTAAAGAGGGAGGAACGTGCAGGTCCCAGGGCTTGTCTCACCTGGGAAGGAGAGTTTAATATTCTGTGCAGAAGCTGTTGCTTTCCTCTCAGAAAATAACTTTCCGGTTATCTCAGGTCAGTTTGGAAAAGGCCTAAACTAAAAGTTTAAGGGAAAGGTTTAAGTTGGAGTGCAGAGCGCATGTCCCAGCCCTGGGCTGTGGTGTTGGCTCAGGTGAGCAGGTGTGACTGCACAGGTGCAAAGCAAACACTGGGAACAGGCAATCCTCACGTGGAAGAGAAGCAAGGAAAGGTGACTGACCTCTGCAGGGCCTGGACAGGTAGGAGTCCTCACATCAAGGTGGGCAGTAATGTCTGGAGCATCCCTCCCTTGGCTGGAAAAGGAGCTGGGGTGGCTGCTGTGGGACCCAGGTGCCCAGACCATAACTGGGGTGGGATTGGGGCTGAGCTGGTGTTCACAGCCATCTCCCAGCCCAGCCAGGAGTGGAGATGCACCACAGCACTGGGATGTGGGCCGGGGTGGGAGTTTGTCACTCATTTTCCAGCCATTGGAGGAAGGAAGAGTTGCTTTAATTGAGCCTGTATGTGCAGAATACTGTGGGGTGCTATTTATATGTGGGTGCTACAGGGTTTCCCTGGGTCTCTGCTCTCTCCAGGCTTTGGCAATTTACCATCCCCTGCATGCTTATCCCACTCTTGTGATTGTCCCACTCTCATGGCTGTCCCACTCTCGTGGTTGTCCCGTTCTTGTGATTGTCCCACATGTTCAGGCAGTGCTGTCATGGGAGGGGAGCAGGAAAGTCCCCTGCACTGAGGCTCAGGTGGAAAAACAAGCTGGGCTTGATTGATTGGGGTAAATGCTCTGAGTTTACAGAGTTGTCCCTGATTTCTGTGGTTAGAGTGGGCTTTGCAGTCCCCTTCTGTGTATTTCATAGATCCCTGTGGATGGACTGGGATGGCCTGGGATCGGGCAGGGGATGGACTGGGAACGGGCAGGGAGGGACAGCAGACAGGAGAAACCCCCATGGGTGTAGGGCTCTGAGGAGAAGCTTGTGCACTCTCCCTGCACTGAGAGCCCTGTGAACTCTCAAATCAAAGTGTTCATGAACCCTCCACCTCCACCAGGCTCTACCTTGCCCAGTGAAAGGGCTCAGCTTCTTGTCACCCCCTTTTTGTGACCTTGGCTCTGTGCTGTGAGCAGGGAAGCACAGCTGTACAATCCCCATCTCAGAGTAATTGCAGCAAACACTCAGATTGCCAGTCAGGCTGGTGTATAATGAATTTACTCGACATGCAGAGGTCCTTATGTCACAAAAGGCTTTCTCATGATATCTGAGCTTTCACTTGTTTATCAAGAGTCTCCAAACGCTCTCTCACTCACGGTGGGAGAAGTGCTGCAGGCAGCTGCCTTTTAGCTCCGTACTCACCAGAAAAGGCCCACCTGGCTGAAAGTTCTCAGCTTTATTTGCAGCTTGCAGAGAAGATCTGGCTGCAAATACCTGCTGTGAGCAATCAGCGCTGAGGAACAGGCATGGACAAGGGTGATTCTTTATAAATGGTGGTGTCATGTTCTCCCTGTGGCGTGGTGGGACACCTGGGGGTTTATCTCCCCTTCCCAGTGAGATAAGCAGTGTGAAATGGTGGGTGTGCCTCTTTCCTCACTGAAAGGGACAATCAGATCTGGTTCCGATAAATCCCATAAAGGATTTAGGGACATGCAGTGCAGTCACTCCTGGATCCTGGGCTGGTGTGGTTCAGCACAGGGCACAGCCTGCAGGGAGCTCCTCAGAGCCCAGGGAACTGCCTTGAGCAGGGTGGGAACAGGGCTTTGATATCCTGGCAAAGTTATGCAAAACCCCACAGGAGAGGCACAGAGAGGATGTGACTGTGCAATTCCCCAGCAGCTGGGCCTGTTCCCTGGAAATGTTCATGGCTGGGCCCTCTGGAGCCTGCCCCGGTGCTGGAGGAGCTCCAGTGAGGCTTTCCCTGCCCTCCAGGAGCCTTTGGAGCTCCCACTGAGGGGACAGCCCCAGGCTCAGCACCTGGAGCAGTGTCTGTGCCCTGCAGAGCCAAGCCCAGAGCCTGACCCTGCACAGGGGCTCAGGGAGGGTCCCAGCCTGGCTTTGGCAGCCCCTGGCAGCAGGTCCAGTGCCCAGGCACGGCAGGAGAGCCCTGGGCCCTCCTGATGAGCCCAGATCCAAAGCCTGAAGCCCCTCAGCAATGACTCCTGCCCTTCCTCAGGGCTCTCTGGGGGTGACGGGACACAGCTGCTGCTCCATGGGACACTGATGTTCCATAGGACACAGCTGCTGCTCCATGGGACACTGCAGATATTCCATGTGACACTGCTGATGCTCCATAGGACACTGCTGATTTTCTTTGTGACATTGTGATATTCCATGTGACATTGGTGATATTCCATGGGACACTGTTGATGTTCCATGGGACACTACTGCTCCCTGGGACATTGCTGATGCTCCATAGAACACTGCTGCTCCATAGGACATTGCTGATATTCCATGTGACGTTACTGATATTCCATGTGACATTGCTGATGTTCCATGGGACATTGCTGCTGCTCCATGTGACATTGCTGATGTTCCATGTCACATTGCTGATGTTCCATGTGACACTGTGGCTCCATAGGACAATGCTGATGCTCCATGTGACATTGCTGATGTTGCATGTCACATTGCTGATATTCCATGTGACATTGCTGATGTTCCATGTGACACTGCAGTTCCATAGGACATTACTGATATTCCATGTGACATTGCTGATTTTCCATGTGACGTTGCTGATATTCCATGGGACATTGCTGCTGCTCCATAGGACATTGCTGATGTTCCATGTCACATTACTGATATTCCATGTCACATTGCTGATGTTCCATGTGACATTGCTGCTGCTCAGCAGCGCTGGGGACTGGGCTCCAGCTCCTCTCTCCAGCAAGGGCCAGGGTGGGAGCAATGTCTCACATGAATGAGATAAGAAAGACAAAGAAAATGGGGAAGAAAGGAAGCTTGTACTTTTCAAGTTCAATGAGGCTTACCAGCCTTTCAGGGGCCTCTTCGAATCAGAGGCCAAGTTAAAAGAACATGCACGATTCAAAGCCTGTCCTTTTCCAGGCCCTCTGCCGGCTTTGAAAACCCTCCCAACTCATGTGTACTCTTGTTTCCTCCCTCCTCCCCTCTGCCCTACCTTCCCCACACAGACACGCACTCAGCCCCTGCCCGTGCACATCTGTCCCCAGAGCAGCTGCTGGTGGGTGATGCCCAGCCCAGAGCAGGTGGGGGCTGTCCCCATGCCCCCAGACCCTGGGAATGTTCATGGTTGTGCCCTCTGCTCATGCCCCCAGACCCTGAGAGTGGGATGGGTGCAGGGGCAGCCAGGGGTGGGCAACACCAGCAAGGGGCACAATGGAGCCCCCAGTCCCCTGCTGCCAGAGCTGTCTCAGCCCAGAGAAACCCAGCGCCAGAATACGCAGTTCCTTCATGTTGCAAATGTTAAAGGGTTTCTTTTGCTGGCAGACGGGTACTTTGGAAAGTGGCTGTGATGGGGAGCACAAAGGCTGGGTGCTTTCATTACAGGAATGACAGTATGGGCCAGCAGCTTCTGGAAGAGGTCAAGGGCTGCAAGTGGGGGCCCTGGAAGGACAGGAAGGGATGAAAACTCCATTTTTGCTGCTGCCAGTGTGACTTTACTTGCAGAAGGAGATCAGTGCACCTGGGACACATCCCTAAGTAAGGGCTCTGCCCTAAGTGGTGCTCCTGAGGCTGGCCAGAGGTGAGGCTGTGGATGGATCCTGATGGAAAATGATCCTGCTGGAAAATGATCCTGCTTTCCTGGTTCCCACATTTTCCACAGGCTTTTTCAGCAGCCTTATCAGAAAGGGCAGTGAATGAACAGCCAGCCTGAGCTGGATTCTCTCTTTGCCCCAGGAAGGAGCTCTGTGGATGAGGTTAATGCCAAGAGATGCTCCTGGAGTGCTGCCTGTAGTGCTCTGGCTCTGTGAATAATAGAGATTGTTTCCTTTCCAGGATTGTTGATCTTTGCACTTAATTTGCCATTTTTTCCAAGGGCTGTAATGATGAGGAGAGGCAGAGGTGCTGAGGAACAGGCAGGTTATTCCTTGCAAGTGCAGGTGATCTACAACACACTATTATCAGGGCAATACATTTCTCTCATACACTGAGTGAGGTTTGTTATGTAGCCCATGGGTTTGATCTCCACCAGGCCAGCTCCTTTTATCAGTTTGTCAGTTCCAGCGAAGCAGGAATATTTCTGCTTGCTGGTCTGTCATAAATTCCGATTGCTCTTGTGCTGCCTGTAAGGCTGAAACAGGAAGATGCTCCTGCCATGACACTGAAAGCAGCTGAAAAGGGGGTCAGGGCGGACTGTCAGGCATCAGAGAGCCCCGAGGTAACCTGTTCTGGGGGATTTGCTTTGGGCTCCTGCTGGTGCCTGGCTCCTTCTTCCTGCCCCAGCTGCAGCACTTTCTGCCAGATGGTTGTTATGTTTTACAGGGCTACAGACAATTACAGCTGTCAAGGGCATGCCAGAGCAGTTAGCATTGATGGTGTTAGGGGAGATTACCCTCTAAATGTTAATAGCAGGCACAGCCCGGGCTGGAGCAGCGGGAGAGAGCAGAGCCCCAGCCACAGCCTGAGCCCTCGCAGGTTTGGGGCCCTGCTCACAGCCCTGCTGCTCACAGCCCTGCTGCTCACCCCTGCTCACCGTGTCCAGGACACTGGGGTCCAACACCAACAGAGCTGGGCAGCCCTCAGCCCGGGCAGGTCTGATCTCAGCTGGTTCCCTGAGCTGGGGCACACCCAGGAGCTGCTCTGTGCTGTCACTGGAGCTCTGAGCAGTGTGAGCACACACCAGCTTCAGCCTCTGCAGCTGCTCTGCCTGTGTTTGCAAGGGCCTGGGGGCTTGATCAGCTGTCAGAAGCCTGGGAAGGGCTGCTCCATGTGGGTGGACATGGACATGGAATGGTGTAAGACATGTCTCATGCCCCCGGGGCTGCTGGTGAGTCACAGAATCCTCTCAAGCCAGGATCTGCTCAGCTCAGATCACACATATCAAAAAGAGACAGCTCTTCCTGTTTGTTTGATGGCACCTGGTGCAGCAAGGCCCAACCAACACCTCCAGCTGAGCTACAAGGAGGAAAATCCAAAATAGCTGCTGCTCAAAATGGCTCAGAGACATCAATTCACACCAGAACCCTCAATCTGCCCTAGATCCATCGGAAAACATCCCTTACTGCAAAGCAGAACAATTTTCTGACATAACACTGGTGTCTACACAAGAGACCTCAGCAGCTGGTACCTCTGGGCCTAGGTCTCACTGCTGCCAGGCTGTAAAGTGAAATTCTCATCCTGGCTGTAGAGGATGGTCCCTTCTCCTGGCTGGCTGCTGCGTGGTCTCACTGCTCAGTGCTCTTCACCTGAACTGCGCTTGGCATTTGGACAGAGGGAAGGAAGGCCATTTCTTGTCTTGTTGGGGTTTGGATCATGGAAAAGTGAAGGCTAAGGCTGAATAATGAATTCTCATGGTCCCTGGCTCTAGAAGGCACCCATGTTTGGCCTGAGGGAGATGGCCTTTTCCCATGGTCCAAGGAAAGCTGAAAAACATTCTGAGAGCAAAACCCCTTGTATTTCCTGCTGGTCTGCAGCCAGGCTGGTCAGAGGGTGTTCCAGCTTTAGGCTGGAAGGCTCTTGAGCAGAGCCAGGGCAGGCTCTGTGAGTGTTAACCCAGGGAACAGCAGAGCTCAATCAGCAGAGGCAGTCTGGCCCTTCCTGGCCCTTCCTGTTTATCCTTCCCAAGGGCATCTGTCCTCCCACGGCCAAAGGGGAAGGTGAAACAGCACTGGGGAGGAGGGTGTCCCACACACTGTCCTTGGGGGAAGAGAGAAAAAGTGAGGGAAGGGGCAAGCAGTCAAAATGTTCTGTTCTTCGGGTCTCCTATTTCTGCCCTTGTGATGTATTAAACAGAGGCAGAGGTGAGGGGGTTAGCAAACCTTGGGAGGGGCCCCCAAAACCCAATTTGTTTGACACTAATTTGATTAAAGCATCAGGAGATTCATTGCTGGTGCTTACATGTGGCTGCCTCCCCAAGCAGAGTCACTGCTGAGGGATGCCCTTGGCAGAGGTGCCCTGCTGGCTCTGGCCACACTCTGCTCCCAGTCACACCAGCACTGCAGCTGGCCCAGCTGAGGCCAGGCTCATGGGCTGTACAGGACATCCTGTGCCAAAAAGAGAGTTAGGCCAGGCAGGGTTCCCTTTTTCCAGTGTCTGCTCCAGGATATCTGCCCCCATTCATCCAAGAACCTGAAAGGATGGGATCAATCCACTGATGGCAATCAAGGCCAGCTTGGAGCAAACAGGGGCAAAAATGCTTCAAAAAAGCAGAGATGTGGCTGCTTACAGGCAGTATCCGCATTTTAAATGGCCAAGGCACTTCCCAGTATTCACAGGATGATGATGGAGCAGGCTCTGACAGGGCTGTGGGGCTGGCAGGTTAAGCTGCTGCACTCACAGTCCAGCTGTGCTGGTTCACCAAAGCCAGATCTGTGCCCAGCTCCCCAGAGGATCTGCAGGCCTTGGGGTGAGTCAACAACATCCCACACACGTGAATCAGCATCTCAGGGGCTGCAATGTCAGCTGGCTGCAGCACCTGGGTTCTGTCAGCGAGGGCAGTGCTTTGGTGCTGCCAGCTCTGTGCCCTCCCCGAGCAGCAGCACGGGCTCCAAGGACGGGCATCCTTCACATGGAAATGTAATTAGTCTGAGTTACAGCTTTGCTGCAATGCATTAACTCCAACCAAGAAAAAAAAAAAAAAAGGCTCCAAATCCAGGAACAGCAAAAAGAAAATAAAAAATGTTTGCCCAGAGTCGATCTGCCTGTTCATCAGTTTTACTGCGGATATTGCAGAATCGCCCCACTCCAGAAGAACTTCTCCCACCTGGCAATGCAATGCCTTTTCAGAACACCATGAACTTTGCCAGTTTTCCAGGAATAAACAGAGAGGTACATGGAAGTACCTGATACCAAATGTGCAATTTGCAGGGCACAACAGGATTTATTTCAGAGGTAGATCAAATTTCACAATAAAGCTGAAAGGCCTTGGAGGTATCCCCTGCTTTCCTGAAATCTGAGGACAACTAAATTTACTGAAAATGAGGGAAGTGGCAATATTTCCACTGGTTTGGCAGGTTCTGAATGGTTTGATATTTCAGTTGATATGCTCATTTTAATGGAGACTTGGGGACAGGCAGAAGCAAAATTCAGTTCTTATTTCTTCAGCCAGGATATTTGGTTTGTCATCTTAGGATGTTCATGATTTGAACTGGGATTCTAGTGATAAAAGTCTATGTCCAGAAAAATTAAGAAAAGCTTCTTATCCCAATAATCTTTGGCACTAATAAGAACAGTCCCTGTAGCTGTTAGACACAATGTGCATTTTTTCTAGAAGGAATGTTACTGTTCTTTCTATTTGAGGAATTGGTTGAAGGTATCTCACATATTCAACACCACATCAGAATTTTGAAAGTCCAAATTTTGATAGTAAATATTACACCTCTCCTCCACTGCCTGTAAGACTAATCCTTTATTATTTTCTTCTGATTTTATTATTTTTTAACTTCAAAATATAGAATGGTTGAATAGAAAAGCAAGCAGGGAGGCATTTCCAAAAACTGTTTGTCCTTCCTCCACCTTCTCTGTTTTGCAAGACCAATGCCTTCTCCAGCATAAAGATGACAGAGACAGCATCCTTTCTCCTTTGAATATTAAATTCTCACTTTGCAGAAAGTGCCTATAGAGATATACTATAACCACCATCTTTAAAGTCCTGAATCAAGGAGAAAAAAGGCCCTTTGAAGAGTAGAAGCATCTTCCTGGCTTTGCTGTTGGTGCAAGGCCGTGCAGATAGGAAAACACTTGGAAAGCTGGCTGCAAAAGGGAAGCCCTGCCAGACCTGTGCTCAGACAGCTTTTACTTGAAAGACATTGGTGTTCATCTTTGATTCCTCTCAGGCTGAAAGGACTGCGAAACCTCAGCTGGGAAAGCAAAATCCCAGCCAGGAAAGCAAAATCCCAGCTAGGAAAGCAAACTGCCCGTCCCTGCCTGCAGCTCCTGCTCGCTGAGGATGTTCAAGGACAAAGCCCAGCCAGGTACTCATCTCTGCTCCTTTGTTGTTAATGAGGCAGCAGAACTTTTGCAGCCCAGAGCAGCCAGCCCAGAGAGCTGATCTCTCTCTCTTTGTGGTTGTTCACACGATTTGATTCCCCAGATACAACTCACAGGAAAAAGACCTTTTGCTTTCCAAGGGAGGCAGTGACACCTTATCTACAATAGTGCAAGCAGCTGTTGGTTCATTTCCTGCAATCATTTAATGTATCAGTGAAATACAGTCAGCTGCACAGAGTGAGGGAGGTTTTACACTGTGTTTTGATGTCATTTCTCCTGGTTTGCAAAGCTTGACCTGGAAATAAACCCCCTCCATCCCATGGGTAAGAACCAGGAAAGGTTTGTGTGCTGTTTGCTAGCTCTGAGTTGTGCTGAGCTCACATCCATTCCAGCTGCTGTGTCCCTTACAGACAGAGTCAGTACCTGCATTCAGTCTGCTCAATTATGGAATCACAGAATGGTTTGGGCTGGAAGGGAAACAAAACACCATCTATATCTGGCCATGGCAGGGACACCTCCCACTGTCCCAGGCTGCTCCAGCCCCAGTGTCCAGCCGGGCCTTGGGCATTGCCAGGGATCCAGGGGCAGCCACAGCTGCTCTGGCATTCTGTGCCAGGCCCTGCCCACCCTGTCAGGGAACAATTTCTCCCTAAAATCTATTTCTGTCAGTGTAAAGCCATTCCCCACATTTTGTCAAAAGTCCCTCTCTGGCTTCCTTTTAGGCCCCTTCAGATACTGGGAGGCTGCTCTGAATTCTCCACACAACCTCTCTTCTCCAGGTTATTTTCCATGTTATTCAGGGTGTCTCCAATTTGGGGCATTTCATTTTAAAACTAAGGTATGGAGGAAGAATTACAGTTCAAGGTAACAAGGAAATGCAATTAGGAGCCCAGAAACCCTCAGCTGCAAGAAGGGTCTGCAGGTATTAATGCTGGACAAGAAAGAGCAGTGTTAAAATAATGGAAAAGATGTAGCACTGTCCATGGAAGGGAAAAGCGCTGTCCTTGAATTTCGGCCAGGATCAAGGTTAGAGCGCCAGGATAAGCAGGAAGGGAGCGGAGCATGGACCAGACAAGGAGGGCAGAGAGTTCATCCGGGTGGGCTCTCACACCAGTGAGCCCCCTCCTCCTTTTGAGGCTGGCACCTGCCGTGCCCCAGCCTGGGATTGCTGCACACAGAGCTCTGAGTGCCCTGCTCCACACTGAGCAGTGCCACAGCACGGGCAGGGAGCTGCTCATTGCTCTAAAGAGCATTTTCACTGAAGGGCACCTAATGCATTAGGAGAAGGAGAGGTGCCACCATTCGCTCCACTTGTCACTCTCCATCTGGTCAGTGGTGCCAGCAGTGAGATCCAGCAATCCAGGAGAAGAGGATTAATTTGCTAATGAATGACAAGGACAAGCAAAGGCCCTGCTGCAGAGGGTGCTGGAGGGAGCAGCGTGCAGAAGGGTCGTTAAGGAAAGAGCTGTTCCATTGATGCATGAGGGAAATGCAGAGATAGATGGATGCTGTTCAGCCTCAAATGGTGAAGTGTAACTCACAGACATAAGGTGCCTCCTAAAGAATCGCCATGATGTATTTGGGCTTGGATTTTCAAAGTCACCTGAAGGTAATTTCTTCAGGGTTTTTATTATAATGTATTGGTTTGCTTGGAAAAAAAAAAAAAATGAAACCCATCCATTTTAGACAAGCTAACAGTCAACTGTACCTTAAAAGCATTGAGGGCTACATATCCATTCTGAAGAGGAGAATAATTTTTCAGAGAGCTGAATGCTTTGAAGCACCCGGCTTCTGTCGTACTTCAGGGGAATGTCAGCACCTAATTCCCTTTAGTTAAGATGCAAACACGATGAATTTGGTGTCAAACCATTCCTCTGCACAGAACAACGTGTAAGAAGTTTTCCAGAGGATGTTTAGAGGATAACACAGGGCTATAATATGAACTACATGGCAATTTAACACATAACTATGGTTGTATAATTCAGCCCTTATCGACAGCAGGACTGGCACAATGTCCAATTACCCAGGGGAATCCACATCTCCTGCAGCTTAACAGCTACCCTGTCAAATATGGTCAGCCTGTGCCTTGGGAGAGTTATTAAAATGGCAGAAATTAGCCTTAAAGTAATTGATTGGTATTTCCTTAAGATGCAATAATATTGCCATAAATCTTTAGATAAGAGGAATGTTCTGAGGCATTAAAGGACTTTGGGAATATGTGTAGTGTGAGTGACTCTCAAGGAATAACAAATGGCTCTAGGTGACTTGTTGTTATGGCTCGGATACTGCATGATATTAACTTTAAGGGCTGCCTTCAGAGCTCAGGAACTTTATGGACTCCTGTGTTTTATGATCTTGTAACCTCAAGTCCTTGCTCCTGTTCCATCCTGTGGCTGCCAGGTAGCTGCTGGCACCCAGCCCCTCTGCACCCTCCCTCAGGATCCGCTTCCCCCATGAATGCTGGTTTTACTGGGCTGGAATCAAACCACTTTAGGCCATATTTCCTCAGCCATAAAAAGTTATCTGGGGTTTTACCGATCCTAAGTAATGTATTCACATTAGCTAATTAATTAATCTTGTTGAGTAACATATTAATTTCCTTTAATTTCCTATCCCCACTTGAAAGGTAGCATTTTCTTGAAACCGGTGTGGTGGTGTAGGAAAGGATTTGTGGCTTTGGGCTTTCAAAGTTTATAGCTTGGAGGCTGGACTCTGTGTTATGCAGCAAAACACACACACAGAGTCCTGCCTTCACCAGCACCATTTCTGGCAACAAAAACAAGCATTATGGCCCAAAAAGGGCCTTTAAATGTAAGCAAGTGGTCCAGGAGTTTCCCTCCTATTTGCAAGGATGCTTCAAGCCATCCAAAGGAGGCTTGAGGTGCCTCAGAGGAATTTCCACACTGAAAACCATCCCAGCCCTTTGGTAGCCAGCAGTTCCCCAGTGAAGGACAATCTTCACCATTCCCTGTCTGCTCACAGGGGTGGTGCCAGCTGTGCCCCACACCAGTCCCAAGGTGCTGCTGCCACCCTGGAGCTGTGACAGGTCCTCATGGGCACGGCAGGGCCTGGCACAGCAAATTCACCCCAGCACCACCCTCATCCCATGCCCAGGAGGGCAGCAGCTGCAGGCGAGGCTCAGCCAGACACATTTGCACTTTTATGTGACTTTTTCATGAAATGTTCTACCTTGATGCTGCTCTGGCTCTTCCTCCCCTGCAAGCCCACACTATTCCCAATACCTGATTATGTCCCTTCATCCTCCCCATTTGTCCAGTGCTGAAAGGGGTGACAGGGTTGATATTCCTTCACTCAGCTTCTCGGAATCTGATATTTTTCCTCATTTTCTTCTTTTAAAGATTTCTCAGCAGTTCTCATCAGCTGTTTATATTTAAAGGTTGTCAAACTTATTTAAGTTAGCAAGAGCATTCCCCACCCTGAGGAGATTGGAGAGGGCAAAGTTCCTGCTCATCTTCACTCTTTAATTTTCCTCTGCCTTTTAATTGTCCTATGTTTAAAAATGCTGATTAAAAAAAAAAAAAGATGAAGAAAATAAAGAAACAAGCAAGAAGTGTAGGTACTTTTCTAAGTAAGCGGCACAAATTCACAAATCAAACCCAAACACTGGGGCTTTTCGGCAGGGAGCTGTCTGGGTTGTCAGTTAGAGAAATTAGCCCATCTATCACAGGCTTCTAATTTCCCATCATTTCCCCTAAAATGTGTGGGCTTTTAGAGAAATTTCTTAATTTTCCCCACATTATTGTTTCTTTTTGGCTTCCTCCAGTTCTTAAGTAGAAAAATCCCAGAGGATTTAAGTTTCTAAACCAGAAACTTTGGAGTTCTTGTGTTGCATGAAGTCAGAGGGAGTGCCAGGAGCAGAGCCTGAGGGACGAGCCCCTGTCTGGGAGGGGAGTCCCAAGGGCCCAGCCTGGCACTGGTGCCCTCCTGGGGTAGGGGTAGGGTTTGGGATAGGATTAGGGCTTGGGTTAGGGTCAGGGTTATGGTTATGGTTTGGGTTAGGTTTAGGGTTAGGGTTAGGTTAGGTACAGGGGCAGGGTTAGATTCTGGTTTAAGGTTAGGTTTCCGTTGTTGGTGCAGCACCCTGGGCACGTGTTTGCTCTGCCTGGGGGATCTGGGGGTCCCAGCTCCTCTCTTTGTGTCTCCTGGTGCTCCTGGGGCTGTGTTTATACAGGGTATGTGTGTGTGTGCTGTCCCCTGCTCTCACTGTCCCCAGCCAACCCACCCATGGCTGCATGTCCCTCACCCTCATTTATATTTGCCCACATGCCTCCACTCCCTTCTTTTCTTGATGTCCTGGCTGCCCTGCAAACCCTTTAAGCTTCTCAATGAGTGGAAAGGGCAGAGTGGAGCAGGAAGCTGGAGCAGCTGGGGATGCCCTGGGGACGGCGCCTCCTGGCCCCAGCGATTGCTGTGCTATCGCCTTGCACTAAATTGTTGCAGTGTTTAGCAAATTGCATTAATTACAGTGGCACATCTGGCCCTTTATCAGGGCCTGTGCAGTCCTGGTTTTGATCCTGCAGTGACAGACTCTGGCAGTATCAGCATCTCCGGGTAAACACTCGGTACAGGAGGGGAAGGCTCCCTTTGCTCTGGGCCCAATGGAAGCACAGAATCCTCACTGAGGAGCCTCCAATAACCTCTGGAAAGGAAAAACCAGTCATTAGTGAGGTTCAGTCAACCAGGGCTCTGTTGATAGCAGCAGCTCTCCTGCCCCTTTCTGGGCTTTCCCCTCTTCCAAATTAAAGACCTCCCACTCACACTGTAAGTTTGTGCTCAGCAGTAACTGGATTAAATGACTGCTTAAAATGAAGCTCTGCTCACCTGGCACTCCCTTCCCTTTTCCCCTGTGAGCTCCTCCCAGTCTGTACTGCAGCCCCCTTCTTGAACAGAGAAGCTCTCAAAAAAATACTTTGTTTAATTTTAGCTAGTTCTGCCAGGCTCCTAGAGCCAAGGAAGGGAGCTGAAACTCTCGAGGAAAGCTTTAATACACTACAAAAAATACAAATTTCAGCTCTGAAACTACCCAGTTCCTTGTGGGGAAAAAAGACGAACTTTCAGCATCGGACTTGATCCCTGCACACCCAAATCACTGAGTTCTCACTCCATTGCTTCATCCCAGGTATTTTTATAAAACATCACCTTAGTAGCACAGATAAAGGATACTTTGCCCTTTCTTTAAGAACAAGCACTGTTCTTAAAATAATG
Organism: Melospiza melodia melodia; assembly: GCF_035770615.1. Lineage (NCBI taxonomy): Eukaryota > Metazoa > Chordata > Aves > Passeriformes > Passerellidae > Melospiza > Melospiza melodia. Next base: position 1,278,268 of record NC_086217.1, on the reverse strand, counting down.
GGCCATGAATGAGGCAAATTACCTAATGGAAAAAATTATCTTAACAGGTACTGATATTTATATAATTTTCCTATAACCAGAATCTTTATCTGTTTTTTATTTTAGTGACATTTATATCCCAGTGCATCAGGCATGGCATTAAAGGCCTCATCAGTCAGGCTTGGAGGGAGAGGTAGGGGACAGGACAGAAATGAAATAGCAGCACTCATCTCAACACATAATGTCAAAACTGACTCTTGTGCTCTTGTTTTAGGCTAATAAGGGACTGAAGGAGCAGACAAACTCACATAATACAAACATGTCTGGGTGACAATTAGATTAACATTCTTAACTTCCTAGTTAGAGTTGAGTGTATTTAGGAGCCCTTCAGAAGGCAGCTTGTGAAAGCCTGCAATTTGTGTGCTAATAGAGTCAGCCCTTCTCTGAGCTCTGCTGAGCCCCCTCCATCCCCCTCCGCAATAATAGGGGACAACTGACCCCAAGTGCTATTTGTGATGGCCTGGAAATTGTAGATAATGACATGGTGCCTAAAACGATTGCTCCACCCTAATCCCACAGTGCCAGGGCAGCTCTTCCTTTGGGATGGCTGCCTGTGCTCCATGGGTGTGTTTGGGGTCTGTTTGGGGAGGGTGCTGCCAGCAGCCAGGCTGGGCTCTCTTTGTCCCAGCATTTGGGAGCCAGAGCCTGAGCTGTGGCACACACACAGGCTGTTGGAGTGCTGCTGGTCTAGGAGGGCACCACCCTGACAGTGCAAGTGATGCTGGGCACCTCACAGCAGAAACTACTCAAAAATACCTGTAAATTGGGTTGTAGATGGAGCCAAAACACCTCCTGAGCTGCAAACAAAGCTGAGTCACCTGCTGCTTGCTGAGATCCTCACGATGTAGCTGAAATGCCAGCACAGACCCCACTCCTGCAAGAAACCTTGGCCTGAGCCCACCTTGTAGATCTGGCTGCAGGCTGGCACCTCAGCATCCTCCCAGATCTGTGTGATGTTTGCTGAGGGGCCCCAGAGTGGTGGGCACAGCAAAGGCTGTTCCCTCATTAATTAACCCAGCACTTGGCAGAAGCCTGATCCCAGGTCAGAGCAGCCTCAGCAGAGCAGAGGAGGCTCCCAGCCCTGTCCCCTGCCCAGGAACAGCATCCCAGGAACAGCATCCCAGGGCTCACATCCCAGGAACAGCATCCCAGGAACAGCATCCCAGGGCTCACATCCCAGGAACAGCATCCCAGGAACAGCATGCCAGAGCTCACATCCCAGGGCTCACATCCCAGGAACAGCATCCCAGGAACAGCATCCCAGGAACAGCATCCCAGGGCTCACATCCCAGGAACAGCATCCCAGGAACAGCATGCCAGAGCTCACATCCCAGGGCTCACATCCCAGGGCTCACATCCCAGAGCTCACATCCCAGGGCTCACATCCCAGGAACAGCATCCCAGGAACAGCATCCCAGGGCTCACATCCCAGGGCTCACATCCCCATGAGCACAAGCACTTTAGTTCCCAAACACCCAGCATGGGCAGACGCTCAGCTCCACCGTGGCGGCTCCTCGCTGCCTGCAGCAGAATGAGACATTCACACCACGACCAGGAAACCCTCCTGTAAATAACTGAGGGGCAGGGGAGGAGGGAAGGGTAAACTCAAACACAGGAGCCTAAGAAAGCCTCCACTTGTACATTCAGCTGCAGCCAAGCCCCCTTTGGAGGCACAGGCAGAGGGGCACGGTGGCGCGGGGCTGGAGCAGATTTGCAGTTGTATGGGCTGAGTGTTTGCTGCCCTGGGGTACAATTCCTGTTACTGATATCATTGCGCTGCTCCACTTGGCACAGCAGCTGCCCTGGCAGCTCTGGCTGGGCTCTCCAGCCTTTGGAAAGCTGTGCAGCACTCCTGGAGCACACGCTCTGCAGCTGAACGAGTCTCTATCGGGGAGCTTTCATCAGCGGCGTTGGAGCTGAATTTGCCTCTGTGTTTGTAGCAAACCCTGGAGCTCCTCTGGAGCACCAATGCACGCTGGCATTTCATGTGGGGAAAGCCTTCCAGTGCCTCGCTGCTCTGAACAGAAACTTTCTGTCTGCTGCAATGAATGGGGGCTTGGGAGCTGCTGGAGGAGCCCCAGCAGAGCTGGGTCAGGAAACAGCTCAACAACATCTGCCCTGGTTGGAACGTGTTACTTGTGTACCCTGGGAGGAAAAAAAATAATCTGCAATCAGGGGATGGTAAAAAAAGGTGTTTCCTAGCAAAAACAGCCATGGAGTTTGGCAGGGCTGTCTGCAGTCTTTACTAACAAATTCCTTTTTGTGCTTCCATCATCCTTGGCTGATGTCACAGCAGGTTCTGCAGGGCAGGTTTTACCTGCAGACAGTAATTTCCAGACCAGTCTCTCCTGCACTGTTGCTCAGTTTCCAATAAGTGACTGGGACTGATGCTGATGATAGAAGGATTCTCAGCCTGGATCACCAGTCCATGCTCGTGACTGCAGAGCTCACATCCAAAGAGCTTTATCAGCTGGTAAGACTCTGGTAGAACAAGGGTCATAAATATAATATTATTTCAAATTTTAGCCTAGTAATATGTAGCTGATTATAATTTCACTTCCAGAATTATGAAGATTTTGTTTGCACACAACAGAATACATCAGTTCACTTGATCACTTGTTCCAATAGCTAATTTTCCTCATCCTTAAACATTTATCCTTATTTCTCTTTTGAATAGCTCTAATTTTAATTAAGAAGGCATTTGATCTTGTTACTAAATTAAACAGCCTTCTTGTCTTTGATGTGGTACGTACTGCACCACATCTCCTCTGCTAAACTAAACATAAAGATTTTCAAATCTCTCACAATAAAGGATCTGAGATTTCCAATGATTTCTGTATCCACTGTCAATACATAGATCAATAGACCACCTATAGAAAAGGCAGCACATGGGGTTATAGCTGGATCTGTGATGGAGAGAGATTGATGTAAAAGCAGAAAGATGAGGGGAGCAATAGATAAATCAATTAATTGGCAAAGTCCCCCTCTCCAGGCTGCAATGAGTCCTTCACATTAGTGAACACCTTTTCTTACCTGAAAATTGTGAGCTGGCTCACATAATCCATCACTCCAGCAATGAAGACATTTGCCTCTTTAATTTCCTCAGGAAATCACCTCATCTCACTGATCACATGGGAAGCAGCCTCCCTTTGCACTCCCCAAATCCCTGACACCATTATTATTATTATTATTATTATTATTATTATTATTATTATTATTATTATTATTATTATTATTATTATTATTAGTACATGTAACAGTCACTTCTTCCCATCACCAAAAGCACTCCATATCCAACACATCCAATTTCACAACACCAACTTGCCAACTGCCAGGAGCAAAACCAACTTTTTTTTCTTTTTCTTTTTCGGTCTTCAGTAACCTCTGGCCCCCGGCCAGTGGTGTCTTCATTTATTGTAATGAATTTGTGTCGTTAATATGTTGGATTTGCACAGCAATTGCAGAGAAGTACATTAGTACAAAAGCCATTGCTCTGGATGCCAGGCTTTATTGCCAGGCTGATTTACAGGCTGATAAGCAACTTTGCAGTGTCCTTGGGGCTGGGAGCAGGACGGGTGGTGCTGCCCAGGGAAGTGTGGGGTTTCCCAGGCCTTGTCCAGCTGGGGGTGGCTGCAGAGTTCATCTTTTCTCTGTAAAATGTCTCTGCCCTGGTGTCGGTGAGCCCGGAGGAACGCTCAGCACAAAGCCCGTGTGAGAACCTCAGGAGATTAAATGCCATCTCAACACTGTAGGCTTGGGAGCTCCTGTGTGAGTGGCTCATAATGGAGCCATGTCATCACTTTATTGCAAAGATACCATAAAGACAGGCATTATATGGTGTTAACATTTAACAGCCAGAGCTTCACTTTCAAAAGACTTTGCGGGCCAAGTCACAGTGAATTGTTTCTTTCTGTGCATTTAATCCTTGGCTCACATGCTAGGGAGCAAGGGTGTTTGCAGAAAAGATAGAGTGCTAAGCAGACAGACTGACAGACCTGTCTGTCTGTCAGCTCCTCAGGGTAATCCCCCAAAATACCACCTTAACAATAGGATTTGAAAGGAAGGCATCAGATGGGACCAGCACAGACAACATATCTGAGTGTCAGAAGAAACACCAAGCATGCCCCTCTGGGGATTGTCCTGTGCCCAGAGGAGTCAGCTGCGAGCTCCTGGCAGGATGCTCTGGGCAGTGTTAGTGGGGCAGAATCAGGCAGGAGGGTGAGGCACAAGAGGCTTGGGCAAGGGCAGGGCACCAGCTCAGATCCACCTTTGGCACCAGCAGACTCTGCCTGCGGACAGGGAGGCAGCTGGCCAAGGTGTTCCACACCCTGGGGTGACCCTCCAGAGCTCATCCCAGCCCTGACAGGATCAGGAGTCTGGACTTGGAGAGTGAACTGTTAGTCAAACATTTCCCCAGGAAATAATTTCCCTGTGATGCTCCCTGCTGCAAGGCACGACCAAACCACCGTGGAACAAATCATATGGTCCTTCAGAGGAGTAACTGTAGCAGCCAGAGCTGGAGAGGGATCATTCAACAGCCCCTTTGATGCTGGATGCTCTTGCTTTGGAAGCAAAGGTTCACCCCTGGGTAGGAAGGAGGAAAGTTCCCTGTGGATGGAGCAGGGAGGGAGGCTGTTATTGCTGTGGCCACCAAGGCCTGCCTCTCCTTCCTCTGCCTCCCTGGAGCAGCTGCAGGGCATGGCTGGGGTGAGCTATTGATCCCAGGGAGCCCTGTCCTCTCCCATCTGGCCGCCTGGAGGGCAGGAGGGATGATCTCTCCACACTTCACAAGCCCTGAGAAAACGGACTGGGCAGTCCAGGGATCCCCAGACTGTCAGTCCCCATCTTAATTAGGGCTGTCAGCTTGCCTTGCATTTTAGGGAATTAATGCTGCTGCTGCATAACTGCATTTGGGGTTAACACAGCTCCTGCTGAGGGCTGGGCTGTGGGTTTGCCCAGCTTCCTGCCACCTCTGTTTGTTTGCACTTGCAGTCAAGACTCGCACAGGAAGGGTCCAGTGAATGCTCAGGAGAATCATCAACAGTGTTATCTGAATGCCATATCAAATAGGTTCGGGCCAGAAATGGACTCAGCTGCTGAAAACCTATTAGCAGCATCTCAGATTTCCTGTGTACCAGCAAGTTAGGGGGCAAGCACTTTAACACTGCCCACAGCTTGTGGTTAATTACTGTTTGTGGAGTTACCGCCTGCAGTTCTGCCTGACAAAGTGCCCATAAAGACAAAAATGAAATGCTTGCCCATTTTGGATGGATGCCACCTGGTCCCCCGGCCCTTCCTCCCCCACTGGGTGACAAAAAACATGCCAAGTCAAAGCAGAATTGTTGCAGGGTGGGACTTTGTGCCGAGTGGAAGCAGCCGCGCTGAGGGGGACTCTGATCCCACAGTGACCCACAACCCCACAGCTCTGTCCCTGTCCCTGTCTCTGCTCCAGCCCCTGTCCCTGTCCCTGTCCTCATCCCTCTCCCTGTCCCTCTCCCTGTCCCATCCCTCCCCCTGTCCCTGTCCTCATCCCTGTCCCTGTCCCTGTCCCTCTCCCTGTCCCAGCCCCTGTCCCTGTCCTCATCCCTGTCCCTGTCCCTCTCCCTGTCCCTCTCCCTGTCCCTGTCCCTCTCCCTGTCCCTGTCCCTCCCCCTGTCCCTCTCCCTGTCCCTGTCCCTCTCCCTGTCCCTGTCCCTCCCCCTGTCCCTGTCCCTGTCCCTGTCCCTGTCCCTGTCCCTCTCCCTGTCCTCATCCCTGTCCCTGTCCCTGTCCCTGTCCCATCCCTGTCCCTGTCCCTGTCCCTGTCCCTGTCCCTGTCCCTGTCCTCATCCCTGTCCCTGTCCCTCTCCCTGTCCCATCCCTCCCCCTGTCCCTGTCCCTGTCCCTGTCCTCATCCCTGTCCCTGTCCCTGTCCCTGTCCCTGTCCTGCCTGCACTCTGGCACAGCTGAGGGCATGGCCAGTGGCACAGCACACCTGGCTCTACCTGCTGAGAGACATGCCCAGCCAATGCAGTGGCACAGACATCTCTTCCAGCAGCACAGACATCTCTTCCAGCCCCGAATGCTTCCCCTGTCAAGGTCTGCAGTGCATCACCCGCCTGGGCATGGGTTGGGAAGCACACACCGATGCAGGGAATGAGCAGGGCATGAGGGGATGGGGGCTGCAGGTGACATGGGCTGTGCAGGGAGCTGGGACCTTCAGCCTCTGGCTGGAGGGTGGATATGAGCAGTGCATGAAGTTCAGTAGCTGCTTGCTGATTGCTTTGATGACAAAATCTGTAGGGAACCTCAAATAACTTGCTCCAAGGCTGGGTTCAGAGCAGATGAAAGTTGCTTTTTAGCAACAGGGAGGAAGGAAGATGGTAGGAAAAGCAGGAGGAAGAAAGAGGCTGGTGGCAGGTGTCTCTGTGTTTATATGAATTCCCATTTTTTCTGGGACACGACCATGAGGGTGGGAGGCATGGTTTTGGTGAAGGTGGACAGAGTGATTTCCGTGCAGTCATCCCTCAGACTCTGCTCAGGTCTTCAGTGGCAGACTCCCAGATCCCAGTCACGACTGGGAAAATCTAAAAGGCTCCAGCAGAGTAATGCCCAGGGGAAAGCTGGAAATGGGAGTAAAGGGGGCAGCCAACCCCAGTACTTGCCCCCAGCCCACAGTGCAGGCTCAGCTAATGGGACAGGCAATGGGTTGCGGGCCATGACCTGGGCTGGGCAGCACTGCTGACCTCTCCCAGGGGTTGTGACCTGAAGGCTGAGAGTGACCAGTGCAGAGATTTATGTCTTGTTAATAACAGAATTGGACAATCAGTGTAATGAAATCCATGCTCTGCATTAATGAGGGGTCGAGGCAGCAGAGGCTGAGCCTTCCCTTCTCCCAAGGTGGGCAAAAGGGGTGAAGTCTAGAAGAATTCTTCATTCCCTCAGAAAATGGGGCCATACCCAGGCTGGGCGCTCCATGGCCACCAGAGTTTTGGGTTTGTTATGCCCCATAAATTCCTGCTCCTTTTCTTTGAACACCAGGAGGCATGAAGGGTTTAGAGTTATGCCTGTACCTTCCCTGGTAGATATTAGCTGTGTGGAGACCTCAGAGCACCTTCCAGGATTTGAAGGGACCCACCAGGAGGTTGGACAGGGATGTGGTGACAGGAAAAGGAGAAAAGGGCTCACTCTGAGAGGGGAAATTTAGGTTAGGTATGTAGAAGGAATTTTTCCCTGGCACAGGTGCCCAGAGCAGCTGTGGCTGCCCCTGGATCCCTGGCAGTGCCCAAGGCCAGGCTGGGAGCACCTGGGACAGTGGGAGGTGTCCCTGCCATGGCACACCTGGATGGGCACTGGAGGGGCTCTGAGGTCCCTTCCAGCCCAAACCTCTCTGGGATTCCATGGCTCCATGCTACTGAGAAAAGTCTTCCCATGAATAAAACCTGCAGGAGAAAGATGCTAAACTGACTCAATTTTTTTCCCTAGTCACTGCCTCTGTAACCAATTTTAAATTCTGGCATTGTGACTCAGACACAGCTAAAATTAGACCGTGGCTCTGCAAGTCACTTGATTTTTGCTTCAGGAGGATTCTGTGACTTAGGCAAAGCTCTCATGGTACAGCAAAAGATGCATCTCCAAGAGCTCTCCAGCACCAGCTGTGCAGCCCCATGCCTTGCTGGAAAATGCCCTTACTATGGTGATATCCCCTCCCTAAGGATGCCAACTCCATTCCTTGTTGTCCAGCAGAACCCTAGGCTTGGGGAGTGGAATTTTAAATGCAAGAACATGTGCATGTTTGGAAAAAATAAAATTGAAAAATGATTTCTCTATTTCTTAACAAAGAGGACCTATTTTAAATTGCTGGGGAAAGTAACAATTAACTAACAGAATTGGCTAAACTGCCAGGCACTACTAAGATTTTGTCATCAACTATTTAGAAACATCTTCCAGAAGAGAAGTGGCTGTGCTTTAACTTTTTTGGGAAAATAATTTTTGAGGAAGCAGCTGAGACGTTCCTGGGAGTTTGGTCTGCCCCATCCTTTGGGGTCGTCACCCACCTGAACAGAGCACACCAGTACTTTGTCAGTTTGCCTCTGTCCAGGCTGCTGACCAGGAGGGAGAGTGTGAGCTGTGAGCTGTGTGTCCAAAGCTCTGCAGTGGAGCAGCAAGGAGCCCCGGGTGGGAATTGCTTGCTGCAGGGTTTTCCCTGGCAGCAGCAGGAGCTGCAGGATGAGCAGCCACAGGGTGGGGATGGCAGGAGCTGTCAGCCTGGCTGTCCCGGGGAATGAAGGTCCCAGCAGCCTGCAGCAGCCTCCTGTGACACATCCTTGGCGAATTCATTTCAGGGCTTTGGGCTGAGGTTGTTCTGCTGCCATCACAGATGAAGAAGTCAAAGCCTGGGGGAGGCCTTGGGAAGGGGAGTGAGCTCTGAAACCTGCACTGCTGAAACAGGAAACATCCCATCAGCATTTCAGTATTTATTTCTCTTTAACCTCCCAGCCCTGCTCACCTCCCTGTGCTGGAGGGGCAATTAAGGCAGATTCCCATGGGAGCAGGGGAGAGGGAAGGAGAGGGGCACTGGAAGCAGAGAGCTTCCCCTCCCTGTGTCATTAGTATAAATTGTGTTTGTGCAAGTTATATTTTACGGCAGGCGTGTCAATTAGTGTGTGAAATTTAATAACCCAATTGAGCTTCCCTCGCTCAAAGCTAAATTGAAATCTGTTGCCTGTTTGGGAGAGGAAAGGGCTGTCATGGGTGGGAGGCTGAGCTGGTGGGCTGGGCAAGGGCGTGTTTCTTGGAGATTAAAAAAGGGAACGGTTTTGTCATACTCAGCTTTGTTTGGAGAAGGCAGCTGATTTGATTTTTTAATTTCTTTTTTAAAGGGGATGACTTTTTTGTAAGAAAATGCTTGGAAGGGAGAAGGGGAATAATGTTTATTTGGTTTTGCTTCTGGTGGGGGGTAGATTTTACTGCTAATGACTGCAACACTGAGGGAAGCTTTGGAGCAATCCCCGCTCCCTGCACCTGGATCCTTGCCATGAGGAGAAGGAAGACAGATGCACCTCACCAGCACCCCATCCTGTGGCAAGGCAAGGGCTGTGATGGGTGTCTGCCCGGGTCCCACCAGGGCACCAGCACCAAATCTGAAACTCACGGAGTTTAGGGCAGTAGGACCAAGACTGAGAGCACAAAGTGATCAGACTCTGCCCATAAAAGAGGCTGTAAAAACTCCTAAGCAGGGAGTTTGAGCAAGTATATTAGTTATTGGCTTGTTTAACTTGCTTCAGGCTCAGGATGGATTGTGGTGACAACAGGCTTTAGCATGGATTGTGATACCAGCTGGCCCACCCTGAACATCCTCTTTGTCCCCACCATTGTGATAAAAACACATTCAGTACAACCATGAAAATCAGCGCTTTCACCTAAAGGCAAAACTCCAGGAGCTGGAGGCTGGAGGAAAACAGCAAAATTGCTACACTTGCATGAGCTCAGACTTTTCTCACTCGAGTAATGTTGGATGGGCTTTTTTTTGTTTTTTACAAAAACCTTCAGTCTCAAAATCACAGTGTAGATCCCTCTCACTATCCAGGATGGCCCAAGAATCCCAGATTCATTTTTAGGAGCTCCCTGCTCTTCCCTCTTCCCACACCTCCACATTACTCCTGCCCAACAGTAACATGGGGATTGCTGCACCTCCCCTGTCCATATCCCACAGAACAACATCTGGCTGTGGAATGATTCCTTTCTGGATGTTTCGACCTCGCTGGCAGACATTCTCCAGCCTCTCCTGGGTTGCTGGTCTCAAAGCTCTCCATTATCTCCATTATATATTATTAAAGTGACCCATTATCCAGGAGAGGAATGTCCAGGACTGCTTGGCTTTCCTGGAGGAAAGAAACCCCAAGGTTCATTCCACCAAGGATCTTTCCACCAAACCCCGCTGGAAATGGGCAGAAAGCTGGAAAGAAGAAAGGAATGTTTATAAATTTGCCTTCACGGACACTGCACATGTGGTGATATGTTTGTAAATCAGGTCATGCCATTCCCTGAAATATATGGGGCAATGTTCAGGATATTTAATGAAATAAAGATGTAATTGGCTTCAGCTTTTTAATGCTTTGGGAAACAGCATTACCCTGGTTTGAAGGGGACTCTTAAATAAGATTGAGTTACTGCACTGAGTAAGCCACTGCAAAGATAGGATCTGAGGAGGGAACCCGACCCTGCCAGGATTTCCTCTGTAGTGTGTTTGCATTGTATCAGCATCCAATCTGGAGCACATATCTGCATTTCCCTGAGTCCCCAGAAAAGCAACCTCAGTATTCATTGAATGCTAAAAGAGAAGAAATTTGCTCCAGGAAGGAAATTTTAAGGCTATAATCTGCAGGGTCCAGTGCATGTTTTTAAGGCATCGGAAATATCAGAAGTCTCTCGTGTCTTCAAGGAACCTTAAGAAGGACAAAACGCTTCACAGCAAAGGCCTTTAGGAAGGATTGCAATGGGAAAAGAGATCAAACATAAGATCTGGAATGCCAGTGACCTGCACGTGTTTTTCAGTGAGCAGGAAAATGCCATGAGAGGCTTCGGTGGCCTCCAGCAAGCAGTGCTGCCCCGCGGATCCCGAGAGCCCAAATCCTCGGGGATGCTGGAACTGCCCAGCTGCTCACCCCAGCTCCTTATCTTCTGACCAACAGGGCTCCATTTCCAGGGGAAGGGCAATAAATATTCTAACAGGATGCTGAGGAGGCTGGTGAGAATTTAGTGGGAGATGCAGAAAAGATCCCACAGCCTGAGGTCACATCCCCAGCTGGGCACTGGCTGTGAACTACACAAATTTGTTTTAAGACACCCAAAATCAGCAAAAATATTTTGCAGCACAGCAGTTAGACACAATAACACATTGCATTGTCCACTTCTCAAACCTTCCACCCTTCCACCAATAAAGCCTAAAATTAAAGAGCTGAAAAACAGGAATTTGAAACATAGTGAAAGATAATTTGTGTTTTGTAGGCACAGGGAGGTCAGATCTTTAAGGCTTTCACTGGACAGCCCTAAGTTTGACTCTATTCCAGGATACTCTGAGGTATTCACCATTACCTGGTGACCCAAAGAGGCATGAGGACCTGGAGGACCTGAAGACCTCCTAGGCAGAGATCTCATCTCCATTTAGAAGTTTTTTTAAGGGAACCTTCAGGCTCCTGGCTGCAGAAATGCAATCTAGGACTGTGAGACCAGAGCAGTCTACTACACAGAGAAATATGCTGGCAAAAAGTACTGCTTTTAAAAGAAATGTTCAGCTCTTTTTGAAGAGAGAAGGAAGCCTGAAATTTTTTCAGACAAAAATAAAAATACCATAATTTTGTAGTATTTGAAAAGAACTCCCCGGAAATGACACTCCAAGGAAAATGACACTAAAAATGAGAAATATTGACAATGGAAAGAGTGAGGAAGGCTGCACGAGACAGGGCCTGGGTCCAAGGGAGGGAGAGGCTGATGCACAGCCTTAGGAGAGGCTGCAGTTACTTGTGGGAAAATGAGGCCACTTGTGAATTTTTAGGGTGTTTCTCTGAGAGTTCTCCAGTTTGGAGAAGCACTGAACTTCCCCTGGCCCCTGGCCCAAGATGAAAGCAGCTCTCCTGCACCTGCAAAGCACAGGCTCCCAAGAAGCAGCATGTCCTTGTCCCCTTCTCCTCTCCATCCCTCTGAACAGCTGAGTTCTCAGATTGCCTGACATGCCATTTATGACAGAAATAACCTGCCTTGGCACTGACACCTGAAATTCACTTAAGGTTCATCCCATTGTTAATGAGCAGATCAATAACACTGCAGCCGCAGGAAGAGCTCTGCCCATCCATCCATCCATCCATCCATCCATCCATCCATCCATCCATCCATCCATCCATCCATCCTCGTGCTGCCCTCCCTTCCCCAGGCGCTGTCCAAGGGCGCTCCCTCAGCCCTGCAGGGCGACTTGCCCACGCTGGGGCAGCTCCTTTCCTCCCACAGCCCCTGACATCTCCCCTCAGCCCTGCGAGCTGAGTGACAAAGCCGGGAGAGGAATCAGCCCCAGCCTCCTGATCAGCCGTGGCCCTGCTGAACTCTCCCCTGAACGAGATGGCGCTGCCAGACAAGGCTGATTCACATCGTTTTCCCATCAGTGAATGAAATCTATCACCCCTAGGACAGACCTGCTATTGCTGCAAGCCACTTCAACCTACCCACTTAAAAACCCCTTGTAAAAGCTAAAAAGGACGTGGACATATTTTATGGCAAATTAACTTTTAACATGTTCTTTCCCTCCCTGTATTAAGATCACATGCACAGCCGACACTTCCCTGCTCCTCACCAGCTGCAAGGACAGTACTGGATGAGGGCTGGCAGCTCCCCCATGGCAGTGGAAGGGATTTAGGGTAATATGGGGAGATTAATTGCCCTCTCCTTTTGTCCATCTGCCTTGATTGACTCCAGAGGAAGCCTGGAAAAGTTCATATTAGTTCCATGAGATGAACCTACTCCAAGGACAAGTCCCTGACCCACAGAAGGCAGAAGCATCAGAAGTCACACTGGATTTCTCTCTGGTCTGTTGATCACAGAATTACAGAATGGTTTGGGCTGGGAGGGACCTCAAAGTTCCACCCCCCTGCCATGAGCAGCTAGGACATTCCAGAAAAATACCTTCACTACAGATCATGAGCATCCCATTACAGAGGCCGTGCGTGTGCACTCACTGATCCCCAGACTGGCATCTCAATTTATTTCCCGCTGGACAACTCATTCATTATGGAGAAATAAGACCATTAAATGCATGATAAAGCACAGGCATCAATAGATGAGGCTGGTGGTTACTTTACTGTACCTTTCTAAACAATAACTCATAAATGAATCTATTTGTGATCACACAGGACCTTTTAAGAGGAATAAGGAAGCAGTAATTATTAAGCAGATATATAAAAAAGAATTGCTTGCCAGCATTACCACCCTGTGCACACACACATATTTTGCTGTTGCAGCTGTGACTGCAGGGCAGAGGTGGGTCAGATGCTCAGATTGCAAACAAGCTGCCTCCAAACCTGCTCAGAGCCCCTGGCCTCTCCCAGGTGTGTGCAGGTATGTGTGTGCACATGGGAGCAAGGTCTTATCTTCAGCAGCAGGGAAAGGTGCCAGAGGAGACCATGCAAGATATTTTTTCTCTACTCTTTTTTTCTTTTTTAACTGATTTCCCACCCAACCAGCCTCTGAGATGAAGCAGGATGATCATGCTCTAGAAAGGTTTCCTCTCTTTAATGTATATTTTTGCCCCACCTGCAGTGAATGAAGAAAAAGCAACAAAATGCCTTGAGCACATCCATGGTAGTGAAAGGATCCCTAAATTGTGTTTTTCTCACCTGGTCGGGGACACTTTGGCCTCTCCCCACCTTTTCCAGCCAGTTTCTCTTCACTGTGATGTCTGCAGGATCTCCTCCCCAGCCTTTGGCCTCCCAGTCCCACTGGTTTTTGTTGCTTCACCTTCTCACTCTCAGTGGTGCTGGAGGCCACTGATGCTGGCTTTGACTCTCCCTCAATCCCCCCTCTCACAGCTGTGTACAAACATCTGCTGTGCCTGGTTTACCCTTCACCCACACTCACCCAAAGGTACAACAGCTTGGAATAAACCCAGCAGCTGTGGTTGGGCTGGGAGCTGGGTGAGAGGAGACGAGGGTGGAGCAGCTGGATGGGGGCACAAGCAGGGTCCTCAGCCCCTGCTGCCTCCTTTCCCATCCAATTTGGTGAGTAAAGGCTTGGCACCAAGGAAACATATCCCACAGCTGATATAAAGTTACTGCTCCGTTCATTAGTTTGGATTTCTTCAAAGTTTGAGAAAATTACACAGAAGCCTAAACACAGCCCCAGATTCTGGAGATAGGGAGCTTCCCAAGATTCATGGATTTCAGATGGAACCCCTACCACTGAAATAGCTGAAAAGTTGTTTTCCATGTGTGATCACAGTTCCCTTTACTGACCAGATCTGATTTTACCCTGCTGGACAATCCAGTTGTCAGTGCTCATCACTGAGTGGCTCTGGAGAAGTTGGGCAAACCCCTGTCTGGGCTGCTTGGCAGGGCAGTGTCTGCCCCAGCAGGGACAGAGGAAAGGCAGCAAGGGCAGAGATGGGCAGGACAATGGGAAAGGAAGGGGAAGTGAAAGAGGAAGAAATGAACTTTTTAAACATGAAGAGATACAGATAAAGGCTCCCAGATGGGACACAGAAACACCAGGGGCGAAAGCTTTCTTTGAAACTGTTTGACAAATCAAACAAGTCTGGTCCTTTCTGAGCCCGTTTCCAAGAACATTGAACAATTCCACAACTGTTGAAATAATTCCATATAAAGGTATGGTCAGAATTTCAGTTTTTTCTTTTAAATAAAAAAGAGTCTTCAAAAAAAAAAAACAAAACAAAAAAAAAACAAACAAACAAAAACAAAAACAAAACAAAACAAAAAAAAACCCTCAAAATCCCAGCCAACAAACACCCAAACAAAATAAGGAGCTCAATTCCCCTTTGGCCATGTTTTTGGACCTCCAAGAAACCAATGTCAAACTAAATAGATGTGACACAACTCAGCTGATTATCCTGAGCCCTAATTGAATTATAAGCCATGACTTTACAGCTGCTTGCTCAAATCCCCGACATTCCCTGCCTGGCAGAGGGTGATTCACTGGTGCAGCAGGGCACAGTGAGCTCTGGGGCGTGGGTGGGCAGGGTGGGCTGGGCACCTTCAGGGGCTGCTCCAGGCTGGGGTGACATCCCAGAGGCGCAGGCTGGTGCTGCTGGTGCCTGGGGACAAATGGCAGAGCCACAACTCAGGCACGGGGCTAAGTGAAACAGAGGGGGAACTCATGGCACACGCATGGCCGTGTTTGTCTCCATGCTCAGATAAATCAGTTCTCTGCTTTTCCTCACTGCAGGCAGAGGCAGTCTGTGCAGCAGCTGCCTGAAAGGAAATTTACTGGACAATTAAAAGTGCTGACTTTCAAGCAGCGCTCTCGAGGTGGAGTTGAAAATTATTGGGTGTGAAATGCAAATAGATTTAACAGTTTTACTGCTATTTATATGACGTTCACCCATTCCCAGCTATTTTCTTCCCTTTTTTTTGCTCTGATTTTAAATGGTCCCAACCCTCACAGGCTTTAACAATCTCAGACACAGGCAGTATAACCTGGAGCACCCTGCAAGGCTCAACAAACCCAGATCAGTGGTGTGTGCTGTGAGGGAGGGTGGGGGAAAGCAAAGTCTATCCCACTCCCTAACAAAATATTAATTTAGAATTAAGCTGATAATTACATTCAGCTTTGGGTCTGCCCCACAACCCTCTGAGGCAGTTCTTATTCAATCAGCTTTTGGCCAGTGCCCAACAAACCTCCAATAATCACAAATTGACCGAACTAGCTGATCTCCAGCTCTAGGAAAACCTTCCCTGCAGTGGGTCAGGCTCCAGCGGAATTTTGTTCCCATGGGCGTTCCCATGGAGCACCCCTTTCCCTGGGGTTCCCCTGAGGTTCTGTGTGATCTATCAGAGCTAGGATGGAGTTTTTATGAGGTTTAATTCCCTGCCTGATGCATTAAATTAATGACCAAAACAGGCCATGCCTTAATTAA